>NW_026590905.1:799321-900163 GCF_907164565.1 Psammomys obesus | reverse complement strand
GGGTTACTGGCCTGTTACCTGCTGGGATCCAGTGTCCTCTTTGCTGGAGGCTAATTTGTCTTGTAGACAATAAGACAGAAACTTAGAGCAATGGGGTAACACCCAACTTCTGCTACTTTCAACCATTGTCAGGCCAGGCACAATCCATTTATTTACCATTTACAATCAATTGTGTCTTTAGAGGAAGAGGGAGGTGTGGAGCCTTGGCAACTTAAAAACCTATGGGAAGGACCTAGTTATTTCCTTGTCCACTCATGAATGCCTCCTTTTTATGGGTATATTTGGCATTTCTGGGGATGGTTTTACAAAGTTCATCTTTAGATCTGTTCATGCAGAGTGAAGTGTTATGCTAGAGAAAAAAATGATGTCTTGTGGGTAGAATGGCACAGAAGTTAAGAGCACTTGCTGCACTTGAAGAGGACCTGAGTTCAGATCCCAGAACACACATGGTGGCTCTCAACCATCTGCCACTCCAGCTCCAGCGGGATCTAGCTCCCTCTCCTGGCCCCCATGCTCCATGCATACATGCAGTGCACTTCCATACACATAGGGTAGAACGCCTAGAAAACAACAGCAAAATTGTGTAAAATTTGTCTCAAAGCAGAGTGAAGTGGCACACGCCTGTAATCCCAGCTCTTTTGAGACAGAGACAGGCAGGTCTCTGTGAGTTCATGCCAGCCAGGACTACATAGAGAGTTTCAGGACAGCCAGGGCTATGTAAGAACCTGTCTCAGAAGAGTGACTACCAAGGTCCCTGGCTTCTTTCCCTTCAGAATACAAGCTCTGAAACTACTATGGATGAAGAGCTGGGGCTGGTCGGGGCCACGGCTGATGACACGGAGGCAGAGCTAGTCCGTAGCATCTGTGAGAAGGAACTGCTGGATGGTAAAGAACATCGCTGTGTGCCCTTCTCCCAACTAGTACAATCCGTCCCAAACCCCGAGCTGTTCTTCCAACAGGCAATCAGGTACTGGCTGCCTTTGTTCCACTGCTACTTAAAGTCTGCAACAACCCTGGCTTATACAACAGCCCAGAGCTCTCTGCAGCTGCTTCGCTGGCCCTGGGCAAGTTCTGCATGATCAGGTAGGCCCGGTGGGCTTCATCTCAAGGAATCTGAGATGATTCCACCTTCTTCCATTCCTGACGATTCTCTCTGCCCTCAGTGCCCCCTTCTGTGACTCCCAGCTTCGTCTTCTGTTCACCATGCTTGAAAAGTCTTCGCTCCCCACCGTCCGGTCTAATCTCATGGTTGTCACTGGGGATCTGGCTATCCGTTTCCCCAACCTGGTGGATCCCTGGACTCCTCATCTGTACGCCCGGTAAGAGATCCCTCAAACACCTGAGACCCAGTGAGAGTTCTACTCGGTCCGTTAGAGCAGTGAGTCACAGACTCTTCCCTGGCCTGTGGCAGTGTGTTCAGTATCTTGCTAGTGAGTCACTCTGTACAGGTGGGCCCTGAGTGGACACTGTAAGTTGAAGCTTCCCTCTGAAATCTTCCTACAAGCTTTCTGTTGTCCCTGACTCCAGCCTTCAATTCAAAATAGCCTTCAAGCTGCTTCTAAAATGGCATGCTGAGGAACAATAGATCCTGGTACCAGGCCTTCATACCTATCTTATGGTGTAAACAAGGATTCTTGATCTCAGTGACTAGAGCTTTTGTTCCTAGCCTCCGAGATCCAGCTCAACAGGTGCGGAGGACAGCAGGCCTGGTGATGACGCACCTGATCCTAAAGGACATGGTGAAGGTGAAGGGGCAGGTGAGCGAGATGGCTGTGCTGCTCATCGACCCTGTGCCTGAGATTGCTGCCCTGGCCAAGAATTTCTTCAATGAGCTCTCCCACAAGGTGAGGGGAGCAGCTTGGAGCTTTCTGCAGAGGAAGGGTCTGTGTCCCACTCCCCAGCACCCTCCCCACCTCATCTCATCGCCTCTTTCTCCTCCAGGGCAATGCAATCTATAATCTCCTCCCTGATATCATCAGTCGCCTATCAGACCCAGAGGGCGGCGTGGAGGAGGAGCCCTTCCACACCATCATGAAGTATGGCTTTCTAGACCTAGAGGGGTGTATGTGTCTAGCATACAGATTTAGGAACCAGATACACTTTTAATCCCAACTCTGATTGATTTATTGATTGGATGAGTGATTATTTGATATGCCAAGAATAAATATAAATGAACTCCGGGCCTTGCATGTCCTATGCAAGCGCTCTTGCCACTACTCTCAGCCCCAGATGTACATTGTAGCTGCACCTTCTCCAGAAGTAGCTTGACCCTCTTTTGCCTGTTCACCCCTGAGATTTATAGCACCTCCATCATAGTTCTCGTGGCTCTTAAAGGGGGTAAGGCTCCCAGTGTGGCAGGCACGTAATAGCCGTCACTAGATGGCAGCTGCTCTGATTTGCATTCTCAATGAAGGGAAGGAGACAGGAGTATGGTAGGCCAAGAAGCCAGGACAGAGAAAGGTGGTGCTGGGTGGGGTTGGGGTGGTGGACTCGGTGTAGTGGTTGAGAACAGAGCTTTCCTGGCCAGTCATATACTGCCCCTCCTCACAGGCAGCTCCTCTCCTACATCACCAAGGACAAACAGACCGAGAGCTTGGTAGAGAAGCTGTGTCAGCGCTTCCGCACAGCCCGGTATGTTGCCATTTTGGAAGATCTCTGTGCCGAGAGGGACCCTTTGGAGGGAGAAGTCCCTGGTGGCACCTCTGGGACCAAGGGAGACTGAAGGGGAGGATGTGAGTGCCTCACCAAGTCCCTCCCTTGTGCAGAACTGAGCGGCAGTACCGGGATCTGTCCTACTGTGTGTCCCAGCTGCCCCTCACAGAGCGAGGCCTCCACAAGATGCTGGACAACTTTCACTGCTTTGGAGATAAGCTGTTAGACGAGACTGTCTTCAGTGCTTTTTTGTCAGTTGTGGGCAAACTGCGTCGGGGGGCTAAGCCCGAGGGCAAGGTGAGTGGCAAGGTCACTGGCCCTGTTGGCTTCCAGTGCAGTAAACACAATCTGCTCCCCTACGTGCTCAATGAGACTGCTATTTTCACTTCCTGCCTTGCTAGCCTCACTGCAACCATAGAACCAGAGTAACTTAAGACCAGATCTTTCTATGTAAAGTGGCCCCCTTTGTAAAGTGCCATTTCCTTTTTTATTTATTTTTCTTTTTTTGAGATTTATGTATTTTTATTTCATGTGCATTGATGTTTTACCTGTGTATATGTCAGTGTGAAGGTTCTAGATCCCCAGGAACAGAAGTTATAGACAGTTGTGAGCTACCATGTGGGTGCTGGGAACCAAACCCAGGTCCCTTGCAAGAGCAGCCAGCCCCAATAAAAGCCGTTCATTTTCTGCTTGAGATAGGGTCTTGGTATGTAGACCAGGCTGGCATCACACTCACAGATTCCCCAGCCTCCACCTCCCATGTGCTGGTAGTGAAGGTGTGTCCCACTGCGCGGCCCTATACTTCTTGGTTTCATTAAAGCCACGCTAAGTGAGTAGGGTTCCCGTCTGCTCCTGCCCCCACACTCGTGGCCTCTTCCCCATCAACTTCCTGTCCTTGGCACCGTGCTACAGTCTACACTGACCTGGATGATGAGTGTGATTGATAGGTCAGTACCCAGAGTCAAGTGTACACTGATGCTGGGTTCAGTGAATACAGGGCCACATAACTTGTCACCATAGTATCATACTGGACATTTTCAGGACCCTAAGGCCACCTCACTCCCCACCCCTGAAGTAGTGTCACTCAGTTGGGATCACACCGCACGTGATGATTTCAGAATGGCTTCTTTCACGTAGAATAAACATGTAAAGTCTTTCTGTGCCTTTCCTTAGCTGTTTCTCTTTAACCTTTTTTCCCCCAGGCTGTAATAGATGAATTTGAGCAGAAGCTTCGGGCCTGTCACACCAGAGGCATGGATGGAATAGAGGAGCTTGAAACTGGCCAAGGAGGCAGCCAGAGAGCCTTGTCTGCTAAGAAACCCACTGGTATAAGAGGCAAGCCCACACTGGTGGTCGCCATCTTTTTTTTTTTTCCCTTTGTGGTTTATTTTTGTTTTGAAATCATGTCTCCCTGCCTCTTCTAGTCTCAAGGCAACAGGCTCTGACTTCTGTAGATTCAGACAGTGACTTTGTCACACCTAAGCCTCAGCGTACCAACCAACGTCGTCCAAATACTCAGCAACGGAAGTCCAAGAAGAAAGTCAAAGTTGTCTTCTCAAGTGACGAGTCCAGCTCGGACGGTATGATACGGCCTCCTGAGTGCTGCTTGCCTTGGGGTCTCCGGTGGGCTTGCCTGGGTGTAGACTCAGTCTTCCTGCCTCTGGCCTCCCCACTGTGCAGTTGGGCTTTGCAACTCTATTTTTTGAGATCCGTTTTGCACCATCTTTGTGACTCAGCTTATGTTCCTATAATTCCTTGAATAGAACTTTCAGCGGAGATGACAGAAGAGGAGACACCCAAGAGAACCACCCCCATCCGCAGAGCATCTGCCCGAAGGCACAGGACCTAGGAGTGGCCTCTGCCTGTTCTCTCCCTGCTGTGCAGGGCATCTTATCAGATGATCTTGAATTCAGTACCCCCTGTATAAATATGTTGCCTCCTTGTTTTTAATAGGTAAATGGTCTTTGCTTTCAAGGCCTTTTCTCTTAGAGCCCATGTGATACTGCTTTCACTTTCCAAGAGTCAGTTGCCAGTCCCTGTGTTTTCTAAGGAATAAATGTTTTTATACACTTTCAAGCATTCTGTCCTCTGCTGGTCTGTTTCCTCTTCACATCAGCCCAGATTCAGATGGCATACAGGGTTATCAATCCAGGGGTAAGCCCAGATGTCCTTAGGCTGTCTCTGGGTCTCACTGCTTCATCTTGGCACAGCTGGTGAGATTCCACTATACAGAATTATGTGGTTTCTAATAAGGTTCACATAAGCACTTCTCAGCCTGGGGGTACTTTGTACCCCAGAAAACATCTGACAATCCTACAGACCTATTTTGTCATAGCAGGGAGCTGCTGTAAGCACCCAATCACTGAAAGCCTTGGAAGGATGACATCCTTCATGCGTGGCACACCCCACAACACAGCCTGTCAGGAGGGTGTAACTTGAGAAACATTAGACCTAGGGTTTGCTTCCTCCGTGTGCCCTACCTCATTCCAGGTTAGCAAATGACTGGCTGGCTGATGGCAGAAATCATGAGCCCCCCCACCCCCAGCTCTGTAGGTGACGAGGTCCATCCCCCAGGTGTGCAGGTCCAGCCGTTCAGCTGCAAGCCATGCAGTCTGCTGAGTCACTTGGAACAGGCACTCTGCTGTTTCTGCTGTCATGACAACAGCACACGGCCTCCGAAATGCTCCCTCGCTCTTATGTGTGTGGCTGGGGAGCAGTAATTACGTGATAGGCATGAGGCAAAAGGGAAGATGGACCTCAGAAACATGCTTCGCTTAGGGCAGGACTATGAGGGGCTCCTGAGACCTCTCTGTGGGAAAAGGGTCAAAGCTGCAGATGGAGCTTCTATTGGCAAGGCAGAAAGGGGGCAGGGCCGAGTGCGAGAAGCGTCTGCACTGGGAGCAGCCTCACCCCGCCATCCTGTTCATTTGGCCTGCCTCCTGCTCATGGAAAGCCTGGGCATGGGCTGTCGGTCTCCCACAGCTTGGCTCTGGGGCCCTAAAGAGGTAGGGCAATCCCAGAAGGGCAAGCAGCCAGGCAGGACTGGATTTGGGGTACAGCCCAGCGTGCTTCCTGCTTTTTAAGCAAAGGTTACCACCAGGCCAGCTAAACTTAGCAATAGGCTCTTCTGCTAGAAGAGCAGGGAGCTAACTGGTCTCAAATTGCACCGGCCTAGCAAAGAGAGCCCAGGATGCCCCTGCCCTCCATGTGCTGAGCTCCCAAGCCCTTTCACGTGCTCAGACCCAACCCTTTCCAACCTCCCTACCCTTCAGAGCGAAGAATCCGTTTCTTCCCTCACACTTGTGGGAAAAGGCCGGGGGCTTGCCTGTTCGGGCTCAGGGCAGAATACTTTTCCCCCCTCTCCGATCTCACTCTGCGTCCACGAGGGCAGCCAAGGAAGGAGAGTCCCTGGCTGCAGGGCCAGTCGGCACGTCCCAGGACAGGGAGGGACTTCCGCCCTCACGTCCAGCTCTCCACCCTGAGGCTGCAGTAGGTGAAAGGGAGGGTGTCTCCTAGCCTGGGCGTGCAGCCCTCACGTTCCGAGGAGGGATACTGTTCCAACCAAACCCTCAGCAGGGATGGCTGTCCTTACCCCGGGGACCCAGCACAGGCCTCAGCTGCTGAGCACAGAGAAGTGTTTGTAAGTCTCAGTTATCAGGTCTCCAGGCTGTTTGAGCGGAGGAACCTCCCCTTCACGATTCTCCCCTAGCCTCCTCCTTGCCCTCACAGCCCAGTCGGGGCCCTCTTTCCCAGGAGAATGGAAACCAGGCGGCAGGAAGATGGGAAAATAGGGCTGCGAAGGACCCCCGCAGGAGGCGGAGTGGCCCCCCCGCCCCCCTTCGGGACTTTTCTTCTGCCTTTTTTTTTTTTTTTTTTTGGCCTGTGTCACTACCAAAGAACAACGAGAAGATCCTCAACCCTCATAAAGAGAGGGTCGTCGGCGCAGCGGTGGACAGACCCACGCTTCTCCATTTCCCCCATCCCTGCATCTCCCAAGGTCCTCCCAATTTATTCGGGGGGCAAGTTTCAGGTCTCTGGGCCCTGGATGTCTTTGGTGCACACCGGGCGCTAGTCCTTAGGTCCAGTCGGTATTCCCTCAGTCCTACACTGAGAACCATCCCCGGGTCACCTCCACAGCGGGCCAATCTCAGCTCCCCTCCCCCTCTCAGCCCGAAGCCCACATGCTTGGTGCGTGCACATTTCAAAAACGAGGCGGGTCCAAAGGGGGAGGGGGGAGGAAGAAAAAAAAAAAAAGAGGCCCAGCTACTCGCGGCTTTACGGGTGCACGTAGCTCAGGCCGCAGCGCCCTTGAGCTGGGACTGGACGAGCAGGGAGGGAGGCGGGGCGCACGTCATCGGCTCCCCCCACCCCATCCCGGTTCCTATAAATACCGACTGCAGCCCTCCCCAGTGCTCTCTGCTCCTCCCTGTTCCAGAGACAGCCGCATCTCTTCGTGCAGTGCCAGGTGAAAAGAAAACTCAAGCGTGGGCCGCAGGAGGCCGGGGACGGTCGGGAGTTGGGGAGCGGGCGCACGCTAGCCGGATCTGGGGACGCTGGGGCGAGATCCGCCAGACCGAGCCCGGGCGCCGCATTGCAGGGGCTGGCGGAGGACGTGATGGGGCGCGCGGCGGGAATGGTGGCGGCGGCGGCGAGGTGGGGGGGAGGACACGACCGCCTGGTGCGCCTCGGGCCACACTGACCTCGCTCTCTTCTCCCGCAGCCTCATCCTTGAGACACGATGGTGAAGGTCGGAGTGAACGGGTGAGTTCTAGGGTGGGGCTCCCCGTAGGCAGGTCTGGCTGACCCCGCGGGCTTCGCGGTAGCCTGGGGAGTCGGATGGGGTGGCCGCAGAACCCAAGGAGACCTCAAGGTCAGCGCTCGGACCTGGCCAGGGCTCGCACTGGCGGCCCCCAGCTGTTGCGCCTCCGGTAACTCCGCCCTTGCGGGGATGAGCAGCCCGGAGTCTTAATGGGAGGACCATCCCCCGCCCACTCAGGATCCGTTCCCCTAATCCCCTGGCTGGGGCTTCTTTCTTTACTTTCGCGCTCTGAGGAGTCACGTGGCAGAGCGGGAACCCCTCCCCCCACCGACCCCCTCCTCCCCGTCGGTGGCCCGGGGATGTGAGGTGCATGCCTTTGCGCATCATCTCCTAAGGGGTAACTGGCCGCCGCCATGTTGCAAACGGGAAGGAAATGAATGAACCACCGTTAGGAAACTTTCCTTCGGCCTTCCTCCTTCATAGCCTGTGACTAACCTTCCCACTCAGCCGGGCGGAGTCTCTGTCCTGTAAGCCAGGTGATGCAAGGCTTCCGTGCTCTCTAGAGAGTTCTGCCTCAATCCGGCTCATCTTAGTAGCCTTTAGAGCAACCTTCAAGCCTGATTTTTTTTGTTTGTTTTTAATTTTTTAACCTCAGGCGGATGCATTTTCTAGATTATTTTCTTAGACTCGTAGCAGACTTAAACAGGTCCACTTGTCCTCCTCCAAGCCTCAGAGGTGTGGTAGTTATGGCGTAGTGCCAAGTGGGGTGAGGGAGGGGGGAGAGGAGCTGAGTCATGGTGGTTCCGAAAAGAAAAAATTTCCACCACAAAATGGCTCCGGTAGTAGCGGCCCCTTCCCTCCGTTACCTTCGCTTCCCATCATAGCCTAGCACTGACCCAAACCCTATAGGCCAAGGCTGTAAAGGTCACTAAGAGGATTGGGTGTCTTCGGAACCTCAGGATGCTGCCCTTCTCCCCATTCCATCCTTCAGAAACCAGATCTCTCCACTCCACCCTAATCTGAAGTTAAATTTAGCTGGCTGACCTTTCTGTATTGGGGTCTGAGCTCGGCTCACCACCCTGCTGGCCCCTACACACATCTGTTCTTCCTGCTCTGATTTTCAGCTAGGTGTCTTGCAAATCAGCCCTGGGATTGGGGCTTGGGAAGCCACTGGATTTTTTTGTTTTTTTTTTTTTCCCTGTAGTGGGAGGGACTTTGCAGGAAACAGGTGGGCTGACCCCGCCTGCTCATTCTGACCTTTACCCTTGCCCTTTGAGCTTGGTGATGCTGAGTGCACAAGTCTGTCCTGACGGGGAGCAGCCTGAAGCCGGGCCAGGCTGGAACCAGCTTCCCCAGGCATGGGCGGTGGGGATGGATGGCATGTGCTGCGCCTGTGCCCAGACTGGGCACTTGCCCCTTAAGAGACTTGAAGTGGCTTGGGTGGGTGCTGGGCAAGGCTTTGAGCCCAATCACCTCTTGGACAGGAAAGGAAGCACCACTTTATGGCCGTGGAGTAAAAGCCCCAGCAGTCTGGGGTTGCTTAAGGAAGATGAAATTAGACTTTTGGGGACTTTTCGGGGGGGGGGGCAATGAATGTCAGGGTTCTACATGTGAGCATCTAACCAGCTTTATCAGGAAATTCCGAGCAAAGCGGGCGGAAATTTCATGCTCCCCTTCTAATGCTGTTGAATCTCCATAAAAACTGCCTTTGTTATGACGTGTATAACTGGCTGCTATGCACTTTCCACACCTATGGGACAACCGCATTCTGCTTTCTGAAGCGCGTGGGTTGGCCTGGTGCCTACCACAGACCCGAGAGGAGTTCTCTGATCCCAGCTTGCCTTTTTTCTTGCCCTCAGATTTGGCCGTATTGGGCGCCTGGTTTGCAGGGCTGCCTTCAACAGTGGCAAAGTGGAGATTGTGGCCATCAATGACCCCTTCATTGACCTCAACTACATGGTCTACATGTTCCAGTATGACTCTACCCACGGCAAGTTCAACGGCACAGTCAAGGCTGAGAACGGGAAGCTGGTCATCAACGGCAAACCCATCACCATCTTCCAGGAGTATGTGTGGGAACTAGACAGGGGGCTGTTAGTTCCCTGTCGCCTGGGATGGGACGCCACTGTCTGGTCCGTGGCACTCCTGTCCATCAACTTTGTCCTGCTCCCCCACTTTCAGGCGAGATCCCGCCAACATCAAATGGGGTGATGCTGGTGCCGAGTATGTTGTGGAGTCCACCGGTGTCTTCACGACCATGGAGAAGGCCGGGGTAAGTGTCCGGAAAGATGAAGTGGGTGGGAACCCCTCTATGCTGGGGCCTGAGAAGGAAGTGCCAAGTCTGAAATCAACTTCTCCTCTACAGGCCCACTTGAAGGGTGGGGCCAAAAGGGTGATCATCTCCGCCCCTTCCGCCGATGCCCCCATGTTTGTGATGGGTGTGAACCATGAGAAGTATGACAACTCGCTCAAGATTGTCAGCAATGCTTCCTGCACCACCAACTGCTTGGCCCCCCTGGCCAAGGTCATCCATGACAACTTCGGCATCGTGGAAGGACTCATGGTAGGTAGACAGTGGGGACAGCTCGTGCGTTTTCCGCCCTGCCATGAGCAGGTCTTTCTCTCTACAGATCCCTTTTGGGTTGGGGGTAGCAAGCAAGACTTGACTCATTGCCTCCATGTTTTCCAGACCACAGTCCACGCCATCACTGCTACCCAGAAGACCGTGGATGGTCCCTCTGGAAAGCTGTGGCGTGATGGCCGTGGGGCTGCCCAGAACATCATCCCTGCATCCACTGGTGCTGCCAAGGCTGTGGGCAAGGTCATCCCAGAGCTGAACGGGTGAGGTTTTGCTGCGCAGGCGGTGGGGTGGGATTGGAGGGTTGATAAGCTGGCCTGACCAAATCTCCCTGTGTCTGCAGGAAGCTCACTGGCATGGCCTTCCGCGTTCCTACCCCCAACGTGTCTGTCGTGGATCTGACATGCCGACTGCAGAAACCTGTATGTTTGGGTTGGGCTGGGGTTGTCTCTGGCATAATGGTGAGGTCGGGGCACAAACAGTCACCTTGATTTTGCCCTTCCCAGGCTAAGTATGATGACATCAAGAAGGTGGTGAAGCAGGCATCCGAGGGCCCACTAAAGGGCATCCTGGGCTACACTGAGGACCAGGTTGTCTCCTGTGACTTTAACAGTGACTCCCACTCTTCCACCTTTGATGCTGGGGCTGGCATTGCCCTCAATGACAACTTTGTAAAGCTCATTTCCTGGTATGTGGGGGAGGGTGCGGTGGAGTAGCAGGGTTTGGTGCCCTCTGGTGTCTAGCAAAACAGCCCTTACTAACAGTCCTCCCAATGCAATCTAGGTATGACAATGAGTTCGGCTACAGCAACAGGGTGGTGGACCTCATGGCCTACATGGCCTCCAAGGAGTAAGAAGCCCCCAGTCACCCGCCCCAGCAAGGACACAAGAGCAAGAGAGAGGCCCTGCTGAGGAGTCCCTGTCCCAACTCAGCCCCTGACACTGAGCATCTCCTTCACGGTTTCCATCCCAGACCCCCAGAGTAGCGGGAGGGGCCCAGGGAGCCCTACTCTTGAATACCATCAATAAAGCTCACTGCACCTACCCTCCTTTGTGCTTTACTGTAGGGGCCTGGGGAGGGAAGCTGCAACAAGGGAGGTTAGGAAGACTCCACCCTTGGGCATGCGTCTCTATTGTCTCTTCAGCTGGATGCTAGATAAGAGTCCTGGGCCACACGATAGCCAGGCTGCCTGCTCTGAGCAGGCCACCGTGAGGGGTGGGGGTTGACACTGGAACAGGCTTTGGTTGGACAGCTAGTGTCCAAATCTGCAAACAGGTTAATTTTACCCAGGTGAAGTTGGAAGGGAGCCCAATACAGTTAGGCCAATGTATGAGTGAAGGGAGGTGATTGCCCTGTGCCAGAAGCCTCACCTCCACCTTCAGGTGTGGGCCCTGGTGGGCAGATGTAGATGCTCTGGTTGGGGGGGAGGGGTGACTTGTAAATACCTGTGTCATATGAAGGCATCACACAGAAAGTGCTTAAAACAGTGACTCAAATGCTCGATAAATATTCACCTTCATTGCTTTGAAAGATTCCATTCAAATGTAAGCTCTGCAGGGGCTCCGGAGATAGTCCAACTTTGTCTCCCTACGGCATCAGGGACAGCTTAGCCTGTTTTTGCAAGTGATAGCCATGGAGGCGTTCTCTCGGCTGATCCCTGAGCACGAACACGGGTGGGCAGCAGCTTCACCTTTTTCCTGTCAGGTGACCTAGCGCAGGCACCGAGTCCCCTTTGTGTGGACTTCACAGCCAGGTCCCTGCAGTGGGCAGCTGTGAGCACCTGGCCACATGGCAATGCCTGGCACCTTGCCTCCCTGTAAGGCCTTTAGGGAGCTAAGCCCCGCCACCACCACCAAGGGTACATGATGCACAAACGCTTAGGAACTCCCGGATGAATCTGCTTCACACCAGTGCGTGCCTGGGCCACTTAGCACCAGTACCAAAGTCCAGGATACCCAAGGAATACAGGCAGGAGGTCCCATAATCGCATTCCTTACAAAATGGAGGGGGGAGGGTCACAGGTGTTCTGGCAGCGTTTAAGAGATGGAGAAGTAGCAAATACCCACGTGGGAAGGCAGAAGTACCCCAATGTGATGGGAGTTGTCCAGGAAGGGTGGGGCCCAGCCTAGCTCCAGACAGCCCAGAACCCTGGGGAGCACAAAGCCCCAGGGCCAGGCTTCATGCAGTGGCACAAAAGACAGTCCTCTGCAGACCCACGCCCCGCCTCGGTGAGCTCTGGGGAACCAGGCACTGGGCCCTATCTCATGGAGCTATCAGATGAGACATCCCGATCCGAGTCCTCAGTTTCGCCTGGCGGTGGCGGCGGGTCGCTAAGCGGGACCGCAGTGAAAGCAGGAGACTTTCTAGGAAGAAACACCAGCTGTCACCTTGGGGCAAGGAGGGAGGCTGATGAGGCCAGCGTGCTTTTGTTCTCATGGCCTTATTTTCTGGGGCACAGGGGGACGCCAGGCAGGGAAGTAGGGACGGAAGAAAGTCTTCCGTATTCAACCTGATAGGGAACAGTTCGCCTCTTATCTCAGAGGCTCCGAGAAGCTAATCTATCAGAAAAGTCTGAAGTCACAGCATAGAGATGCTCCCTGAGCCGACATGACACTCGCCCCAGCTTCCGGTCCAGCTGTAACTTGGTGGGTATGGAGGTGCAGGACCATCTCACTATGTTGCCAAGGCTGACCCCAACCTCCTAGGTGCAAACAATCCTCCTGCCTCCAAGGAAGCAAAGGCCAGTAAACCCTGTAAGCATGCACACTCTGCCCAGCTAACTATAATGTGGGGGATTGGGTTGGGTTTTTTTGTTTTGAGACAGGGTCAGCAGGCATTCCGGGCTTGCCTGGAACTCTATACAGAGGTAAGGCTGGACGAGTACTTGTGGGAATCCACCTGCCTGTGGCTCCTATGCATTTAATGACACACGTGCACCACCACACCTGGCTTACTGTAGGTCCTTGGATTTTGTTTGTTGTTGTTGCTGTTTTGTTTCGTTTTGTTTGAGACAAGACGTTGCTGCTATAGTCCAGGACAGCCTAAAACTCACCACAATCCTGCCTTCCAAGTACTGGACTACAGACTTATTCCACTATGCCCGGATTACAGTTTTGTTTTGTTAATTTTACTCTGTGTGTGTGTGTGTGTGTGTGTGTGTGTGTGTGTGTGTGTCTGTCTGTATGTGTGTGTGTACGTAGGGCCTTAAAGGCTAGACAGGTACTCTTAACACACAGCTATATTCCCAAACCCCAAATTTACTCTGACACAAGGTCAAATACGTAAGGCGTGGTTTTGATTTGGATCAAAACCTGCCCCTGTATCCCTTTGTCCCTTGCCAGGTCTGGGCTCTCAGGCACTCAGAACTGGAACACTGGCAAGTTCCACCTGATGGCCAAGGCAGGGGAGGAGGCTATCAATCTGGGCCACACCTACAGGGGACTCCCAAGGACAGCTCCACATAAAGACATGAGCTGGCCGATGCCCACAGGCCATCGGGGCTCATCCTTGGGGGAGGGACACGGCTGTCCAGGGCAGGCCCTTACCGGTCTCCTGACTGTGTGATAAGCCGGCGGCAGGTCTCCATCTGCACGTCCAGGCCCCGCTTCATACTGCACATTTCCATATACTCATGCAGGTGTCGGTTCATGTCATTTTTGGCTGTGGCCAGTTCCAGCTGCAACGGGGTGGGGTCAGGGAGGATGACCAATGTTAGCAAACCCAGGGTGAGCCAGCAGGCACCAGGGCACCAGCTGGGGCCCTGGGGGCCAAGCCGCCATAGTTAGAGACTTAGACTTCAAAAACAACAACAACAACAAACAACAACAAAAAAAACAGGCAGAAAACATCAAGTACACTACAAATGACTCTTTTCCCTAGGAATGGTGGGGGGGGGGAGGGGGAAGACTAATTGGCAATCTACTGTCAGGCCCTCACTCTGGCCAGGCAAGGGCTCAGGACAGTGTTCCATACTCAGCCCTCTCCGGGAATCTCTATTACCCCTGGCTCCCAAGAATCAGTTGGATGTCTGAGGTTTTTTGTTTGTTGATTGGTCTGAGACAGGGTTTCTCTATGGCCTTGGCTGTCCTAGCCTCACTTGGTAGACGAGGCTGGTCTCAAACTTACAGAGATCTGACTGCCTCTGCCTCCCCGAGTGCTGAGCTTAAAGGCGTGCGGACCGGCCCGAGTTCTTTTTTAGAGAGCGATAAAAGCATGGTAGTGTGAGCACCCCCATAACGCCAACACTCAGGAGGTGAGGCAGGAAGGTCATGAAGTCAAGGCCAGTTTGATATAAACCTAGAACCTAAATAGTAAAACCTGGTCTCAAAAAGGGGGAAAGAAGACAGGACAAATGGTCCTTGCTGCACATGTCTGTCAATCTGCATTTGATACCAAGAGGCCACATGGCAGAAGGAGAGAACCAACTCCAAATTGTTCTCTGACCTCCACACATGTACCATGGCAGGTAGACACACACAAAAAACAATAATAATAATAATAATAATTTAATTTTTAGAAAGGTGTTTAACAGCATGGAGAGACTTGGGATGGTAGAATGCTTGCCCAGGATGCAACAAAACCGAATGTCTGATCCCCAGCACCACAGAAACTGGACCTGTAACACACATCTAATCCCAGCATTAGGGAGGTGGAGGCAGAAAGATCAGAAGTTGAGGGTCAGCCTGGGCTATAGCAAGCTCGAAGCTAGCTTGAGCTACAGGAGAGACCCTATTTCAAAAACACAAAAAGTAGCTCTGTGAAGAGAACTTGCTCAGCACAGGTCCTGGCTTCAACCCCTAGGGCTCCCAAAAGAGAAAGACAGAAAGTATCGAGGAAAGGGCTGTCAGTGTGCACGGGACAGAGTGGACTTCATTTGCAGGAGCAGAAGCAGAAGCAGAAGCGGAGGTGTGTGGGACGCCTTTGCTTCCTGGCTCCTTCCTGGGTTTCTGTGGCTCAGCTCACCTTGGTTCTGTACGGCACACTGGCCTCCCTCAACCCACTTGTGAACTCAGTGTCTTTGAGGCGGTGGTTCTCAACCTCTGGATCTCGACTCCTTTGGGAGATCACATATCGGCTACCCTTCGTATCAAATACTTACACTCCAATTCCTGACAGTGGCAAAACTCTAGTTATGAAGTAGCAACCAAATAATGTGACGCTAAGTTAGGAAAGTCACCAGGACATGAGGAGCTGTATTAGAGCGTCCAGCATTAGGAAGGCGGGGAACTGCGGCTTCGAGGGCAGGCAGAGTCCTGCTCATCGCTCCTTCTCCGCCACGGAGCCCTCCCTCAACCAGAGCTAATTCACTGGGAAGTATTCCCAAGACTCACTGTAATGGGGGAAACCTAAACCCCATGTAAGATAGACTTCCAAACTGAGGTCTCTGCATCAAGAAAAGTCTCCGCCCAAGGCTCTCTGCAGCCGGCTTTGGAGGCAGAGAAAAAGTAGGCTGAGGCGGAAAAAGTATCTAGGGCAGAGACAATCGGCTGCCTCTCTTTGTTTTGGGTACAAAGGCCAGGGGCCAGGAGGGGAGACTCAAACTGCTGCGGGGCGGTTTGCTTGGCTGCCTGAGAGCAACCAGAAGTCAGAAGAGTGGCTGTGAAGCATATGAATGGGCAGTGAGGAAGCCAGCCGCAACAAATGTGAACTGGGCAGAGGGTGGGAACAGGCAGAGAGAGAGACAGGAGCCACCGGAGCAGACAAAGAGGACAGCCGGGACACTGGCATGCCAGGTCATCTGGTGGTCAGCTGTGTTGTAAGCCATGGTGGAGATGGCTTGAAGGGCATGCTTGTTCCCACAGCAGACTGTGCCGTCAGTGAGAAAAACATGACACTGCAGGTCAGAGGTCAGCCACCACCTACCCACAGACACACACAGTACTCCAGGTCAGAGATCAACTGAAACACACACACACACACACACACACACACACACACACATACTTCTTCCTCAGGAAGACTGCAGGAGACAAGGCGAGAACCCATTATTCTAAGACACAGAAGTGAAGCAAAAATGGTCTCTCAAAGCATAAAGCAGTACTACCAACAGATGTCTGAGTGTCATATGTCACCCTAATTTACACATTGAAGAGGGATCACCCCAAAATTCTAGACTCACTGTGGGAGACCAGAGTGCTAGAGGTAGGTGGGAGAGATGAAAGGGTCAGGGCTGTGGAAGAGAACTCCCACCCAGCACCTGGCTTTCCCACCCAATAACGGGGCTGACCTGCCTCTATCTCAATTAACTCTGAGGTCAAGGGTCACAAAAATAAAGGCCCAAAAGATACCCCAGGTGGACCCCAGGAGCCACCAAAGCTACCAAGTGAGCTTCCTCTGCTTTCCTCAAGTCAAGTCATTCTTCCGGGAGAGGACAGAAGTCATACAACTCAGGGACAGCTTCAAACCATGTTTCCGTTCTTTTTCTTTCTCTTTTTTAATTTTATTTTTTATTTTTTTGGCTTTTTTTTAAACAGGGTTTCTGTGTGTAGCCCTGGCTGTCCTGGAACTAGCACTATAGACCAGGCTATCCTCAAACTCACAGAGATCTTCCTGCCTGTCTCTCAGTGCTGGGACTAAAGGCTTGTGCCACCACCACACCTAGCTAGCTTCATGCTGTGCTGGGATCAAACCCAGGGCTTCATGCCTGTTAGGCAGCCATTCTACCAACTGAGCCCCAGCCCCAGCCCCAGCCCCAGCCCCAGCCCCAGCCCCAGCCCCAGCCCCAGCCCGGGGTGCTCTTTTCTGTCTCACCAGATCCTGTTTTCATTAGTCATTTGTGGCCTAAGGGATGAACCAGAGAAGAGTAGCAGGCTCTGATCACGGCGTGAAGACCCCTACCTGGCTGACGTACAGAAGAAACTGAGCCTTAAACCTACCATCCAAAAGAGGTGGGTCCAGCCCAGGGAGGGAGGGCAGGAAAGAGGAAGGAAAGGGGCAGTAAGAGGAGTGGACAGGAGAAGGTGGGAGAGGATCACTTGGCCCCAGGCAAACCTCAGCTGGCGGCAGAACATTGGCTGGGCCTCTGGGTTAAAAACAGAAACCCTGGTTTTGCTTAGGTTTAGCATGGCCATTTGACGTGGACTGGGACACTGCAAACCCAGGGGAATCACTTTCAATCAGGGGGAGCCCCACAGGCACGGGAACACACAAGGGTTGCAGGGAGGTGGGTGGCGGAGTCTCCTCCTGCTTTTCCCCGTCAGTGTCCAGGACACAACCACCTCACACAGCCCCGTCCAACCCTCCTCTGACAGAGACCTCCTTCCTGCAGTCCAGCAGGACAGTCAGAACCCCAGATCCATCACCATCTATAAAGGACTCCCTAAGGCTCAAAAAAAAAAAAAAAAAAAAAAAACCAAAGGGAGACTCCTCCAAGGAGCCAAGGAGTTCCCCTGAGTGCCACAGCACCTAGGGTGTTCCGGTAATAAACAGCGCACGCCTCGGCCTGTCAACATGCCGGATCCTGTCCTAACCAGCACGGGTCTCGCTCTATCTGATCGGCTTAATAACCCTGCCTGCCGGGACAGATTAGCATGCACATCTCCATTTGACAAAAAGAGAGACAGGCCCGAGATGAGCATGGCGGGAAACAGCAGTAACTCCAGCAGGCTAAGGCAGGAGGATTGCCTCAAATTTGAGGCCAGCCTGGCTACATAGAAAAATCTTGTATGTGAGCCTAGAGAGACGGCTCAGTAAGTTTGGAGCCCTGCTCTTGCAGAGGACCTGAATTTTTCTGGCACCCATGTCAGGTTCACATTCACAGCTGAGCTATAGCTCCAGGGGATCTGAAGACCTCTTCTGGCCTCCAGGGTACATACACACCTAAAATACTGAGACACAGGAAAAAAAAGGAGACAGACAGAACAAATTTGTGCCCACATGTGTGTGTGAGAGAGCCTATATCAAAATACTAATACTACTACTAATAATAATAAAATTCAAAAGAATGAAGGAGCTAGCTGGGGTTTTCTCAGTGAAGTGCTTGCCTGACAGGCATGAAGATCTAAGTTTGAGCGCAGAACCCAGATAAGAAAGAAGCTAGATGGTGCAGAACATACTTGTAATCCCAAAACTAAAGAGGCATGGAGAGACAGATGCCTAGGGCTCCCTGGCCAGCCTAGTCTACTCAGCAAATCCCAGACCAGTGAGAGACCAACTTTTTTTTTTTTTTTTTAAGTTAACCACACCTAAAGAACACTACCTGAGTTTGTCTTCTGGGCTCCACACGTGTGCACATCTGTACACACACACACACACACACAAAGGAAAGGAGGAAGGCCCAAGGAAGGAAAAAAAGAAGAAGTGTGATAGTTCATGCCCATAATCCTAGCACATACATACATAAATATATGTGAAATAAATAGAAAGAGGGCTAGAGAGTTGGCTCAGCAGTTAAGAGCACTGTCTGCTCTTTCAGAGGTCCTGCGTTCAGTTGTTCAGTTCGTAGCAACACAGTGGCTCACAACCATCTATACTGGGATCTGATGCCCTCTTCTGGCATGCAGGTATACATGCAGGCAGAACAAGCATACACAAGATAAATAAATAAATCTAAAAATAAATAAATAAATAGAAACAATGGAAGGAAGACAAAAGATTTGTTCCAAGTTGTAACAGAGCCAATATTTGAACCCGTATCTATCTGCCTCCACATCCTGAGGGCTCAAGGACCTGCTAGAGCTACCACAACTGAGGGGGGTCGCTCCTCCTGCCAACAGATAGGAGCTCCTGGTCTTGGGGTCTAGCAGGGAGCACGTCTACAGCCTGGCTTGTGAGGCCTGGGAAGAGAGCCCCGACTGTCCTTACCTCTATCTGGTCAATGGTCTCCTGGTACTCCTTCTCCCGGGTTTTGAACAGGGACTCGGTATCTTTAATCACCTTCTCCAGACTGTCCTCCTGCTGCTGGAGAAAGGGAAGCAGCGAGGGGCGGCCAACCAGGGAGGGACAAGATAGGGGCATTCCATGGGCCAAGGTGGAAAGAGAGAGAAAGTCTGGTTAGACGAGACAGAACAGAAAAGGAACGGGAACAGAAACGGGGAGAAGCCAGGGGAAGACGAAAGCCACACTGGGGACAGAGCATGAGAAGAGGAGGCAGATGGCGTGGCAGGATACAGAGGCAGAGCCTGAGGGGCCTGAGGCCAGGAGGGGAGGTTACCTCTCCCTGGGCCTCTGCGGCTGCCATGGCATAGCCTGAGAAATCCTCCCAAAGTAGCAAGGTCTCCTCAGTCTCCTCCCAAGTCAGGCTGTCACAGTCGTCCTCAAAATCATACTCCCTCCTAGAGACAGGGAACCCGTGTGTCAAGGGTGCTGGGGCCTGAGTGGGCACAGGGCACTATGGGAGCTCCGGCCTCGGGGGACTGGGGCACATCTGGTGAGGACAGCTGGGAGGGACAGCGGGCTGGCCTCAGGGGACCTGGGACTTGGGGAGCTGGGGTGCATCTGGTGAGGGAAGGGACCTGTGGGCTGGCCTCGGGGACCTGGGGGGAGCTGGCGAGGGGGGAGACCTGCGGGACTCACAGCTGGCTGAGCATGCGCTGCATCTCCTCGTTGATGCTGAGGGCTGTGCTCTCCTCCTCGTCACCCTCAGGCTGGCGGGGCCCATCACTCTCCGACAGGGAGGTGTCCTCCTCCACAGCAGCCTTGCGCTCCCGCTTCCGCCCCCCCATGGACGGGACCTTAATGGGAGACAAGTGTAGAGACTACAGAGGCGAGGCCGGGTGCATGAGGAGAGGGTGGGCAGGGAGGCCGCAGGGTGGAGCAGGGCCAGCAGGAGAGGAGGAGCAGACAGAGAAGAGACACAGTTACACGACAGGAACAGACACGGAAGACACACACAGATAGGGCAGGACTGCGCACGAAGAAGGAAGAAGGAGAAACAGAAAACAGAGCAGTAAGATAAGGAGAGAAACAGCTTGTGATGAGCACATTAAGATGTGTTTAAGGGGAGGTGGAGAGGTGGCTCAGTGGTTAAGAGCACTGGATGCTCTCTTCCAGAGGACCCAGGTTCAATTCCCAGCAGCCACATGGCGGCTCAGGGCCCTCCACAACTCCAGTTCCAAGGGAATCCAATGGCCTTTTCTGGTATTCTCAGACACTAGGCACTCGTGTGGTGTCCAGACATTATGGAGGCAAAATATCCATACACGCAAAACAAATCTTTCGAAAACAAAAAAGGGTGTGTTTCATGGCTATGGAGGAATTGGGTTTGGTTTGGTTTCGAAGTCTTTCTCATGAAAGGAGTCAAGTGAACACAGTTCTAGGCTGTGAGGAAGACAGGAGGCTCCTGTTTACTAAGGAGAACTTGAATTGCTTCCAGATCTGGAAGGCCCGTGGGAGAAGGAAAAGGAGAAAACTCAAAAGAGGAAGAGTGAGGAAAACAGACAGGGAAGAAGACATCTGTGCTGAGGAGCCCTCAAAACTGAGGGCGGGGTGGCTTAGAGACGGGGACCGGGACAATAAGCTTGCGTGAGGTCACACTAACCAGCTTCTTCTATGGAGAAAGCAAGAGAAAAGATGAGAGGAACAGAGAGGAGAGAAGCAGACAGAGGGGGAGATGGAGTTAGAGATGGCTTCTAAAACCTCTCTCCTTAGGCTGTTCCTTGCCTCCCAGCCTAGTCCCACCAAGGGTCCCAGGGGACAAGATGTGTCCCAGGGTGAAGGGCAGCAGGGCCTAGGCTCCAGGCCAGCCATAAGAGAAGCTCCTCTGCCCTGCCCAGCCCCTGAGAGCTGCGGACAGCAGGCCTCTCACCTGGAACATCTGGATCATATCCTCGCAGTTGCGCTGCTGAGCCAAGTCGCACAGCTTGGCTGTGATGTCGATGCGACGGCAGATGTCCATGTCCACCTTCATGGCCTTCTCCTGGATCTTGGTGTCCAGCTCTGTCAGATTCTGTACCAGGGACACCAGAAAGAGTGAGGGACTGACAGGGCCTCGAGCACCCCACTGTCACCACAAAGTCCCTGACCTGCTGGATCAACATCCCTTTTCCTAGGGGTCACCCTAGCACGCCATGCACATCCACTGCATGGCTTATGATTCTGGACCCCCGCCAGCACAGACTTGGGAGGGTTCGGCCTCGGCTGGGCTGAGCGGGGCCTCCCCTGAACCAACAACGGGTTTTTGTTTTGTTTTGCTTTGTCTTTTATCCTCCTGAAATTTAAGTCCCCAGAGGTGAAAGAGACCACTGGGAATGACAGCGGGTGGTGGGGGCACATTTGTTTTGTTTTCAAGATAGGGTTTCTCTGGGTAGCCTTGGCTGTCCCAGACTTGCTTTGTAGACCAGGCTGGCCTGGAATTCAGAGAGATTTCCCCTGCCTCTCCCTCCCTGAATGCTGGGATACCACCATGCCTGGCTTGGTATATGCCTTTAATTCCAGAAAAGGCAGGGGGATCTCTGAGAGTTTGAGGCTATCCTGGTCTACAAAGCAATTTCCAGGACAACCAGAGCTGTTATACAGAGAAACTGTCTCAAAGAGAGAAAGAGAAAGAGAGAGGAGAAAGTATGGAATAATGACATGACGCTTGTCTCACTGTCTAGCACTAAGCACCAGCCAGGACCATTGTCCTCTTCAGGACAACCCTGAAATGACCTTGCCTTTCTTTTCCACACCCCACAGATGAGACGGGGAGGAGTTATGGTGGGAAATAGAGAGGTTTAAGGCCACACAGCTAGCAAGTGGCAGAATTCACAAATGAGCCCAGGCAGCTGGCTCCAGAGTTGTGCACATTAAAAAACAAACAAAACAAAACACAGTTGATGCTGGAATCGAATTCCTCATCTTTCTGATCATTCTGCCGCCACCTCCTGGGTGCTAGGGTTATGGGTATGAGCACACACAGAGTTCAGGGCTGTGCTCTTCCCGACAGCTTAACAACTTCCTGAGGTGATGAGGCCATGCACCCTGCCTCCAAAACAGGGCAGCAGCAGCTTCTCTGTCTACTGAATGGAGATACTGGCAGAGAGCTAAAGCCAGGGAGGACAGGGAAGGGAAGGGACGGGTGGCACTCGGGACACCGGAGGGCCAGGAGCAGCAGAGCACCTGAGGATCCCTGAGAGCCACGTGGGGAGGCTGAACTCACATTACTCATGAGCCCCTTGAAGACCACCAGCTCGGCTTTCAGTTGCTCGACCTTCATGGCTAGCTCCTCTTGGCAAGCATCAGCCTCTTGGGCCTCCTACAGCCAGGGGGGAATGGGGACATGATGACAACGTGGGAAACGGCGTGGGAGGGGCAGGGAGAGGGCCCAGTGGTGCCCCGGGGAAGCAGGGGCAGTGGGGTGGCCACCCTCACCTCCTGGAGCTCATTCACTCGCTCTTGCAGCTGTATCCGCACTGTGTATTCCTCTTCCCACCTGACAGACATTGGGAAGGGGGAGAGAGCACAGCCTAGAGTCCCTCCTGCCTCTATGGCTCCTAGCCCTCCCTCTCAGGCCCAGGCGTCAGGCCTCAGGTCTGGCTCCCTGAGCTGGAATTTAAGACAAGAATGCACGGGCAGCCGGCCAGTGGACAGCTGCAGCTGTTGGGTGGCTCCATACCTCCTGGCAAGGGCCGAGCTCACCGACTGCCTGCCCGGAACCTCCGGACCCTGTACCAGGAACTATATTTAAGCCCAACCGCCTCCACTTTGGCCCTCTGCAGTACCAATCCCCACATGGGCCCAGTTCCGCCAGCTGTCTGGATGGTTTCCTCCCCCACCTCCTGCCCACACCAGTCCACCAGGTCCCCCCAGAACCCAGTCTCCCACCTTCAGTGGCACAGATCCGGTTTCCCGCTCCTGCCCGCACAGAACAGAGCTTGTTAAGCCTGCTGCCCTGCCTCCTGGGTACCATTTAAACCTGTGAAAGCATCTGCGGGACACAGGCTGGATCAAGAGCTGCTCAGCTACCTTGTTGGGGGCAAAGTCCTCCCCCACCCAGCCCCTTGAAGTGAGCTATAAGAAGGCCACAGGACTGGCGTGATGTCCCCCCAACAGCGTGAAAGAAGTGGCCATCAGAAGCTAAGGACCGACGAGCAATCACACCCAGGGGAAAGGGAACCAGTGTGTGAGTGAGAAAGCGCGTCCAAGTGGCATAGCATCTCTCACCCCCGAGTTTAAACCAAAGCTTGCCAGGAGGTTGGAAGCCACACTTGTCATGCGGCAGGAGGGCTGGGTGCACATGCCACCCTGTCATAAAGAGATGGAAGGCAGGGGGTGCTGCTCGGCCCTGTAGGTTCAGAACTCGAGGCTGGCTGAGCCAGCAGCCAGACTCAGAGCCTGTGCCCATGAGCTCATCACTTCTGGCTGTGTCGGCATAGGCTTCTTCTGGCCTCAGAAAGGAGGGCAAGGGAGCTGAAAGAGGAGGCTCAAAGTGAGCTCAGTGGGAAGGGACCAGCAGAGGACGGCCTCTGCAGTCAGGACTAAGCAATCTGTGCCCCTTCCCTCCTCTCTCCCGCCCATCACCCTCTCGGGTTCCGTGTCTCTTTGCTCTCCCATGTTGTGCACTCACAGCCGCACTGCAGTATTCCTAATAATAACTCCCCAGCTGCCCCTCCCAGTTGGCTGGGGGGAGGAGGCAGCCAGCCTAGCCACCACCCTGCAGCTGACCAGGCTGCCACTCAGCTGTTGGCCTCCCTCACCCACTCTCCCCTTCCCTGGCAGCCCTCCACTCCCCCGCAACTGTTTCGCCTTCTGTTCTCGCAGGGGTGACTCTGAGAGCCTTGTCAAGCTACATAATTTCTTAGATAAGGCCTTCGTCTTTGCTGGTCCTTGGTTTCTTCATCTACAACTATGGGATGTGGCATCCTGTGTGCCTCTAGAGGAAGCACGCGGGATGGATAAGAGGTTAAAACTCCAGCCAAGATGCATCGGGCAGGGCCAGAAGTCCTCCTTGATAATAAACTCAATAAACCCAAGTGAAGCGTGAGAAAGTTAGAGCGAGATGCTGATAAGATAAATGACATAAATTATACAGGGTAAAAGTCTGAAGATGAGTCTAGATGCTCATGAGGATTCTATTTGCTCTCTACCCGGACACACAAATGGGTACAGTGTGACCTCTATGCAAATCTCATCCTTTTTCTTTTTTGCAAGGTTCCCGTAACTTGGGTAGAATCTGGGCAATTTCTGTATATCCTCCATTTACCAACAGCCTCTCCTGAAAATAAACCCTGTCTGTGAGTTGAAGAGAAATAGCAGGGGACATTCTTGTGTTGGAAAAACTGAGCCCCAAGCAGGGCACAGTGGCGCACACCTGTAATCCCAGCATTCGGGGAGAAAGGGTCAGGCGGATCTCTGTGGGTTCGAGGCCAGCCTAGTCTACAAAGTGAGTCTAGGACAGCAAAGGCTACACAGAGAAACTCTGTTTAAAAAAGAAAGGAAAAAAAAAGAAAAACTGAGCCCCAAGAAAAAAGGTCACACAGGCAAAAGAAGCGGAAAATAGGAGGGGGAGGAGGGAAGCTTTGCCCCTGCCTAGTGTAGCACTCAAGCGCCCATGCCGTCCAGGCTAAAGATGGTAAGCACAGTGTTGCTCTAACAAGCCCAGAAGGAAGGCAGGGGCTCTGGGGTGGAAGGGTGAGAGTCAGGAACCTTGCAATTCTAGCCACTGCGCCCTCTGCACAGCAGCATGCTGCAGAGTGCTGAGCACATCAGTCCGCCAGGAGTAACTCTTCGCTGCCCTGGACAGCTGCACCAAGGACAAATACCCTCTGTTGGAAAAGATGCCTTGGACAGGGGCAGCTGCTCCTCTGACTGTGGCAGAACTCGGGAACTGCCAGTGTTCTATTCACTATGCTAAGCCCTACAGGGGCAGAGCCAGCTACAGGCAGGTTCTGTGTGGTACCTTAGAGGCTGGGATAACTGGACGCCCGAAGTCAGTTCTGACATGGGCCACGGTCATGGAAGCCAGGCCGAGGGCTGAACCTCAGGAAGTCTGCTGATGAACGTCATCTGGGGGATGCTAACAGGTGACCAGCTACCTCAAGTTCACCCCAGCCCCATCGGCGTGTTCCTTGGGGACTCCAGATGGTCCTCACACATGGCTAACCAGACAGTAATCCCTGCCACTTGGCCTGCCCGGACAGTCCGGGCTACCCCCAAAAGGGCCACAGTAGATAAGAAACTGGAGCCCCGAAGCCTGGGCCTCCCTCTGATGGCCATGTACTTCCTCCCCAACCACGGCCTGGCCCACCTTCAAAGGACTTCTCTGCCTCTGGTCTCGCCCTGTTGCCTGGGTAGCAGCTGCCTGGCAAATCCTCCTGGGATATATAGCCAGCACTCCAATCTGACATCCTTTCCTCTTATCTCTTGTGCCAACCTGCTGGGGGCGGGGCTCCTCTCAGAAAGCCAAACCTTCATCCTCAGACTGCACTGGGCTGGACCTGGGATGTCACTGTAGGGTGTGCCCGTGTTCCCAACTTTTCCCTACTTAGTGCCCCTGCTGCTTCTCTCTGTTCAGGCCTCTTCTGCCGGAGTCTCCCCACCAGCCCTGGACAACCATCCCTTCTCCTTGTCCTAGGAAACCCTCGCCCTGGGAGCGCTCTTTTTTATTTTTACTTTTCTCTTTTCCGGTCTGTTTGACTGTTCCAAGCAATGGCTTTAGGTTCTGTAGCCCTTGAGCCTCTCACAGGGAATCAGGGTGAGACCTGGCTTCCACCGCCAGCGTGCCTTAGGGGCAACCCTGGGCTGCGGGTCCAGTCCCGCCCTCAATTTCACTTCATTTTTGCCTCCAATATTAAAGCTACATCCTTCGACTCATGCATGGAGTTTATAGCCTGAAACTGTCCCAAGGTCTGGGACTGGCCAGATCCAGATGATCAAGGCCCACGGATGCAGAGCCCTCTGGGATGCGTCTCCCTTTCATACCACAACACAGCACCCCACAAGTTAGCAGCGTCATGCAAACACCGCAGCCTGCGCAAGACAGGAGAGTCATGCCAGAAGAAAAGTACGAATTCCCAGTGTTCTAGAACGCTTCTGGTCACGAGTCTGACTTGAGAACCGTGTGTGGATTCTGGGGACCCTCTACATCCAAATCCTTCCACGCCCCTCAGATCACAGAAGGGAATTCACTCCTCTTGCCAGGACTGCTCCCTCCCTCCCCCACCACACTCCCCTTCTCCAGTCTGGGAAGCCCCGCTAACCCCCACCCCCGCCCGCCCCGAGGTTACATCTGTGTGTGGCATGTCTTGAACCCTGTCCCTACCTTCGCTTGTACTCGTCCCGCTCCCGCTTCACTTTGGCCAGCACGTTGTACAGCGCACGGATCTCGGGGGTGATAGTGTCGATCTGGACGCCCACCCCGTCAGGGTGTACCCAAGACAGGCCAGGCCCCTGCACCAGCGTGGGTTCCAGTCCCGGTCCAAGGCGGCGGGCGTGTGAGAAGGACCAGATGGTGCCGGGCATGAAGCGGGTCGAGGCGGAGGTGGAAGAGGAGGAAGAGGTGGAGGAGTGGCAGGCCGCAGAGGATGCGAGGGGTCCGGCTGGCGAGCGGGCGGGAGAGCCCAGCACGCGCGCTGACGGGGGGCACACGGCGGCCGGCCGGGCGCTCAGGGGTAACCCCAGGGGCCGGATCGGGCTGATGAAGCCGGTCTGTACCGCCTGGTCACGGCGGGCCAGGCCCCGCCTGCCCTGCTTACCCTCCTCCAGAGCCTGCTGCAGCTGCTTCTCCAGCAGCCGATTCCGACGCTCTAGTTCGTGTACCTTAGCTAGGAAGCAGCGAAACCGGAGGTTCAGGGTCTTGAGCACGTTGATGTTGGAGCCCAGGTCGTTGCGGAGAGCCATGGCTGCAGGGGGCGCCGGACCAGGACCCGGAGGCGAATAGGCAGGCGGGCCGGAGGAGGCAAGCGGAGCCGGGGGCAGGTCCCCTCCCCCGGCAAAGTGGTCACCTCCCAGAGGGTCTCCCAGTGGCCCGGCTAAGCCCTGCTGTTCCTGCTGTAGGAGGAAGAGGTTGGGACCAAATAACGGATTCATGGCTGCGCCTTCTGCTGGGAGATGGAGACCAGTGCAGCAGAGGCAAAGAGGAAGAGCCAATGAAGCTACTGCGGGATACGAGCAACCAATCAGGTGGCCCGGTAGGAGGGCAAAGGTCATGAGGGCGGGAGCAGGGGAAGCCAATGAAAGGCCCTTCTTAGATGTTTTGCCCTGAACCTTTCCGGGGTCTGAGGCCCGGAATGAAAATGGAATCAACGCCAGAAGGAGCCTTTCCCTAGGGAGCCCCTGCCTAAGGTTCTGACAGTAGGACTGGGCCTCTGGTAATCCAGGGCACAGTGGCAGACCACCTTCTCTCCATCCCTACTGCCCTCTTCTCCCCGGTACCCTAGATCTGATTCTGTGGCTTCTTCCCGGGGACAGCAGGTAACAGAAGGGGAAATTGGCCTGTCATTTGAGTCTGGCCCGGCTGGTTCCCTCTTCAGAGAACCCCAGGCCTAGCTTCTTACAAGCTGCCAGTGCCCAGTCCTCTCAAAAAACACAACAGCGACAAGGGTGGTAACATGTATATTAAATTTCATATGTGTGCATAGCAAGGCCATCCTTGCAGAAGGATGTAGAGTTCCAACCCGAAACAGTGTCAGTGAGGCAGCAGTCTAGTTTCCGAGTCTATTTAAGCCACTGGGGGCTGGCTGCTGCCCTTTGTCACAGATTTCCTCCTCTTTGCTGGGGGGGGCCTGGTGGAAGTGTGGGGAGACGCAGCAAGGGCTGAGGGCCCCGTGGGGGCACCATCCTCTTTCAGGGAAGCAGCTCTCTTGGCAGGCTTTACTTTCTTTTTGGCTTTCCCAGGGGACTGACCACAGTCCTTAGGACTTGGGGCAGTACAAATCTCAGAGGGGGCGGGCACGACCGCTGTTTCTGAGTCCAAGGCCATGGGAGGGGCATTCTGCTTTGGGAAAGCAGCTTCCTTGGGGTTCTTCAATTTAGCTCCCCATTGCTTTGGCTTCCCAGCCATCTTTGATTTCATCACATTAGCTTTTCCATCAGGCTGGCTGCTCTCCTGGGGCCTGGCGGACCCCTGGGCCTTTGGGACAGAAGGTACTGTGGACAGTTCTGAGCCTGGCCCTTTGGAGACACCATTCACCTTCTGGAAGGGCGTCTTAGAATGTTGCTGTTTCGCTGAGTGCTGCTTTGCTTTTGCAGCCCCACTGGCTTTCTTGGAGGGCTGACTATTGTTCTCAGACTTTAGGATCACCTGATCCTTCAGCTCAGGCTCCGCAGGGGTGGCTGCTGCCGAGTTTCCTGAGGGAAAAATGAAAGAAATGGTTTGATCATTTAAGAAAGGAGGTTGCTAGGCAGTAGCGGTGGTGCATACCTCCAATTCTAGCATTCAAGAGGCAGAGGCAGGTGGATCTCTGAGTTCCAGGACAGCCAGGACTATAAAAAAAGAAAAAAAACCCAAGGTTTACTTTGCCACTTCTAGACCAGGAGTTCCACACATCAGGGAGGTGTCTAAAAGCTGGCTGCCTAGACTCATCCTGTGTTAAAGGATCACTGCCTATTCGTAGGCCAGGGTTTCATGGGAAGGTGTGCCCCCTTGAGGGCAGTATGAAGGAAGACACTCTGAGGAGGAGGTAAAGCCAGTCTCCAAAACAAAAATCTAAAGCACTGGCTAGCTCGACAAGTCTTTTTCCGGCATAGAATGTCATGCAGTGCGGGAAACTAAGATGGCAAACTCAAAAGTGAAACCAGCTAGTAAGTATCAAATATATACTTCACTTAGAGCAAAACTTGCTATTTCCTGGGTTGTTCTGAGACTGGGTCTTGCTATGAAGCCTTGTTGGTCTTGAACTCACTACACAGAGACCAGCCTAGCCTCAAACTCAGAGATCCACCTGCCTTTGCCTCTTAAAAACTGCTGCTTTCGCAGTATGTGGGGCACCTACCTGGCACGCAGTAGGTGTGCAGCTACTGAAAAACAAAAACACAAAACCAACCCCAAAACCACACTGCACTCAGGTGCTCTTTCCCGCCTTCCAACTGGCCCAAAGCACGCAGAGCTCTCCATGGAGTTCCGGAGCGCCCCACCCTCCTGAGATACAGGCAGCATCAAGATGGCTAAGAAAACAAACTGCAATTAGTCACAGGCCCCCGAGAACTGCAGAGCCTGCCAAACCAGTGCAGAGACGCTGGGCCAGCAGAGCCAAAAATCGAAGGAAACCACAGCCTACAGTGGCAATGAACTCAGGCTGAGCAATGACAACTGTGTGGTAGAACTGGGGACAATGAAAAGGAAATGGAGGTGGACTGGATCTAAAACATTACATGCATAAACAAACATTTTTTAAATATTCTTTTTAAAAGTCGGGGTGAGGGCTGGAGAGATGGCTCAGCAATTAACAGCGCTAGCTGTTCTTCCAAAGGACCTGGGTTCAATTCCCAGCAACCACATGGTGGCTTCCAACCATCTGTAATAGAATCTGATTCCCTTTTCTGCTGTTCATGAAAAGTGTTCATATACATAAATAAAGCTTTAAAGGAAAAAAAGTAGGGGTGAAGCTGGGCACAGTTACGTACACCTGTAATCCCAGCACTCAGGAGGCAGAGGCATGTGGATCTGTGAGTGTGAAGCCAGCCTGGTCTACAAACCAAGTCCAGAACAGCTAATGCTACACAGCTACACAGAGAAATCCTATTTTGAAAAACCAAAGAGAGAGAGAAAGAAAAAAAAAAAAAAAAACAAGGAAAGCAGGGGTGGTGAGATGGGCCCAGCAGGTAAAGGCATGTGCTGCCAGGCCTGAGTTTGATGAGGACCCACACAGTGGAAGTAGAAAACACCCAGAAGTTATTCTCTGACCTCCATCTGGCATGCATAGCACACACGCACGCACGCACACACAAAATAAATAAAAAACAAACAAGTAAAACAACAACAACAACAAAAACCAAACAAGTAAGGTGACTGGAGGCCAGTGCCTGAGGTTGAACTCCAGCTTCCACAAATGCATGTGAGCACACCTCCACCACACATGCATACACCCACACACACGGGGCACCCTGCCCACACCAAACGCACATATGTTAAAAAGACAGAAGAGCAAAAGTGGTGATGGCGGTTAGAGCAGATTACCTGTGTGGGGCTGGGGAATAGAATTGGAAAATTTCTTGAACTTGGCAATAAAGAAACCGTCCATGTTGTGAGTGTGAGGGTAGAAGCGCCGGGTGGAGCGCAGCGTGGGGTGAAAGCGCCTTTCTCGAAAGCGGGTAAAGCCTTCCTGGCCAAAGTCCAGGCCGGTGGGCACCAGCCGCACGTTCCTCTTTTTCAAGGCATAGTCTACCACCCACTCATTCTCCTCCACCTGGATGTGGGAAACAGAGCAGGCGGGGATGAAGGGGCTGGAGCCAAGACTCCGAGGTCAGACACTCCAGCCCGCGGCCGGCCCAGCAGAGATCTCACCGTGATGGAGCAGGTGCAGTACACCAGGTAGCCTCCGGTCTTGGAGGCTGCGTTGACGGAGTCTATAGCACTGAGCAGCAGTTCCTTCTGAAGGTGGGCACAGCGCAAGATGTCCTTCTCATCCTGCCCCCAAGAGACCAGGAGTGAGGGAACTTCCCACCCTAGCCTGAGGGAAGGAGCTGCTGCCCACAGGGTGTTCTCTGATCAACACTCCAGCCCCAAAAGACCAGCCAAGGCCTCCCAGCCGCTCCCACTCCCAGGCCCTTCACCTTGTTCGTCTTCACAGCAGGGTCCTTGGAGATGACTCCTGTGCCACTGCAAGGAGCATCCAGCAGCACTCGGTCAAAGCCCCCCACCACCTGGGGAAAAGGCAAGGTCAACCCGATGCTTGCTACCGATTTTACCAATGTCCTAAGGACAGCGCTACAACACAGCGACGCCACCAAGGGCAAGGGAAGCCGAGAGGCCTTCGCAAGCACAGAGGCCCACCTTGGGGAACTGGCGCCCATCATAGTGGCTGATGATGGTGTTGGTGACGCCCAGCCGGTGCAGGTTGCCCACGACACTCTTGAGCCGCTCTGCATTGGCATCATTGGCGAGGATCACACCCGTGTTCTTCATCAGCTGAGCTGTGGGCAGGGAGAGGGGAGTGCCAGGGCTCAGCAGCAGTTGCTCTGCCGCACCCTCCTACCCACCCCAGGCCAGCACCCACAGGCCACATCTCGGCCCTCCAAGGCCAAGTCCTCTCTGCCTGTCCAGCCTGCACTGGCCCTGCTGGTCAGTCCACGCTTGCTGACCTTCTTTCTGGGACCCCATGAAAAATGACTTTTATTTATTTTCTTTTGAGACAGGATCTCATATAGCCATGGCCAGCCTTGAACTTGTAGTGCTCTGGTCTCCACCCCCAGAGTGCTAGGATCACAGGCTTATATTACCACACTCAGCTCAACGTGCCAAAGGCTTTCTATTGACCTTCGAAAGCCAAGAGCATCGTTAACAGCCAACCTAAGCACAATGACTCCCCAGTTTAGGGCTAGCAGAATCAGAAGTCAGCCAAGTCAGGTAGAGTGTTCAGTAACAGCTGAAGCTGGAGGCCTGAGCTAGAAACTGCCCCTTTCTGCCAAAGTGTGCCAAGCCGGATGGGCTTCAGGGAGTCGCCAACCCTGCACCCTTTCCGAAGTTCAGCCAGAGGACACCCACCCAGCCCGCCCCTCATACCTATGTAGCTGGTCTTCCCTCCAGGAGCACAGCACATGTCTAAGATCCGCTCATGCTCCTGAGGTGCCAGGGCCATGACAGGTAACATGCTCGAGGCGCCCTGCAGCATATAGTGCCCAGCCAGGTACTCGGGAGTAGCGCCTGTGAAGGAGGGCCACTGTGTGACACGCTGGCACAGGGATGGAGCAGAGGGCGACCAGTTTGGGGACACTTACCAATAGGCACCGAAGAATCATATACCACAAGTCCAGACTTTGACCACTTTCCCAACGGATCCAGATTAACCCCACGATTGATTAGAGCCTGAAAATAAGGATGAAGATGTCAAACTCGTGCTTTTCCACCCAGAAAACACCCAAGCCAGAGAAGCTGGGCCTCGCTGCTGGAGCCCTGAAAGCACACCCTCTCACAGGGGCCAGCAGAGGGTCGGCAGATCCTCTCCTCATACGCAACGCAGGCCCTTTTGCCTACAGTTCCAGATGGAAACCAAGGCCCCTGAAGGCTGGACAAAGGGTCAACCAATGAGCCACTCTAGCTCTTGTCCCTTTGTTTTGAGACAGGGTATTGCTACATAGACTGAGCTATCCTGCCTCAACCTCACAAGTTCTGGGATTTGGATGTAAACTACCAGATCTAGCCACACACCCCCAGTTGGGGATTGTGTCCAAGGCTTGTGCATACTGAAGCAGCGTGCTCCCCATTGGGCCTCATCCCCGCCCCTTTGCCCCACTCCCCGTTTTTTACCCTCAGGTTTCTAACTCAGTCAAGTACATTCCAATAAGCGGTGAACACCTCCTGTTCTTCCACCTCCCGCTCCAATACCTCAGGGTTCGAGGACATGTCTCAGGAAGTGGACTGCCTGCTCCACATACACGAAGCCTCAGGCAGTGCATGAAACTAGGTATAATGGCACACGCCTGTGACCCCCGCATTCCAAAGGCAGAAACAGGAAGCTCAGAAGTTCAATGTGATCCTCTACAACATCACAAGTTTTAGGTCAGCCGGGCTTCATGAGACCTGCCTTAAAACTTGAGAACTACAATACGCAGGGCTGAAGAGATGGCTCATCACCTGTCCCTGCTACAGGGGTTCTGGATTTGATCCCAGCACCTCCACGGTGGCTCACAACAATCCATAGCTCCCAAATGTTCACATGATGGACATTCATGAATAAAATAAGCTTGAAACAAAACAAACAGAACACAAGGTAACACTATGTGTATGTGTGTGTTTTCTGTATGTATCAGGATCTCAGCTTCTTGGTGCCCTTCCTCCAATGCCTTATAAGGCAGCAGTTCATCCTGACAGATGTCTCATCCCAGTCACAGGGAGCAGAGGTTGCGAAGACAAGGTCCTGCTCTAGAGTGGCCCAAGCCCTCAGTCTACCAGACAAGACAGCAGGCCCCACAGCTTACCTGAAGAACTCACTCGGCTGGGACTGGGCAGGGTGATGCCCAGGTGAGCAAACATTAGTAAACTTCTGAATAAATGACAGCAGCTCCTCACCTGAGCAAGGTCTCGGCGACGGGTTTTCAAGGTGTTTGTCCGAAGGGTGATTGGCCGGGGCACCTCATTAGCTTCTAAGAACTCTATCAGCTGCAAAAGAAACAGGAGCCATGGAGCTTACACTAGGGGGTGAGGGAGCTAACTGCCCTCCCACCCCCACAATGATAGGCTGGTGCACTGATACCTCAGACAGAGGGAAGAGCTCCATGAGCTTGCCGAGCAGGAAGTCTCCGTAAGAATAGTAAGTGGCCAGATCCTTCTGAAGCCGATTCAGATACTCAGAACGAGACCGACCTTCTTCCCGCTGAGCCCCAAAATCTCGAAGCACTCCCACTATATCCTGTATCCGCTTGTGAACCCGCTGCAGGTCTGGAGCCTGGGTATGTGGGCCCATTAAGGAAATGCTGCCGCAAGTCACAGGCCTAAGAAAGGCCCACTAAGGCCCTCCTCCCTCCTCCCGCCCTCACTCTGCACTCAAAAAAAAAAAAAAAAAAAAAAAAAAAAGGATATCCTGCTCCATCTCCCCAGCAGGGGGCAGCACAGAGTCTTGCTCATCTTCCACATTAATCTGCAAATCCCTCTCTGCTTTGTCGTCTTTCTTGGGGTGGGACTCAGGGGAAACTTCATCATCTTCCTCTTCATCAGTCTCCTCTTCACTCCACTGACCCCTAAAAACAGTCCAGAACAGGGATTCAGGCTAAAACAGGCACCTCCCCCCTCACACCTTCCTCCTCCCTCCCAGCTGCTGCCAAACTCACCCAGCCGCAGTGTCCTGGGCCTTCTGCTTCAGAGCAGCTCTCTCAATGGGCAACAACTACAAAGAGAGAAAGGCTGATGACAAAGGCATCCTGGGTCATGCCTCAGTCCCTGGTGGCTTACTTCTCCCTAAACATCTTATGCTCACTCTCAGAAGCAAATACAGAAGCTAAAGATTTGGCACAGAAACTATGTTATGTGTATTTCCTCTTTAGTTTGTAATTTCAGGTTTTTTTACTTTAAAATGCTTTATTGATTAAATAAAAGTAGGTGTATGATGGTTGCTTTGCCTGCATGCCTGTGCAGAAGGGAACCTTTGGAGAACAGGAGAGGTAAACTCTCTGGATCTGGAATGTCAGACAGTTGTGAGCCACTATGTGGATGCTGGGAATCAAATCCAGGTCCTCTGTAAGAGCAGCCAGGCCCTTTACTTTTTAAACTTACATGTTTTGACTGCAGGTATGAATATGTACATTACATATATGCAGTGCCCATGGAGGCCAGGAGAAGACATTAAACACAGAGAACTGGAGTTACAGATGGTTCTAAGCAGCCATGAGGACAATGGAGCCTAACCTGGACCATTTCTAAGAGCCACAAGTGCTCTTAACCACTCAGGTGTTCTTTTGTCTGGCTGGTTTTGTTTGAGATAATCTTACTGTGTTGCCCAGGCTGGCCTCAAACTCAGCAATCCTCCTGCTTCAGTCTCCCAAGTGTGAGGATTACCATACCTGGCTCTTTCTTCCTTCTTTTGACTGGGGTGGTGGTAAGGGGTAGGGGCGACATAAAGGCAAACAAAGTCAAGCACACTTACAACCCTAGCATTTGGGAGGTCGAGGCCAGAGCATGCAGAATTTGGACCCAGTCTGAGATACACAAGAAAAGGAAACACTTTCTTTTTTTTTTTTGAGTCAGGTTGCCCTGGAGCCTTAGTTCTCGGGGCCGAAAACTCAGAGATCCACCTGCTTCTGCATCCTAAGTGCTGGGATAAAAGGCGTGTGCCACAGCACCCAGCTGGATGCACCTGTTCTTGGACCCTGCTTTGCCATATTTTCTTGAATTACTCTATATACTATTCTTACACATAATTTATACCACACTTCACTTCCAAGTGTGTGTTTGTTTTTTTTTTGGGGGGGAGGGGGTTTGGTTTTTCAAGACGGTTTCTCTGTGTAGCCTTGGATGTCCTGAACTCACTTTGTAGACCAGGCTGGCCTGGGACTCACGTCAATCCACCTGCCTCTGTCTCCCTGAATGCTGGGATTACAGGCGTGCGCTACTCCACCCAGCTAAGATTTTTTTTAATTTTTTGAGACAGGGTTTTCCTGTGTAGCCCCGACTGTCCTGGAACTAGCTCTGTAGACCAAGTTGGTCTTAAATTCAGAGATCTGCCTGCCTCTGCCTCCAGAGTATCAGGATTAAAGGCATATGCAACCACACCTGGCTAAGATTTTCTTTTAACTATATGTGTATTCGAACATCTATGTGCAGGTATGTACACATAAGTACAGATGCCCAGAGGCCATTAGAGGGCATCGGACCTCCTGGACATAAGAGTTACAAACAGCTGTGATCAGCCCATTGTGGTGCTACGAACCAAGCCTAGGTTCTCTGCATGTGTTCTTAGTCACTGATCCATCTCTCCACCTCCAAGTTTATTCCCTTCTCTTTAATATTTATTTTTGGAGGCCAGACATGCCTTTAATCTTGGCACTTGAGTGGCAGTCAGATCTCTGCAAGTTCAAGACAAGCCTAGTTGAGACCCCAGACTAGTTCCCAGACATGACAGCCGATGTTAAGTCATCGTGTACCCAAGCTTCCTACTTATACACCGCCAAGTTTCCTGCGTCTCATCTTCATGATGCTCTGCAGAGGGCACTGCTGTACACTATCCAAGTTTAGATTGTTGAAGCTTCTGAAATGAGCACACTTACATCCTAGTCATGTACTCACTGGTACCCTAGTAAATAACCCTTTGCATTCCACCTCCCTGACAACAAACTGGTAAAAAGAAACCACTTTGACAGGGTCCAAGCTGTGCTTGAACCCCCGGGTGACTGGCACATTCCACCTGGAGTGAAGCTTCTTTTCAGTGCCGGGTTCTACTATCAAGGCCTCACATCAGGTAAGTGTCCTGTGCTGAGCCACAGCTTCAGCCCTGTAACAACTGCTTTATTAATATTAGCATTTGTCCTGGCAGTGTAAATCTGAGCCCAGCTTGAGCTACGTAACGAAGAGTTCAGACCATCCAGAGCTACACAGTAGATAGAACCTTGTTGCTAAAGAACAAGCTGGGTATCGTGGCACATACCTTTAGTCTCAGCACTCACTAAGCAGAGGCAGCAGACCTGACTTGAGGCCAGCCAAGGCTGCACACTGAGACAGACCTGTCTTAACTGTCTCAAACAAACGAAAAGATCTACCTGAGAATACCAAGAAAAGTGAACTTCACCTTTTTCTCTTCATCCTCTAAGTCAGAGTCAGCTCCGTAGTCATCCACCAGATCGGCGTCACTGTCATCAGAGCCCCAAAGGTCTCCCTGGCTCACCACGCCGTCCTCCTCGGTGTCGTCCTCCTCATCCCCGTCACTGTTTGGAACTGGTGCTGGGCGCTTCTTACCCCGAGCCTGGACTGCTCCTGAGAACAGTAAGGGTTTGACTTCTGGAAGGGATAGCCATTACACTCCCTGTCCCACACCCCTGGAACCTGCACTTTCTAGCCCTAAGAAAGCCCAGAGAGATGTGCACATACTGATTTGCAGTAGACCTGAGTTCGGTTCACAACTACCTATATCTCTACCTCCACACCCACACTCAGACACACACAAACACACATAATTAACAAATAATAAAAGAAAGCTAAAGAGAAGGCTTGGTGGTGAGAGCAATTGTTGCTCTTGCAAAGGACCTAGGTTTGGTTCCTAGCACTCATGTGGTGGTTCACAACCATTTGTAATTCTAGTCCCAGGGGCTCTGACCTCCACAAGAACTAGGCATGCAAGTGACACACATTCATACACACAGGCAAAACACTCATACACATAAAATAAACTAAGACCAAGTTTTCTTTTAAAAATAAGCAATAATCTTGCCTTTAATCCCAGCACTAGGGAGACAGGCAGGGGGATCTGAGTTCAAGGCCAGCCTGATCTACAAAACTAGTTCCGGGTTGCCAGGGCTACACAAAGAAACCCTGTCTCTTAACCACTGAGCCATCTCCAGCACCTCAAAAAAGAAACTAAAGGCTTTTTTGCTGTTCCTTCCATTCTAGAAAGGCTTAGTCCTACCCAGGACCCAGAAGATTCCCCACACAGAAACCAATGCAGATTTTCACTCACCCTTTGATAGCTCTCCAGGCAATGTTTTGATCCCAGGAGACTTCTTTGGCTTAGGGACTTCAACAGACCCCAACCTCCTCTTGGCCGCCCTGAAAAGATATAGAAAGCGAAGAGGTGGGGACACAGCTCCAGGTTCTGCCAGCTCCCACCACAAGGAAAAAGGACAAAGCACAGCCTCTTCACCCATGAATCAAGCAGCTCCAATTTCTGCTAAACCTGAGTGTTTTACACTCACCTCTTCCGAGCACGACTGGACAGCCTCTTGACGTTCTCATCGCCAGCTGTTTTAACATAAAAAGGAGCAGAGTAGGAGTTCACAGAAAACACAGAAACCAGGAGCAGGAATGTAATCAGAAAGAGAATTACTAACTAAAAGGTGAGAGAGACTAGTGCCGTGGCTCCGTGGTAGACTATGGGCTTGGCAATGCGCAAGCCTCCAGGCTCACCCACACATCAGGAAAGAAAAACAGGGTTACAAAACACAGTTTTGTTGTGTGTTGTTCCATAATATTTTACTAGGAGGTACACTGAGATGTAAAGGAGGTCTAATGGTACAGCCTGTATAGGGAAAGCCCTAGGTTCCAGTCCCATCACCTCCAGAAAAGGAGGGGGAAAAAAAAAAAGGATATAGAGTAGCTTGTTCAGCAACCAAACTCAAACGGACATTCTGGTAACAATGTAACCTTGAAACCTTTTTTCTGCCCTTTCCTTTTTTCTCAGCTTATTTAGTTATCAACTACAGTAGAGCTTAACTTTGCTAATGTTACTTTATTTTTTCAATACTCCATGCAAAATTTCAAACACAAATCCCAGTCCTTTTCATTTAATAACGGTGTGTAAGTGTCTCCCAGGATTCTAAAATACCAGTGTCCATAGGGCTGATAATACCCCTCATGAGGCTGTGGCTTCAATAAATTGCAACTTCCATTCAAAACCAAACACAGGCTCCTAGCGCAGCCCTTCACCACACAGGACTCAAGATACCTGCTTTCATCCCACCCTTCCTCCAGACAACTCATGCCTGGCCTGTCCCGTTCCCAACTCTTACTCGCCAAAACCAAGCTTAACAAAACCTTTCTAAATTCTTCGCGAGAAGCCCCTTCCTGGAAAAGGGGAAGGGCACCTCTTGAACGGGTACCCGTGCCCCCACCAGTAGCATCTTCCCTACCTTCTAACACGGATGATTTCATCTATGATATGATCACATCTATGCAGCAGGTGAAGGCAGACGCGCAAACGGGAAGAAGTTATGACACAAAACGGGGCAAAGGCTGGGCGGGGTCAGGAAGCTACCCTCACCTGCAGGTAAGAATCTGACCAGTTCAGTCTCTGCACCCTTCTGTTTTCGGGCCTTTCGGCCAGGGCCACGTTTCTCCTTCTTTGTAGGGTCCAACTTGCGGCCCATGGTACTAAAGCAAAGAAAAGCGGGGGAAGGCGGCGTTGTGGGTGCTGAAAAGGGAACACAGGCCGTAGACTTGGCGGTATTGCCTGGAAAGGGGCACCGCCCGGCCCAGAACCTGTGCTCGCGACCCCTGATGGGCCCATCAGGGCTCTGCCATCAGACCCCGGCGCCGCTCCCCTCTCGGCGGGCCAAGGTCGAAACCCCGTTCCGGGAGCCTGCAGACGCACCTGAAGGCTCGGCTGAGACAGACCTGGCTCCGGTAGACGTGGCGACCCCAGCCAAGCCCCGCTCCACGTGCACTCGGGGAAGGGCTCCCGGGGCAGCACACCGCGAGTGTGTACCACGCACGCGCAAAGCGCTCCGAACAGCGCCCCGCCTCTTCCGGCCGCGGCACCGGAACCGAGCGGGTTCAGGAAGGCGCCGCTCAGGCGCTCCCTCGGCCCAGGGAGGGAAACGCGGGGCGGCCGGCTCTAGCTTACTCTGCCCTTCCTCGCGGCTGCTCTCCGAGTCCCAGTTTAGGGGCCCCGAGGCCGCCATGCTCCTGCTACGTAGAACCGCAGCAGGCCCTCCCCCGGCACCCGGCCAGTTGCCTTAGCTCGCAAGATCGCGGGGCCCACTTCTCCGCCCTCCCGTCCCGAAGTTTTGATTAGAACCGCTTTCCTGTAAGCCTACCTTGCCCTCCTCGCCAGCCCTTTACACTTAGCATCACCAGAAAAACGTACTCGGCCTTTCTTCTAAGCAGTATTAAGAGTTAAAACAAACAAACCACCTTACAGGCTTGGGAGATGGCTCGTAGGATAAACGCGCTTGCTGTCAAGCTTGAACTGAGTTTGAGTACAGGACCCACCAATATGGTAGGTGTCTGGAATGAACTGCAAGGTGATCTTCGACTTCCACGTGCACAGTAGCCCTCTCCACAAATATACGTAATACAAAATATATAAACTGCGGAGCGTGGTGGTGCACGCCTTTAATTCCAGCACTTGGGAGGCAGAGGCAGGCGGATCAATAGAGTTCGAGGCCAGCCTGGTCTGACCACAAAGCGCGTCCAGAATCCCCAGAGCTACACTGAGAAACTGTCTCGAAAAGCCAAAATAAACTGTAAGCCATGGTTTACTCTCTTTAATTCTAGTTCTCTAGAAACTGAAGGAAGTGGATCTCTTCAATTTGAGGGCAGCCTGGAGTTCCAGGACCCAAGCACTACACAGAGAAACCCTGTCTCAAAATCAAAAAACCAAAAAATAATCAATCAGGAAAGGTGAATCACTTAAAAAAAAAAAAAATTAGGGCATGGTAGGACATGTACTTAATTTCCACACTGGAGGGGAGCCAGGCTTAGTTCGACGACAGCCTGTGACCCTAATCTCTAAGAAAAATTACGTGCACACATACATATATATGTTCCCATGGCAGAATTTGTGCCTAGTGTCTTAACAACTCTACCAAGCAAGTTGCTATTTCATGCAGGAGCACTCTGTGGGAACAATTTGCTTGAGGTAAGGGCCCACAAAAGGATGGCCCAGCAGCCTCTTGTTCTCCACAGCTCGTCATCCTGTCAGGAGCACAGGCACATAGGAACCAGTTCCTGGGGCACCTGGCACCCACATTCACCCACACGGAAACAGATCACTAAAATACAAGGAAACTTTTATTTTCAATTCTCATCAAGAAATTTGCTGTTTTTTTTTTTTTTTTTTTTTTTTTTTATGCTTTTGGTTTGTTTTGTTTTTTTTTCCAACTTTATTTTAGCCTTTCAGTGGCTGGAGCCGCTGGGTTCCTGGTATTAAAAAGATGCCAACAGAGGTAGCTGTGTCTCGCCCAGGGGCCCGGCCCACTCTGAATACCCCCAAAAGGAGAAAACACAAAGTAAACCAACAAAATAAAACCAAAAAGAGGAAGAAATTCAGATCATTTTCTTCAAGCCTGGCAGAACCCACAACAGTTTGTAACAGGCGCACGGTGGGAGAAGCCAGGGTCCAGAAGGCAGCCAGCCTGCCAGCTCCTTACATATGGCGCCGTGCTACTGCTGCAAGTCTCTCCAGCAGGAAGGGCACCATTGCCCCTCACTCCCTCCCTGCCCCTAGTGCATGGGGCTGTTCCTTTACAACTCAGAAGATGGGCAGAAGGAAGGCAAGGGTCTCTCTGGCCCCAGGGGGCAGGCGGGACAGGAGAAAGTGAGGAAAGTCACTGCTCAGTGGTGGAGGCGGTGTCATCTCTCTGGATCTTCACTGCTGCTGGGCTACCTATGGGGGAAAGCAGCCAAGAGTCAGAACAGAGCCTGGCCGGGCATCCCTGACAGGAGACGACCAGCAGTAAAGCCAAGGGCAGCACAAAATACAAATTCCAGTGGCTTTGTGGATAACTGAGACTGAAACAATGGTCCTACCTGCTGTGGGGGAGGTTCTGGTGCCCTGTTTGCCAGGCGGCTGAGAATGTTCCGCTCTGACATCTGTAACCTCACAGCAACTGGGGGGATTCGGGCAATGGTAGCTGGGAGCCGAGTCACATCAGCTTTCATGTCACTCAACAGTTCTTCCAGCTGTTTCAGAACTGCAGAGGGAAAAAAAAAGAAAAGAGGTCGTAAGCTGTCGTAATCAAGGGCTCAGTTCTAACCTACAGGACTGGCTGTCCCGCCAGCATACAGCAGGTGCCCAGGCTGGCCTGGAACTTTTGAGCTCAGATGACATTACTGCCTCCTGTCCTGAATACCTGGGACTCCAGGAATAGCCATAGCTGGCTGATTCTGATTTTTGTTTGTTTTTTGTTTTTGAGACAGGGTTTCTCTGTGTCTCCTTAGCCCTGGCTGTCTTGGACTTGCTTTGTAGACCAGGCTGGCCTCAAACTGACAGAGATCCACCTGCCTCTGCCTCACCAGTGCTGGGTGATTCTGATTCTTAAAGCCACCAAGCCTTTTAGCTCATTACCCCTTTTCACTATTGTCTCCATTTCTTAAGGCTGACTTCAAACTTATTATGTGGCCAAGCAAGAACATAATTATAATCTCCTGATCTTCCTGCCTCCATCTCCCAAGTGCTGGGAACACAGGTAAATGCCAGCAGAGAGCTTTATTTCTTAGTTTTTATTCTCAGCATCAGGGGTCAAACCAAAGGCTGTGTTGTGCTCCATCACTTGAGAAATTTAGTACCTGTGATCTCTTCTTCACATTCACGCCTTTCTACTTCCTAGATGTCTCCCCATACCTTTATGACATCCACCTTTTCTTCACTTCTTCCTCCACCCCCTCGGAATGTTTTACTTTAATTAGAAATATGATGTTGAAAGGGGTCTAGAATTTGAAGGGATCTAAAATCACCTGAAGTCACCTCTAAACTATCCCAGATGACAATATTATTCTCAAGGACCTGAATATACTAAAAGTTTAAAAACTGTCCTTGATTGCTTCAAGAGTAAAGATCCTCAGCACATACTCTAAGCTTCCAAACAGGTTCTGAAAACAGTTTGGAAGTGATTAGTTCATGATGTTGGGGAGGGGAGAGTGGAGAGCAGGAGCAGGAGGCAGGGGAGCCACTGGCGACCTTTGTGTAAGACTGCATTGGCTGGCTTATTTCCTGCCATCGACTCCTTGGACAGGTGCTGGTGACTTTCTGCCAAACACTCCACCTCAGCAAAACGGGTGTTAAGGGCCATAGACGGGTGAGAGGGGTCCTCTGACATGTTCAGGTAAGCCGCCCTGCGAAGCTGCTCCTCAATCACCAGGGCTTGTTCTAAGAGCTGCACAGGGAGAGAAAGAAGAAGGGTTGGAAAATGGCCACTTTCCCACTGAGGGGCCTCTCAGCTAGCTCGTCTCCTCCAGCAGACAAGAACCTGTAAAGAACTTCCAGCTGCCCAGTGCCATTCCTCACCCATGTAGTTCAAAAGGACAGCATCTCCTTCCCATTGGAGCTCCACGCTCTTAACAATGCTTTTCTCTTTAGATTCTCATAGAGATATCATAAACACGCAACTTAGAAAAATCAGACCGTGTATAAGGAATTAAAATGGCAAGATGGCCCCATGAGTAAAGACCTTTGCAGCAAAGCCTGAGGACCTGAGTTTGATACCCAGAACCACATGGTGAAAGGAGAACACCAGAGAGCTAGAGAGATGGCTCAGTGGTTCGGAGCACAGAGTTCAACTCCCTGCAACCACATAGTGACTCATAACCATCTATAATGAGATCTACTGCCCTCTTCTGGTGCGTATGCATATACAGGCAGAGCACTGTATAAGTAAATAAATCTTAAAAAAAAAAAAAAAAAAAAGGAAAGGAGAATACCAACTACCACAGATTTTTTCTTTTTCTTTCTTTATTCTTTTTTTTTTGCTTGTTTGTTTTCAAGACAGGGTTTCTTTGTACACAGCCCTGGCTGTCCTGGAACTCACTCTGTAGACCAAACTGGCCTCAAACTCAAAAGATCTGCCTGTTTCTGTCTCCCTCCCTTCCTGCCCCTACCACTGCCTGGCCTGTTTTTTTTTTGTTTTGTTTTGTTTTTTTAAGTGGCACAGTAACCTATCCTATGGACATAGGAATCAATCAGGTTATCTAGTTTTCTTTTAAAAACCAAACAAAAAGCAAAGTCTCAAAACCCCAAGGCCAGCCTTGAACTTAAAATGTAGCAGGTGACAACCTTAAACTCCTGTTCTTCCATCCTCTAACCTGTGTCCTGAGGCATGCAGCACAGGTTGCTTTATGAGGGGCTGGCTTTGTGCATACTAGACAAACACTACTGACTGAGCTACATCCCTAGCCAGGTTCTTTGACTTTGCAAAACTAAGTTTCTCAGCACCCTGAGACAAGAGAATTACAAGCTAGAGAGGCTAGCTGAACTACTATGTAATACATCCTGTCTCAAAACAGACGCCAACATCATAGATACATACTTTTGTTGTTACTGCTTCTGTTAAGTTAGAGTACAGCACAGGCTTTACACACTCAGTCCCAGGCTTAACCCTCAGCAACAAATATATTTTGCTCCTGTTAATCATATTGTTTTATCTTGTGTAAGTCTCTCGTCCAAAAGGCACTCGACGCTCTTGAAGGCAGCGGCCTTACATGCACATTTCTGAAATACGCGCCAAGTGGTAGAATCTTTTAGTTCTTCAAGACAGGGTCTCTTTGTGTGCCCTGGCTGGCCTGGAACTCATGGAGCGCCTCTCCCTGAAAGTGTCCCTAAGTGCCAACCGCCCACTGCTGGGAAGCCCTCCCCTCAGTGTCGGAGAGCAGAGGCATGGCCCAGCAAGTGCTGCGTATTTAAGCTACACCCGAACCCAGCCTTGGGTTCTTTTGTTGTTTTTGCCAAGTAGGGGTTTGTGTATGTGCGTGGTTATTCTGTGTTTAGGGCAGGGCTCCTCCTGCTTCAGCCCCTAAGTGCTGGAGTTATAAGAACAGGCTGCCAATGCTCTTCTCATTAGCTCTTTCCTAGACCCACTGAGAATGGACCTGTTTCCATAGCGCTGGTACTAGTCAAGGTGTACTAACTTAGGCCCAAAATAGACACCTATTTCTGGTCTGTATGCTGTGTTTTCCTCACCAACTCACTCCCCCGACCCAGGTTGTGAACATTCCACTGGTTTAGCCTTGGCCTTCCCCTCCACCACGAAACAGAGTTTCTCTGTGTAGCCTTGGTTGTCCTGGACTCCCTTTATAGACCAGACTAGCCTTGAACTCAGAGATCTGCCTTGCTCTGCATCCCCAAGTGCTGGGATTATACTCAGCCCAGTTTTAGCCTTGGCATTTAAGAAGGGCTGAGACAGATCCTACCATAGGCCAGGCTAACCTCAAACTAGTTAGCTAAGGATGACACTGAATCCTGATCTTCCTACTTCCTCTATGCAAGTATTGAGATTACAGGCATGTTACTTTGGGTCTTTTTAAGTTGTCTAAGTGCTGGGGTGGGAGGCATTTGTTACCACGCCTAATTACTGCTGTTCTTTTAAAGCTTTCTCTCAACAGACATCTGTAGTACAAGGCTCTATAGTTAACCGATGCCCCTCAATGAGCCTCACACACACACACACTGAGGTTTAGATCCCACTGGTGGGCAGGGAGGATGGACAGTGGAAGGTAGTTGAAAAGCTGTTACTTCGTGAGAAATGCCAAGCAACTTTCCTACAACTAAACTCACCTTTCTACAAGCTTCTGTGCTCTCACATGAGACCTTTCTCACTGATTCAAGCTGAAGACATCAGTTACTCTTGGGTCTACCATGTTCATACTCAGAACTCAAGAGCTCTGGGCTGGAGAGATGGCTGGCTCAGAGGTAAAGAGTACAGGCTGTTCTTCCAGAGGTCCCAAGTTCAATTCCCAGAAACCACATGGTGGCTCACAACCATCTATAATGAGATCTTGTGTCCTTCCTCTGGCTTGTAGGCATACATGCTGCAGGCAGAATGCTGTATATTTAATAAATAAATAAACCTTAAGGAAAAAACAAAACAAAACAAAAAAAATCCCTCAAGAGTTGGTGAACTCTGGTCCAGGAACCAAACCTTGCTCATGGCCAGTTTTGGTATATCCCAAGAGCTAAAAATAAAGTTCTATGTTATAAACTGTGAGGGGGGGGGAAATACATGCTACTTTTTGAGAATTACATAAAATTCCCATCCACAAATAGAAGTTTGGTTTTTCTTAAAGATTTATTTATTATTTATATGGCATTCTGCCTGCACACCAGAAGAGGGCAGTAGATCTCACTATAGATGGTCGTGAGCCACCATGTGGTTGCTAGGAATTAAACTGAAAACCGTTGGAAGAAAAGCCAGTATTCTTAACCTCTGAGCCATCTCTCCAACCCCTACAAATAGAAGTTTCATTAGAACTTTTTTTTTCTTTTCGTTTTTTTTCGAGGCAGGGTTTCTCTGTGTAGCCTTGGCTGCCCAAGAACCAGTTGGTAGACCAGGTTGACCTTGAACTCACTAAGATCTTCCTGCCTCTGCCTCCCTTGAAGTGCTGGTATTAAAGGCCTGTGCCACTACTTATTAGAACTTATTTTTGTATCTCCTATTACTAGTGCTTTCAGTGACAGAAAGCAATAGAGGCCACAAGGCCCAGGAAGCATTAATTACTTACTCTCTGGCCTTTAACAGAAAAGTTTTGTTATCACCACAGTAAATCACCAAGCCAAGAAATCCTTTGGTGGTGTTTTACCTTTAACTTTCACATCTCCACAACTAGCATCACAGGTCAGGTTCTGAATATCTCACAACTATATAACTGTAATCCTGTCGATGTTTTCATTTCCCTTGGTCCTATGCAAAAACCTCCAATGGCTGCCTATGAAATCATAAAAGTGCTACTCCTCCTTCTGATAACAAGCCCCACTGGTGTTCTGGTGCCATGCCTACTGGCCTCTAACTCTTAAACTCTTCCCAGTTAACCTCCCACCAGTACTTACACAAACCTTATTCTATAGCTCGCCATGTTTCTACTAAGCAATAATCTCTATTGCATCTTCAAAACTTACAAAGTCACTCATGAGCTACCTCCCCAACTGCCCTGTTAGAACTTCCTTGAGGCATTCAGTAGCCTCCTCCCCCTAACATACACAGTATCATTTACTTGAAACTAAAACCTGGAAAAGAAACAGCACACTTCTCTGTTCCTATGTCCCTGTGCCACTCACTAATTAGTACATAATATCTAAAGGTATAAATTTATTAGTATATATTTTCTGTTCCCCCAAGTACTCAGCTTAGGAGACCATATCTTATTTTGTGGTATCCTACTAGATATCTACATAGAGGGTATACTCAATAGATGCTGCTGAATACTTGAATGAGGCTGTCTCAGTGGAATGCTGAAAGTAGGATTCACTGTTTATCTTCTCTTTGCACCCAGCCTTCCTTTTATCCATACAAATACTGTGACCCAGAAAAAAAAGGACCCTCACCACTCAGAGCTCTTAACTCCTGAGGGATCCAATTTAATCGCTCCCTAACTTCTCAGGTTGAATACCCCAACCTACAGAGTTCCCCATCAAACCTACTAAACTTTGTCACTCATTAGGTACGGCCACAACTCTTGGACAGCTACTAGTTTCAACTCTATATATCTTTCACTTTGTTTGTTGTTTGACATAGGGTCTATGTAGCCTTGGTTGGCCTGAGTAAAGCTCACTATGTGGACTAGGTTGGCATCAGACTCATAAAGACCTGCCTGCCTCACTCAGCCGCCACATCTATATATCTTGATTTCCACATTTAGTCATTTTCAAGCAAAGTCATGAACATAAACAACAAACTATAGAGCCGGGAAGATGGCTTGGTTAAGAGCATGAGCCTCCTGCAGAAAGCCTATGCTGCTACCAGAACACCCAGAGTGGCTTAAAACCTTCTCTAACTTCAGTTCCAAGGGATCTGATGCCCTCTTCTGACCATCGTAGACACCAGACAGAGACATGGTGCACAGACACACATGCAGGCAAAACATTCATACACATAAAATAAATATCTTGGGTGAGGGGACAAATGCAGCCAAATGAATGGAACCTTTCTTACAGAACCTGCTGTAGAGACCTCAGGACCCCCTGAGGATCACCTGTCCCAATCTGCTCACCTTGAATCTTCGAGCTAGAAACTTATTCTTGATCTCTAGAAAGTTGCCACGATTCATTTCACCCTTGAAAGGCTCATTGAGGATGGCATACCGTGGGTCATTCTGGATATCCTGCCACCGGGCATAGCCATGGCTATTTTAAAAAGTGCTCAGGAAAACAAAGGAAACAAGAGCCTCAGACTAAAGCCTTTAGATCTCTGCTCATGGACCCCAGTCTCAACTCAGGCAAGGATACTTTATAATGCCAGCCAACAGCCAGTAGTCATGCCGGCGGTGCCAAATCTCGTAAGTCTTCTTAGTGACTGTGGCTGCCCGCTCCTCATTCTGCCAAAGGGAGTGCAACTCTGAGAAGGAATTTAGTGGATGGTTAGAGAGTGGAAAAGACATATACATGTGAGAATTAACATTTTTTAAAGGTAGGTGAGCAGGCAACACAGTTTGCACCATATTCTACATGAGTACTAGGCCAGACAGGGCTACAGTAAGAGCCTGTCTCAAAAAACCCAATGATGAAAACAAACAAGAGTTATTTTTGTCCCCCACATCCATCTCAGCATGGTCCATTTCTAGCTCCCTAAAACAGAACCCAGAGAAACAAAAAAACCTACACCACTTTCCCACCATATCCTGATTTCTGCCAAGAAACCCAACCTCAGGACCCTGATTTCCATACCAGTAAAACCACCATCTGCAATGTTGAACATGAAGCGCTGTTTGATGTTTTTCTTCTGCTTGTCATCACTAAGATCCTTGGGGGTTTCTCCATTCTGAAGCATTACCTCCTTCTTCTCTTCTTCCTCCTTCTTCTCTTCTACAGGGTATGAAGAGAAATGTCAGCTCCAGTCTGAACCCAGCACTCTAGCCCTGGCCCACAGCACTGCCTGCTATACCCATCCACCGCCACACATTCAAGTCTCCAAGACCCTGAGAAGGTGTCGCCAGCCAGCTCCCTAGCAATTAAATTTGGGAACAGTCATTGGAATAATAATAATAAATTTGGAACAATTCATTGTCTTAGAATAAAATGTTTATAATAACAGATGAGGCAAGTGTGGGTTATGTGCTTCCTTCTGGTTTTAGTCCAAACACGGATCAACTTTTCTACACACCAACCTTTGTCTTCCACCACGATAGGGGTCAGATCTACTGCAGACTTCTCCTCCACCTTCTCCACCTCAGCAGCGCCTAGAGAACAGAAGGCACTGAGAACCCTAAGAAAGACAACTTACTAGCTCTGGCCCCATACTGCAACTTAGTATTCCATCTACACGTCTATGAGCAGAACTGCAAAGATGTCGAAGGCTGGGGATAATTTAGAAGCAAGGGTCCCAGACACATCACTTCTTTCTGAGAGTTCAAAAGCCTAGCTGCATCTAGAACTACAGAGCAGCCTGGAGTGCTTGTAAATATATACACACACACACCTTTGGTTTCTGTCTCCATAGGCTCCTCTGTTCTCTCCTTCACCTCTGCCTTTTCCACTTTCTCCTCGCCCTCAGAAGATTCAGCAGGGGCCTTTTCATCTTCAGGGGCAGAGGCAGGGGCAGGGGCAGGGGCAGGGGTCTGTGCACTCTTCAAAGGAACAGAAGACAGAAGGTAAAACAAATGGGCCTGAATCTCAGAGACACCTGATGTTAGCACAGTACTGGCCACCTTATCCCTTACCTCCACAGTCACCTCAGGGACTACAGATTTCACTTCCTTTTCTCCTTCTGTGCTCTCTTCTTCTTTAAGGCTATTTTCCTCTATTTTTATCCCATCCTCTGCAGACCAATAGAAGACAACCAATTATGAAGTTCCTAGGTCAGAGAGGTCATGTTCTGTTTGTCTGCTCCTAAATTGTCCTCTCGTGCCTTTAAGAGCCAGCCCTTTTCTCAGGACAGCCCTCCTAAACTGAGAGGGAAATCGCTGTGCGTCCTGCCAGACCACCCTGTTAGGACTGAGCACAGGGTAGCAGAAAAAGGCACAGGACAAGATTTTTTTTTTTTTTAAATAAAAGCACAGAAATGACACAATAGGCAGACTTACCAGCAGGTGGCACAGGGGCAGGAGTATTGGGTTGTGTGTCCCCTGGTGTGGACGGTGTAGGAGTCTTTGGAGAGGGTGACCCTGGCTGAGACATTTTCTTGTTTTCCTCTACTTCAGCCAGTTCGGGCATGCTCCAGCGCCCATTAACATGTTCAAACTCCTGAACCTACAAAGAATGGCAAGATAAAGATTCATTTCCAGCTATGGTTACTTTCCAATTAGCCCCAATTTCTTTAGAAATCTTTTTCTTGTTTTGTTTGTTTGGTTTTGTAGACAGCGTTTTCTCTGTCTGGCCTTGGCTGTCCTGGACTTTGTAGACCAAACTGGCCTTGAACTCAAGAGATCCGCCTGTCTTGGCCTCCTGAGCACTGGAATTAAAGGCATATGGCACCATGCCTGGCTTCAGTTTAAAACTAAAAATAGGCTTGGTGCTCACCTTCTTTCGAATCAGGGACATGACACCAATTCTAGTAAGAACATGTTGACGAGACAGGCCTTCTCGAGGGACGCCATCAGCAAAAGTCTCAGCCCCATCTGCCCCAGGCTCACATAAATGCCTCATGAAGAGTGAGACATAAGCCCTGTAGAAATGGAGAACAGAGATAAGAAGAGAATTATCAGACATTGCTGCTGGCCACTAACATGGACCTCCCTAAAGGTAAGGCCTACAATGACCTGGAATGCTCATCTCCAAAGCCACACTACGCTCTAAGGACTCTTTAGGGAAGCCAAGAACAAAACTCTCAGAAGCAACAGCTTCACCTGCCAACTGCAGCTAGCAACACTCCTTTCCTCGAACAACAGGGGCTAGGTCTGCAGACAGCACACACAATAGAATCCTTGGCTCCAACTGGTATGCCCAGCCCTCAACTTACTTAAATTCTTTCTCTGACTTGCCTCGAAGATCTCTCACAAGCCACTGAGTGGTAAAAGCATCCTGAGGTGGCATGCCATATCGCATAATTGCATTAAGAAATGCTTTTCGCTGACGAGCATTAAAACCAAGCACCTAAGGAAAAAGAAGCACTGTAAGAGGAAGCAAGTCTCTTCCCACCTAAGACCCACTGTCTGGTGCTCTCTCTCCCCTTTCACCCACTACAGGAACACATGGTACTTACTTCAATATTCCCACCAACACGGGCCAGCAGAGGAGGTAATGGCTTATCTTTATCATTCCGCAGGCCCTTGCGACTGGGCCTGCGGGGAGCTGTAAGAAGAAATGATGAGTGAGTGGCACTGATAGCACAGTACACAATGTAACAGCTACAGAACTAGAAGATGGCACCATTCTCACCTTCTGATCGTTCATCAAAGTCTTCATCACCTTCCTCTGAGGCCACTGAGTAATCGGACTGGTTGTCGGACTGGTCGTCCTGCCAATCTGGAGGGAGAGAGGGCAGATGAGCGGGGCCCACTGCTCTAGTGGAACGGCCCGTGGGTGGGGGGCGGGGCCGGCCACACACACCTCGGTCCTCCTGTGAGCCATCATTGTAGTTGACCTGTTTACGGATTCTTTTTCCTTTGCCCAGATTTCGGGCTAGATCTTCTTGCTGCTGCTCATAATGGTGCCGCAGCAATTTCTCCCAGTAGTCAGGATCCACACTTTCTTCCTGTTTTATGATTTCCCGTTCTACCTCCTCTTCCTCCTGGGACAGAGGGAGGGCCAGGACTCAGGGGTGCTGAAGTCGGCACCACCAGCTACCCCTGGTCCTCACAGTTCCCATCTGCCAGCTCCTTTGCACGGCTGAATTTATAAACACTTGGTGTGCCTGCTTGGACCTAAAAACTTGGAAGAAATTTGACAGACAAGACATGGCTCCTCAAAGGTTATGTGTAGATTAGCAGTCAGCCTGATTAAAGAAAACTGTGGGACAGAAAACTCTGACAAGACAAAATGAAGACAGTGTGTAGGTTTCACCGTTTTTTACTGGCAACATCAAAAAACGGGAGGACAAAAAGAAAGGTTAGTGCCTTGGCAAGCAGAGTAAAGAAGCAAGAGACCTGCACACCTGCAAGAGACCTTCAGGACATTAAACATTCTGCTCTTAATTAACCTCAGAAAATAGCAACTGTTTGAAAAGAAAAACAACAAATTTACACTCATACACATTCAAGTATATCAATGTATCTCTCTCTCTCTTTTATTTTTTGTTTTTTTTTTTGTTTTTTTTTTTAGACAAGGTGTCTCTGTGTAGCCCTGACTATCCTGGAGCTCACTCTTTAGACCACGCTGGCCTGAAATTCATATAGAGCCATGTGCCACCACTGCGCAAAGGAAAATTTAGCCCTCCAAATCTTATCAAAGTTACAGATTCTTTCCCCTTTGGACATTTCAGAAACCCTGACTAAATACACATCCTGGAATGGAGATACAGTTCAGTTGCTTAGCACACACACAGCCCTGGGTGTGACCCTCAGAAATGCATAAGCCATGCACAGCAGCAGGTGAGTGTATGTAAAAGTCGCCCTTGGGAAGAAGAGCCAGAAGAGTCAGAAATCAAAGACCAACTTCAATTACATAGCGAATTCAAGGCCAACTTGGAATGCATGAGACCTTGTCTCAAAGAAAAGCCAACTCCGAGTCCCTCAAAACAGAGTAAAGCCATTGTTCACAGCCTCAGCATAAACAACCTACATGCCCGAGCAATGGATGGTCAGAGGGGAATATACAACCAAGCCCCACATGCCGATTCTGATCATGGGACCCACATGGGAGGAAAACCAATGTGCTACAAGTTGTCTTCTGACTTCCACATACCCACACCCACACCCAAATAAGTGTAAACTAAAGAAACAAGTTCTCAGTCTATACAACCTAATTACAGAACAGGCTAGTAATCCCTAACTAAAGAAAACAAAATCTAAAAATATGAAACTTGAAATGCCTAAGAATCATAACTGCCAGGGCTGAAGAGATAGCTCAGAGGTTAGGAGCACTGACTGCTCTTCTAAGTCCTGAGTTCAATTCCCAGAAACCATATGATGGCTCACAACCATCTATAATGTGATCTGGTGTCCTCTTGTGGCATGCAGGTGTACTGCCTTTGAAATTTTTGGCTTTTGTGCTGGTTTGTTTTATGTATATTCAGCCTGCATGTAAGTCTGTGCACCACAATCACACCTGGTATCCAAGGACACCAGAAGATGGCATCAGATCCTCTGGAACTGGAACTATAGTGCTTTGAAGCCAGTGCTTTTTTAACTGCTGAACCATCTCTCCAATACTCCCACAGACAAATGTCTTTTCAACAGGATGTCAATACGAAGTTCAGATGTCAGATCTTTGATTTATAAATATTCAAACAAGTCTATAAATATACTTAAAATCCAAAATCTGAAAAAAAAAAATCCTCCCATATCTGAAACAATTCTGGTTGCAAGCATTTCAGGCAAAATATATTTAACCCATGCTTCCCAAACCATTTATTATTTAACTCCCTAACAGACAGATAGATACAGACACACACATACACAAGCATGGAGGTTCACACCTGTAATCTAAGCATTTAGAAGGATGAAGCGGGAGGATCACCATAAATTCAAGGTCACCCTGGACAAAACATACACACACACCCATATATACATATATTTATGTCTATGCATGTATGTATGTATACACATACACAAAATCAAACTAAAAACAATCATCCCCCAAGGAGAACAGGGTGGGGGCTACTTTTTCCTTTTGAATTTTGAACCATGTTGCTATATGGCTTGCTGCAACTGAAAAGTGGTGGACCCCCCATATAGTTCAGACCCAACAGGAAGAAGGTAGATCACTGAATCATGTACTCATTCAGACAGCAGTCTCTTCTTCTTTTTTTTTTTTTTTTTTTTGTTTCTTTACTGCCCTATGAGCAATTTCCTCTGTACATTTACCCCTTAACCATGAGCAACAACCATCCTCTGAAGCTTCTGAAATGGTAAACCAAATAAGCTTTCTTGTCCCCCTTCCTACTTCCCTCCCCAGTCTGATTTTCTGAGGTAAAGCCTCAATTTTGTAGCCCTGGGTGGTCTAGAACTCCCTACGTAGACCAGAACAGCCTTGAACTCAAGAGATCCGTTTGCCTCTGCCTCCTGAATGCTAGGATTAATGACTTGTGCTACAGGCTTAGCTTTCCTCTTTCTTCAGCAACCAGGAAGCTGAGGGAGAAGAATTGAGCCTGAGGCCAGCCTGGAATTCCACAATAAATTCCAGGCCACAGGGGGCTACAAAGTGTGGCAAGGCCAATAAAATAAAATTTCAGGCCTAATGCTCCAATAGCTTTTCTTAGCTATTATAGAGGCAATATTATAGAGGCTGAGGCAAGAGGATCAAAAGTTCAAGACCAGCCTGGGCAACAACTTATGGGGAGAGGGATATGCTTTGGTTGGTAAGGCTTACCATGCACCAATTCTTGGATTCAATTCCCAGCACCACATACATCCAGGTGTGATGGCACTAGCCTAAGATCCCAGCACTCAGGAGGCAGAGCCAAAAGGGTCAAAAGTTCAAGGTCATCATTAACTACCTAAAGTCAAGGCTTGCTTGAGCTACCCCGCCCCAAAAAAAATATTTTTAAGGTACACAGAACTATGCATAATGAATAATATACATAATAAAATTTTTAAAAGAAAAAGGAGTTGGTTGTAAAAGCAATTACAAATGCAAAACAAAAAAATTATTTTAGCATATATAAATATGACCCTAGCAGATTGCCTGCTTAGCCCCAGACTCCATCCCCAGCAACCTTACTTACTGATGCAAAGGTCTAAAGAGAAATAAGTACCCAGGTTCGGTGCTGGACGTCTTCAACCCCAGCACCTGGAGGCAGAGGCAGGCAGATCTCCATGAATTCCATGCCAAAGCTACATAGTAGGACCCCGTCTCAAAAAAAAGAAAGAAAGAAAGAGAGAGAGAAAAAGAAAGAGAGAAAGAAAGAAAGAAAGAGAGAGAGAGAGAGAAAAAGAAAGAGAAAAAGAGAGAAAGAAAGAGAGAAAAAGAAAGAGAGAAAGAAAGAGAGAGAAAGAGAGAAAGAAAGAAAGAAAGAAAGAAAGAAAGAGAGAAAGAAAGAGAGAAAAAGAGAGAAAGAAAGAAAGAAAGAAAGAAAGAAAGAAAGAAAGAAAGAAAGAAAAGAGAGAAAGAAAGAAAGAGAGAAAGAGAGAAACAGAAACACAGAACTTCAGGCACTAATCAGACAGCACGTGTACTTGTGTAGTCGCTAGCACAGATTCTTCCCCAGAATGTGTGTGCCAGAAATTACTTCTACAGAATACTCTCTACTACTAAGAAATAAGATCTCCTACCATAAATAGTTTTTGGTTGAATTCATACTGATTTATATAAAATCTCCCAGCCAGTCACCCAAACTGTGACTAGGAACTATGTCCCCTAAAAGCGGGTTGAAAGGACACTGGGCAGTTCCTTCTAGTGCGCACTCCCCGGCATCACAGACGGGACATGGCGGCTACACAGCTCCTGACATAGGCCTGTCATCCCAGCACTCAGGAGGCAAGATCAGAAGTTCAAGGTCATCGTTGACTACATAGTGAGTCCCAGACCAGCCTGTCTCAAAAAGCAGAGAAAATGTATTGTGAGCTGGACATGGTGGCCCACACCTATAATCCCAGCACTCTAGGGGGAGGCAGGCAGATCTCTGAGTTCCAGGCCAGCCTGGGCTACACAGAAGTCCAGGACAGCCAACACTACACAGAGAAACCCCATCTCAGGGGAGGGGGGTGGATGATAATGATACATATTGTGGTTCACGAGTGTAATCTTACACTTGGGAGGCCATGAGTTCAAGACTAGGCTGGTCTACATAGGGAGAGCCTGTCTCAAAAAAATAACAATAAGCAAAAAGGAGGAAGAAAAATCCCCATTAATTAGTGTTTGGTTTAGGATCCTTTAAAAGGCTAACTTATCAGGCAGAACTGATCTTAGCCCTATGCAAATCACTAAAAAAATAAAACAAAAGACCTGCTAGACAGTTGTGAGGATGTGATTCAGCTGGACAGAATGCTAGCCCAGTACGCATACAGCTTTGGGTTCAAGCTCCATTATCATGTACAGCAGGCCTACTAGCACATACGGACATCACAGCACTTGAAAGATGGGAGTCAGGTTATTCTCAGCTACACAGTAAAATCAAGGCCAGCCTGGCACATATGATACCTGGTGACAAAAATTATATAAAATAAAACACAAAATAATAAATACTCTGCCAGATGGCCAGACACGATGTGGTGCCAGACATGGTGGGTGTTATATGCTGGTAATCCACCTGGGAGGTAGAGGCAGAAGGATCATGAATTCAAAATCAACTTAAGCTACATAAAGAGTTCAAAACCAGTCTAGGTTTCACTACAATAACTTAGGCCTGTAATCCTAGCAATTGGGAGGCTGATGCAAGAGGATCAAAAGTTTAAGACCTATGCTAAATAGTAAGACATTGTTTAAAAAAGAAAAAAAAAAAAGTGTTATCAGAACAAAGCAAAAACATCATTCTGAGTTGGAAGGATGAAAAAGCATGTGAAAGACATCAAAAACCAGCAACGCTGTGGTAGTACATGCCTTTAATCCCAGCATTCAGGGAGGCAGAGGCAGGCAGATCTCTGAGTTCCAGGCCAGCCTGGTCTACAAAGCAAGTCCAGAACAGCCAAGACTATACAAAGAAACCCTGTCTCAAGAACCAACAAAAAAAAAAAAATCAAAAATCCATGCCAACCTAGCCCAGAGTCAAGGTTTAAAGGGAACCAGCAAAGAAAGCAAGGTTTTTAAGTTACTTGGGAGAAGAATACATTACAAAAACCCCACACGGCCCCTTTTGGTAGTTTTTGCTTCTTACTGTCAAAAAAAAAAAAAAAAACGAGGAGAAATTCTCATCTTTAAGAAAACAGCTAGTTATTGAAAGTGTGTATCTCCTCTGCTTTTTCTGAGGTAGCATTCAAAAATTTATGTGGAGAATTATTAAGATGAATAAAAATAAGACTCTGGGAGAGCATATGAAAGTGATGTGAACCACGGCTGTGTGACCTTGACAGGTCAGGGGAAAGATGAGAACGTAAATTAAGCATGTTACATTCTTTTTTTTAAGGCAAAAAGACATTTTTCTGTTGTTTCAAATATCGTCTTGGAAGCTGGAAGATGGCTTAGTGATTAAGAGCAGTCATTGCTCTTCCAAAGGACCCGAGTTCAATTCCCAGCACCCACATGGCAGCTCACCATTGTCTGACATAAAGCTGCAGCAATACATGCAGGTGAAGTTCCCATATACATAAAATACATAAATAAATCTTAAAAAAAAAAAAACAACAAAAAGAACCTCAAGTATCATCTTGGTCTCAATTCCAATTTTCAGAGCAATCACCAAGAACTGCATCACCTTGGACTCATACTCACCCCCATTTCTTCTTCCCGTACTACATACTGGGCCACTTTGAATGAGCTCAAATATTCATTCATGCCCTGCAATTCTGTGTCTTCAGTCTCATCCTGGTTTCGATCCAGCAGTCGTTCAATGGCCTTATCATCATAATGGATAACACTGCTATCTTCTCCCTCTTTGTTGTCTCCTCCTATGAAAAACCAGGGACCCACAACCCTTAAGTCAGTCAGTTCAGCAGCAGCAGTAGAAAGCAGTCTCCACAGGACCCTTGTGTCAAAGGTTCTTCCCTACTCTCTAAGAAACCAAGCTCCACCCAAAACCAAGCTCCTCATTTGATTAGCACACCTCCATCCGTGGATTCATCCTTGAACAGTTCCTCAGTGCCGAATTTGAGGATGTCATCAAGCTCCTGCTTGGACATTGAGCCAGTCTTGGAGCCCAGCCCAGGCCGCACCACTAAATGTGTCAGCATCATCTTCTTCTTTGCCACCTGAGTGATGCGCTCCTCCACTGACGCACGGGTCACAAACCGGTAGATCATTACCTTCTTATTTTGCCCAATACGGTGGGCTCTGCTAAAGGCCTGCAAGTGATCAAGTAATGCCAGAGATCTTATGTCCTACTGACTTTCACAAGCTGAAGCTAGTCTTCACATTAAATCTCCTTTCGCACCTCTCCTTCCAAACACTAACCTCTTATCAAGTTACTCAAAATAGGACTATAACTAACCCCAATTCTCAGGCTTATAGGTAATGACATTCAAAAAGAAGAAAAGTCAGTTGTTTTAACACTTAAATTCTAAATGACAAAACCCTCCTGGAGGGTAGGGGCTGCTGAAATCTCCCAAAGATAATCTGCTCACCTGGATGTCATTATGGGGGTTCCAGTCAGAGTCATATATAATAACTGTGTCAGCAGTGGCCAGATTGATCCCCAGGCCCCCAGCTCGAGTGGAAAGCAAGAAGCAGAACTGTTGGGCACCCGGTGCTAAAAAACAGAAAATACCATGAGTTCCCTCCTGAATTCCAATAAATAAGTAGAGAAGGAAGGTAAAACACTGCTCATAAAAACACCAAACAACTGTCATAAACAAAGTACCCTGATGGATATTAAAATCAGCCTCAAAGTTTATGAGCAAAATGACATTAGCATAGTTAAATATCTCCTTCAAAATATGTATCAATTCCAATGGGGAAAAGTAACCTTACAATGGAGAATTTTAGCAGACATCATGACCTTAACCATGTGACCAATAATCACCAGAAAGGATAAGTGCAAACATGACACACAGCATCACATCTTGACATCCCAGAGGACATTCTTGTACAGGTATCTTTCAAGAAAGAGACTGTGTGAAATAACTGACTAAAGGTTACAATACCATGAAGCCTCCTATCTAACTATAAATGTAAACAGTAGGAGCTACCTTTGGATCTATGTGTGAGGTCTGGGACTGGATCCTCAAACATAAAGAGAAAAACTGGTGACATTCAGTTAGGGACTACAGTTCAGGTGACAATATGACCCACTGTTACTTAACTTCTTACTGTTGGAAACTGACCATGCTTAGATACATTATTGTAAGCCTGGTCTCATGTGGATCAGACCGGTTATCAACTCTCTGGATAGGAATCAGATAAATAAGCTTGGTGGCAAATGCCTCTTACCTGCTGGCCATCTCACTGCCCACCCTTCTTTTCAGACAAGGTCCCATGTAGCCATGTAGCCCAGATAACTTTGAGTTATTTTAGAATATTTTTTACCTTTATCTTTATCTTATGTGTGTTTTCCCTGCGTGTATGCCTGTGCACAGTATATGTGCACTGCCTGGGGAGGCCAAAAAAGGATGTTGGAGTCTCTGAAACTGAAGTTATCGATGAACGACAGCTATACAGGTGCTGGAAAATCAAACCAGTTTCCTCTGGAAGAACAGGCAGTGCTCCTCAGCCAGACTGAATTCTTGATCCTCCCACTTTATCTCTCAAGTGCTGAGAACAAGTGCATGTGCCACCAAGCACTCGGAAGATAAGTCTCTGTATTGTTTTACAACTTCTAAGTCTAAAAACGTTTTAAGTAACAAGGCTAGCAGGACTGCATAGAGACCCTGTCTCAAAAACAAACAAACAACAAATAAACAAAAAGGTCTGGAGGGAAGATGTGGTTGATCTTCTGAGATAGACAAGCCTACAACTTCTTTGAGCTGCAACAAATCTGATCCCTTGAAGCTGTTGATAAAGAGTACTTGCTGCTCTTGAAGAGGACCTAGGTTTGGTTCCCAGTACCCTTATCAAGTAGCTCACAAATACCTGAAATTCCAGTTCCAAAACACTCTCTGGCCTCTTCAGGCACCTGTTCATACATAATACACATACAGACAAGTAGGCACATGAACATCTGCATGAATAAAAGTGAACTTAATAAAAACAAAGCTAGTCCAAGCCTTCTTTCAGACTCAAGACACTCTTCTGGCCTCTAAAGTTTCTATAATGCCTATGGTGCATAGACACAGGCAGGCAAAACACCCACAAAACACAAAATAAAATAAAATCTTTAAAACTCCAATGATATAAAAAAAATGATTGGAGCTGGACAGACGGCCCGTGCCTTTAATCCTCACACTGAGAGTCAAAGGGAAGTCTACCTCTATGTGTTTGAATCCAACCAGGTCTACACAGAGTTTTAGGCCAGCCAAGGATACAGGGTGAAACCCTGTTTCTTACAAAGGACCTGGGTTCAATTCCCAAGACCCACATGGTAGCTCACAACCCTCTGTAAGTCCAGTTTTAGGAGACACACATGCTGTGCATACTGACATGCAGACAAAGCAGTCACACACAGTAAGTTTTTGTTTGTTTGTTTTTTGGGGTTGTTTTGTTTATTTGTTTGCTTGTTTGACAGGATCTCTCTCTATAGCTCTGGCTGCCCTGAACTCTCTTTGTGGACAGCTGGCCTCTGCCTCCTGAGTACTCAGGATTAAAGGTGTAAGTATCATGCCCAGCATATTTTTTTAATTAAAAAGAAAAACAAACAAACAAAACAAAAAAACAAAAACAAAACAAGAGGAGCTGGAGAGATGTCTCAGTGGTTAAAAAGCACTGCCTGCTCTTCCAGAGGTCCTGAGCACCACATGGTGGTTCACAACCATCTATAATGTGATCTGATGCTCTCTTCTGTCATGCAAGCATACATGCAAATAGGGCACTCATACACACACATACAAATACTGTTTTAAAAAAAGAAAATGACTTCCTGGAAATAAGCCCCTCTTCTCTTACCATTGAAACGATCAATGGCCTCCTGACGCATGTTCCCAGTGATTCCACCGTCAATACGTTCATACTTATAACCTTCATGTTCTAAAAAATCCTCTAGCAAATCCAACATCTTGGTCATCTGTGAAAAGGAGGGACTTAATTACAGAGCTGTCACATGACAGCTCATACAGTCACAGGGCTGTCTCACTACTCCCTCCACAGTTCTAGCTGAGCCCACACACCTGGGAAAAGATGAGTACTCGATGCCCTCCCTCTTTAAGGTTCTTAAGCATCTTCTGTAGCAGCAACAATTTCCCAGATGCTCTGATTAGAGCACTGCCATCATACATGCCATTAGGCATCTTAGGGGCTTCCTGGTGACAGAAGCAAAGGAAGACATATTGAAACAAAGTCCACAAGAAGCTGCCAACCCAGGGAAAACAAAGGTGGTACAACATACCATGGCTGCCACAGGGAAGAGGTAAGGGTGGTTGCAGCACTTCTTAAGGTCCATCACCACGTTCAGCAGAGAGACCTGGTTGCCACCGCCTCGAGCATTAAGAGCTTCAAAATTCCGAGTGAGAATATACTTGTAGTACTTCCTGCATGAGCAAGATGCAAGGACAGGGTGGACTACAGAATCTTTTAAATGACTAATGATGCAACCCAACAGCCTGAGACCATCTTCCCAACATTCCTCACTGTGGGGCTAAGCTAACAAGCACTAGCCACAGCACCGTTAGTTAGACACAGGAAGATATAACTAGGAACCATAAGCTCCAGCTCCCAGGCATCAGATTTCTTCAGGCCCTGCCTGTTCCTGTCACAGATGCCTGGAAGCTATGCTGGAGGAACCCTTGGCAGCTGTCTAACTGTATTACAAGATTGGATCTGAGCTTCTATTCCTTCACACTCACTTCTGCATAGGGCTCAGCTCCACACGCACAATCAGTTCTGTCTTGGATGGCATATTCTTGAATACATCAGCTTTGAGCCGACGCAACATGTGAGGTCCCAGCATGTCATGTAGTTTTTTAATCTGGTCCTCTTTGGCAATGTCAGCAAACTCCTCCAAGAAGCCTTCCAAATTGCTTCAGAAAAAAAAAAAAAAAAAAAATTTAATAAAGTTGTTGCAAAGGGAGAAACGAAGAAAGAAAAGTAACACAAGAAATGGGCAATAAGAAGAATTAAAATTATAATTATGAAGTGACTGAAAAACAGACTTACTGGAACCTCTCAGGGGTAAGAAAATTGAGCAGATGAAACAATTCCTCTAGATTGTTTTGTAATGGAGTCCCGGTTAGCAACAGCTTGTGCTGGAGTGAGTAACCATTCAAAACTCGAAAGAACTAGTAAAGAGAGATGAAATTCAAGAAATGAGGATACCACTGTAATGCTATAGAATCCTGAGCTGTTTTACTGTCCCACGAATTACATCTCATCCCACGGCTGGCATCCTTCTTAAAGGTCTGGCCACAAAAGGGCTACCACAGGTAAGGAAGAAAAGACCACTTTCTCTTAGGTTTCTTTCAAAGAGATGATGCTCCCAAAAGACTAAACCTGAAGCTGTCACCCCCACTCACCTTAGACTGATTGTTCTTCAGTCGATGGGCTTCATCCACAATGAGGCAGGCCCAATCAATAGAACCCAAGATGGCCATATCAATGGTTATCAGTTCATAGGATGTCAGCAGGACATGAAATTTCACAGATGCTTCTTTCTGCACATAGGATAAGCTGGTTATTCACTACTGGTCCACTCCTCAACCAGCACAATGGGGACGGGTGGGCTCTCCTGCTCCCACAGTTTCTCATTGCCTCACTCACCCAGAACTCAGGTGAGACAGCAAACCAAGCCCAAGAATCAAGTCCCTCTCAAACAGTGCCCACCTCCCTCCTACTGGCATACCTTCATTCGGGAGGCCTTCTTGCCACCTCGAATGGCATTATCTTCAAAGGAGAACTCATTTTCCCGGATGATAGCACGGCTGTCCTTGTCACCCACATAGGTTACCACATACATGTCAGGAGCCCACATCTCAAACTCTCGCTCCCAGTTGATGATGGTAGAAAGAGGAGCACTCACTAAGAAGGGGCCTTTGGAATGACCCTGGGAGGAAGACAGTAGGCACAATCAAGACTAGAGACCATCAACCTAATCCCCAGACTCCACCTCTCTCCCTGAACCCGCACCACTGCTCCCCACCCATCTTTCTCAATTACAAAAGCCGTCTGACCCTCTTTTCCAAAAATCAATGGCCCACCTTGACAAGACCAAACTCTTCCACCAAGACAAGACGTTCCCTACCACTGAGGGTTTTTGTTTTGTTTTTGTCTGCCTGTTTGTTTGTTTTTAACCACAATTCCTTTTACCTCAAAATACATGCATTCCTTATCCCCAGGACAGCCACACTAAGTCTACCATTGCCCTACTCTGATAAAATCCCCACTGTGAGCTCCAGAGAGCTAGTTCACTGGGCAAGGGCACTGGGCGCTCCTGCAGAGGACCATGTTCACATCCCAGGAACCACAAGATGGCCCACAGGCTGCAACTGCAGTTTCTGGAGATCTGATGCCCTCTTCTGGCCTCCATGGGCACTGCACACAGGTGGTACACAGATATACTTATGGGCAAAACACCCACACACAAAAAAAAAAGATTTCCACTGCAAACCTGTATCTTCTTATCCTCTTTTCCTCCTCCCTCTCCTCAAAGTACAAAAAAAGAATATAATCATAAAACTGTCATATCCTGACATCCTTACCTCCTTGTAGAGGGAATAGAGAAAGACCGCTGTCTGCACAGTTTTCCCGAGGCCCATCTCATCAGCCAAGATGGTGTCGGTACCCTGAGCCCAGGAGAAGCGCAGCCAGTTTAAGCCTTCCATTTGGTAGGGGTGCAGGGTTCCACCTGTGGCATCCAGGTACTCTGGCTGTCGCTCATATTTCACTGTCGGCTGAAGGAGAGGAAAGAAGTCAAGAGCTCGTAAAGAATTCCCTTTTTCCCGTATGACAGTAGTTGCTTCTTCCTTCACAGATTCTGACTATATTTTTTTCCTGAAAGCTAACAGAAAACAACAACAAAAACCCTTAGGGAAGACAGGCATGGTAGGACTTGCCTATAATCCTAGTTCTTAGGAGGCTGAGATAGAAGGATTGAGTTCAAGGCCAGTCTTGGATACAGGGGGAAATACTGTCTCAAAAAACAACAATAAATAATTAAAGTGGGGTGGCGCACCCATAAAACCCACCAGGCTCTAATGGACAGATCCAAACCACTGGTGACACAGACAGCCCTGGCTAAATCCAGTGGGTCACAAAAGAAAAAGGCACGAATGTGGGAAAGAGATCTGCAGGGAAGAAGGGCACTGCCAAGAGAAGGAGGGAGATAAAAAAAAAGGAGGGCAGAAGGAAGTATCAGAATACATTATGCACACGTTGTACATAATGAAGTTGTTGACTATGTGTGGAAAAGGGTGTGACGGGATCCTCACTGATAACCGCAGTATGTGGCTTAGAACCCTTCAGAAGACAAGGTTTCTACCTCCCAGGCAGACATGACAGACATTACTTCTTAAAATATCAAAACCAACAACTTAATACACTAATTCTACTAAGATCCATCAGATAGCTAGATCCATCAGATAGCACACCACGCAATCAAAGCACTCAGGAAGAGCAAGAGTTGAAGCCTGAGCTACCAGAGACCATGCCTTTCTCAGACAGACAGACCCTTGTGTATATGACCACCTCCTAGGTAACACTGGCATCACATAAAAATATCCCTTCTGTAGGTTTCTCCTGATGGTGAAGAAAGAAAGAAATCCCAGTGTTTTCTGATTTACAGACCCGTAAAGGAGGAAGATGTGGAGGAGGAGGATGTGAAGTCTCTAGAGTGTCTCCGCTGGGGCCACCTACAGCCATCTGCAGGCCATGACTTCACTATGAGACTACAGCAGGCCAGTCATACTGCCCACCCAACAAATAATGCCCTTCTTCTACCCAAACTCACATCAACAGTTGGAGTCTCCGGAGGCCTTTCCAGTTTCCGCAGCTTGACCTTCTTAAGCTTCTTGCCTGGTCGCCCTTCCTCACCCCTCATTAACTCCCTAGGAAGGAAAAGACACCACAGCTGCCTCGGAGTCCCTTCAACAAGAAAAGAGCTTTCCTTTGTTCCAGTCACCCACCTGTGGTTCCAGTAGCCCTGCTTGAACAGGTCGTAGTCCTGTATCTCCACATCCTCACTCTCCCAGGACGCCTGATCATAGGGTAAGTCTCGCCACTTGATTAAGTAGTGAACATGGCCCTTCTTGTCCACACTACAAAGTCAATAAAGAAAACTCCTCAGAGCCAAAAGGTCACTTCTCTCACCTCTTTAGTCAGCCTTGCTCTTCAAAACCAACAAAACCATTTTAAATGTGCCATACTCCACATGTATACAGAGCCTCAACGGTCTTTGGACCAGTACTCTCTCTAATCTATACTCTCCCTGTGAGCCAAATTCAGAAGAACATCTCCTGAGCATAAGTCAATGGTGATGTCCATTTTCATAGCCCCTTTAATAAGAGCTCCAAAGGGTATACCACCTCCAGAGAGCACAAGTGATACCTGTGGTTGAGGATTCGGTGGATCATCATCCACTCTGGTTTTATTCCATAGCGATAGAAGCGTTCTTCCATCTCTGCAAACTTAGGGTCTTTGTTCTTTCGCTTTCTGCTCTTCTCTTCATCTCCACCAAAGTCCCCAGAAGGTGGCTCATCCATATCATTCTTCCGCTGATAGTTTCTGAACATCACCTGACAGTGCAGCTCCAGCTGGGTACAGAAAGACAAAGTGAACCACCCTGGAGCTGCAGCTGCCCTCTCACAAGGCTGTTTTCTCACTGCCCCTGTAGTGTCACCATACATACAGAGCCTGCCCCAGGCTTACCTGCAGTTCTGACACCCAGGAGCAGTGCCAGTAAGACATGCCTTGCCATTTCACAAAGAACTGCCTCTCTGGCCGCCCCTCCAAGGGTTTGGGAGAGGGGGTATTAGGATCAGCATCTGGAGGCCGAGGCACTGGTGTGGGAGACGGTGGCTGGCCCCACTTCCAAATCAGGATCTTCTGCACTTTGCCTTTAAGAGCTGGACACTGTGAAAGAGAGACCACTTAATCTCAATTCAAAACCACAGGGACAGGGGCTGGAGAGATGGCTCAGTGGCTAAGAGTACTATCTGCTCTTCTAAAGGACCTGGGTTCAATTCCCAGCACCCACATGGCAGCTCACAACTGTCTGTAACTCCAGTTCCAAGGGATCCAACACCATCATACTAATGCTTATAAAATAAAATTAAATAAATTAAAAAAAAAAAAAGACACAGGGAGAGCTGGGCGTGGTGGTGCACACCTTTAATCCCAGCATTCAGGAGGCAGAGGCAGGTGGATCACTGAGTTTGAGGCCAGCCTGGTCTACAAAGCAAATCCAGGACAACACAGAGAAACCCTGTCTTGAAAAACAACAAAAACAAACAAACAAAACCACAAGATGTATTAAATCCTCCAGAATTAATAAAGATCAGTGTTTAAGAGTGGAGGGTAAGAGCACTTGCTCTACAAGCATGAGAACATGAGTTTAAATGGCTTAGTGATTAAGAGCACTGGCTGGACTTGTAGAGGAATCAGATTTGATTCCAGTGCCCACACTGTGGCTAAGAATCATGTGTAACTCATGTGTTCCAAGGAGTTCTGTCACTGCATATACAGAGTTATATACATGCATACAGCAAAACAACCCCAGGCCACAGGAGCAGGGACAGAAGGATCACTGGAGCTTGCCAGCTGCCAGCTTAGCTCCAGGCTTACTAAGATTCTGTTCAAAGTAATGCAGCAGAATAACAGTAGAGCAGTAACACTGCTGCTCTCCTGGCCTAGGCACAGAGGCCTGGATCCCTCCACATATATGTGTATATACAACACAGACAGACACACACATTTTTTTTCCCCTTTCAGATTGAGTCTCATTGTAATAGCCCTGGCTGGCCTGGAATTCAATATATAGACCTTAAACTCAGAGAACTGCCTGCCTTTGCTGAAATTAAAGGGATGTACCATCATGCCCAAGAAATGAAAATTAAAAACTACAGGGAGTTTGGTGTGGTGACCCAAGTTTTTGATGCCAGCACTGGGGAGACAGAGGTAGACAGATCTCTGTAACTGGAGACCAGCCTATCTGTTATACATAGTCAACTTCAGGCCAGTCAGGGCTCTAAAATGGGACCCTACCAAAATTTTTTTAAATATCTAAAAAGAAACTAGCAGCCAGGCACTGGTGGTACGGGCTTTTAATCTCATCATTCAGGACTCAGCGGCAAGTGGATCTCAGAATTGGAGGCCAGCCTGGTCTACAGATTAAGTTCCAGGGCAGTCACGGCTACATACAGAGAAACCCTGTCTCAAAACACCAAAAAAGAAGAAGAAAGAAGAAGCAGACAAGACCACAACTTTAATCTTGTCAGTGGCTCATGCCTTTAATCCCAGCACTCGGAGCAGACAGTTCTCTGTGAGTTCCAGGACAGCCAGGGCTGTTTATAGAGAAAACCAGTCTTGAAAAACCACAACAAAATAAAACAGAACACAAAAGAAAACTTCATCTCAAATGAAATCTAACCCTATGACCATCTCCAGACAAAAAACACTAGAGTTTTCTCTCCCTTTCTGGATATCATCAGAGCTTAAAAAAGAATTAACTCGACTTGGGGAGGGGCACGGGAGAAGAAGGAGGGCGGGTGGAATAGGGAGGGGGCTATAACTAGGATACAAAGTGAATAAACTATCATTTTTTTTAAAAAAGTAAGTTGACTAAATAAAGTTGACTACACTGTAAATAATAAACCATAACAGCTGGGCAGAGACAATTCCCAGCACTGGAGCCAAGCATGTCCCTGTCTTAAACAACCTACATGCAGTAAATGGGCTCTCAAACAGTCTAAGCCACCAAGAACTAAGGCAAGACATCAAGACTGAAATGAAGCTGAGCTAGTAACCTGAGCTTTGCTCCTGATACCTGGGAAGATGAGGCAAGACAGTATGAGTTCAAGGCCAGCTTGAGCTACATGAGATCCTGTCTCAAAAATAAAAGCTTATTGCAGCCCTTGTGTGCAAGAGCTTATAGAGCAACCTAGGTATTCATCAACAGAATGAAAAAAATGTGGGATATTTATACAATACAACTTTTTCAGCTATAAAGAATAAAGTTATGTCATTTATAGAAAAATGAATTAAAATGGAGATAATGCAAAGTAAGTCTCTCTTAGAAAGCCAAGTTTTCTCTCATCTTTGAGTCCTACATTTATAGATAGACAAAATCATGTATGTATAGAGGACATAAAAGTAGACACAATACTATTAAAGAACAAAGAACTAATGGGGAGAAGAAAAAAACCTCAGTGCAGGCAGGCAGGAGGCAGAGACAGACGGATGGATCTCTTTCAGTTCAAGGCCAGCCTGGTCTACACAGTAAGTTCTAGGACAGCCAGGGAACATACAGAAAGATCCTGTCTCAAAACACGATCCTACAAGTGTGTCAGAGGTTTTTAACCATTGAGTCATCTCTCTAGCCCCTAAATTAAAGTTTTTAAAGACATGATCATATACAGGACTTATGCTTATATTCCAGTACTCAAGAGACTAAGACAAAAAGATCACCATGAACTCAAATCAAGGCCAGCCTGAGCTACATATACTGAGTTTAAGGCCAGTCTGGACCATGTAATAAGACATCATTTCAAAACGCCAAAAAAAAAAAAAAAAAAAGGAAATTGGATGACTACTCAAACTAGAACAGTACTTCATCCTGCTTAAAAGAATAGCAAGGCACCACCTCCTCTATTCCTCTACTCAGCTCATTTTACGTTTACATAGAACATGGTATCCTAAGACTAAGGGAAAGAAAAATTCCTGTCTCAGAGCTAGAAAATGTGTAGGTCTCCAATGACCTCTCCCCAACCTGTGCCTCACAGCACCTACAAGAGAGCAAACCCTTGTGCTATTGTATGATACTGCTCCCATCTCCCGCCCTCTGAAGAGTCACTTACAGTACAGCGAGGACAGAGCCACTCTCCATTTGGGATCTCTGGCAGTGGGGGGTTCAGGCAGTGGATATGGTAGGATGAAGGGCAGGTGTCACAGCACAGCAGCTCTCCACCGTCCTTGCAGACTCGACAGAATTCCATATGGTGGTCATCTTCCTCTTCTGGGTCTCCCCCAACCTCTTCCAAAATCTCTTCCCCCTCAGAATTGTCCTCTTTTGCTTCCCACTGGATGCCCTCCTTCTCCTGTAATAAAAAACCAGAGATTCAGATTATTACCACCCCACCCCCACCCCAGCCAGAACCTACTGCCAGCATTCCTTTAGATGTTTCCCAAAGCTGACGGCCACTCCCAATTCTATTTCCACCTAGGCCCAAAGAAGCTCATCATCCCACCCATGCCCTCAGGGAGACCCAGAGGCCACAGTGGCCAGGTACTCACACAGTGTGGGCAGCTCCACTTGCCCTCGGGGGCCTTCTCCATGTCTGGGTCCAGGCACACCATATGGTAGGCTCGGGGACAGGTATCACACAGGATGATCTCACCGCCTTGCTGGCACACCTCGCAATAGTCCTGGTGGTCTGTCTCATAACCATCCACAGCAGTCACCTCCTCCTCGCCTGGGCAAGGAAGAGGGAAAGCCCAATTATTAGAAAAAGACCACCTCCCCCCAACCCTTATCTCCTAAGGGAGATTCGTCCCTCGCCATTCCCACCTTGTCCCATCACAAAGTACAGAAAAGAAACACACCTTTCTTTTTCTTTTTAGTGGTCCGGAGTTTCTTGCGGCTCCGACTGCTGCGGCTGGTAGAACCATCCGAAACGGAATAGCTATTGATACTGGCATCATCAAAGTCAGATTCTACATCTAAATCATCATCCTCACTCTGAAAAAGAATAAGGTTAAAAGTCCAGGTCAAGCTGGGAGAGGTAGCACATGCTTTTAATCCCAGCACTAGGAAGGCAGAGGCAGAGGGATCTCTGTGAGTTTGTGGTCACCCTAGTCTACAGAGCAAGTTCCAAGACAGTCAGAGCTGTTACACAGAGAAACCCTACCTCAAAAAGCAGACAAAAAAGATCCAGGCCAAGGAGAGAATGGTAAAAAAGAATTGTACAGAAGGAGCCTAGTCACCCTGCCTGAGGCCATAATACCCCACTCTCTTACATGCCTGACAGAATGCAAGACCCTTGACCACACAGCTCCCTCCTTCCCCAGTAGGATGAACCAGGCTCTCACCGAGGATCTCTTACGCTTGGAGCCGAAACCTCCCAGCTTGATTTTCAAAGGAGCTACTTTCTTGGGTTTGGGTTTCTTGGCATCAGGCACTCGGGGGCTGCCTTTGGGCTTCCTCCGAGCATTAGGACCTAAAATCAGGATACAGACAAACGTATACCACAAGGTTCACTCCTGTCTGTCGCCTACCTCAGGGGCAATGAAGCATTCCTATGCTGTCTTTGACTTCCCAAGCCCACCCTGGACTCTTCATTAAGTTCCATTTCACCTTTGCCCTCCTTGGTCTTGGCCTTGCGTATAGGCACCTCCACAGGCGGTGGGGGAGGTGCAACTTCAGTGGCCGTCACCATGCTCTCCACCACAGCCACGGCTGCTGCAGCCGCAGCGGCCACAGAAGCTCCTGAGCTGCCCTTGAAGGGGTTGTTGGTACTGAACTCTCTCCACTTCGCGCCCAAAACCATCATCATCTTGGAGACAGCAATCTTGGGGTTTTTAGCAGCAATTAGGGGTCTGGTAGAGAAATAGACAAGGATAAGAAGCATGGGCATGTATAAAAATGAGAGAAAAAGAAACAAGAAGAAATTCTAGAAGGAGGCGCTTCCCTTCCCAACCCCAAGATCCTCCTGATTTACCGAACAAACTGGCTGAAGGCCTTGTAGTTGGTGAGGGTACGGTAATCTTCTTCTGAGAACATGTGGTCAATGTCTTCCATGCCCCAGTCTTCCAAAAGCTGGGCAGATGATTTAGGTTCCTGCAGAGAGAGCACAGTCCAGGACCTGCCTCATGGTGCCCACACTTGCTAAGAGAATGTGAGTTAAACTACAGCTTCAAAGAGCAGGGTAAAGAGAGCTAAGAGGAGATACTCAAAACTACATGGAGGACAGGAGTGCATCTGGGAACAAAGGCCAGGAGCACAGGAGAGAGGAAGGACAGAGGTCTTGACAGGACAAAGATCTAGGCACCTTTGAATCATCATCATCATCCTCCTCTTCTTCTTCCTCCTTCCTCTTGGATTTGCTCTTCTTCTCTTTCTTAGGTCCAAGCTTCTTTTTCTTCTTCTTGCCAGGAGTGTAGTCGCTGCCCTCGCTGTCTGAGCGCAGAGCCACCTCTTCCTCCTCCTCCACAAACTCTGGCCCCTCCCCGGAGCTGTCCCCCAGCTGCCGGCATAAGAGTAAACGCTGGAGCAGGGAAGGGGGGAGAGGGAGACAGACGCACATGCTACACACATGCTGACCTCAGGACAGTCCTGAGGCTCATCCCAGGACCTGACCCACAGCTTCAGAAGAAAAGCTACCCTCAGCTCCACAACCCTTCTCGGATGCCTCCTCCTTCCTTCTCACTCCACAGAACACTCAGTCACCCACTCACCTCCTTTTTTTGGCGCTTGCTCTTAGGGATTTTAGGGTCTCGAGGCTTCTTAGGCTTTTTCTTCTTCTTAAGCTTTGGAGTCTCTGCTTCTGATAAATCCTCTTCTGGGTCTTCTTCATTTTCTACATATGTTTGACAAAGTGTGGCAGGCAGGAAAAAGAACAGCAACAAAAGGTAAGGGCCTAACCCAGAGGGTTTAGACAGCCTTTCCCCACCTCTCGTCCCAGATTCCCCTAAAGAGAACTGCTACACTACACAGAAGGGAGCTGATACCCAGCACAAAAACAGACAAAGAGAGCTGTATATACCCAAAATAGGCCTGCCAGGCTAGGCCAGGCCCACCTCGGGCAGCTGTCCAGGCCCCTATCTCCTCACCACTCTAGGCACCTTCTGTGTTCACCAGCACAGCTGAATTGAGCTGCCTGGAACTCAGCAAGTAAGAGAACTGGATCCGGGTCTCCCGCAAGTGGCCTCGAACAGCGCGTAAGACAGGGGATTGATGAGGAAAGCCTGACCAGAAGGCACTAACCATAGACGCACCCCCCACCATATCACCCCAGAAAAAATACCAGGTTCAGGGTCTAAGGAACAACAGCCTTATCAAGCCCCTTTGGGACTATCACTGCTCAGAACCACCAGAATCTCCGCAGTCCGAGATTCAGTTGCCAGTTCAACTTCTTACCCATTCCCACTTTCCTTCCTCATCTCTAGTCCTACTGTTTCTTTCCAGCTTTCTCCTGGGTCAGCCGACTCTCTCCCTAGGGGCCCGGAATCAGCCCAGCTGTCACCATCTCCCCTTCCCAACCCCCCTCCCATCTGGCTCCACCTCCTTCCCTGGCTAGAAGCACACACAAAGCCTGAGTAGCACTGGGGCTCCTGGGCAAGGATAGGTAGAAAGGGGCACAGGGGAGAAGGCCAGGAGGCAACCAGACATGTGCACCAGCTCCCCTTCCCTCCTCCCTCCTCTAGTTCTCTTCCCAAGCCACCCCCGCCCAAGAAGTGGGGAATAGGAAAGGGAGGAGAGAGAAGGGAGTGCCTCACCCACTGAAGAGAAGGAAAATGGCTCCTGACCGCAGAAGCAGGCTCAGGGCACCCAGTGCCAACATAGGACAGACAGGAAGTGGTAGGAGAGGGGGTGGAGCCAACAGAAGTACACAGAGCAAAGAGTACCCTCAAAGAAAACTTCTCAAATTATTACCTGGCCCCAGGTCGAAAGCCACTGATCTCTAATATCTACTCTAGGATGACACAGTTTGTAAGAGGTCACCCTAATGTTCCAGGCAAGAAAACCATGACAGCATGAAGAGTATTATTATTTGAGGGACTACATTACTCACTCAATCATAATTTTAAGACATTAAAGCTAAGATTTAACAAGGGCTCAGTGGAGGCTATCAAACCATATGACCTTCTTCCCTTGAAGGTTTCAAAAGCTTTAGCTTGAGGAACGGAACCCACAGCCAGTCTCAAAACTCAGCTTCCTCATCAGCCAATAAGAATCCTATCCAACATATGGAAATCATGTCCAGACCCCCAAAAAGTACTAACATATTCCATTCAATTCCACCAACACTCTTAGCTCATACCCCCAAAAGGATCCCTAAAATGATTCTTGCTCTGCTCTTCTGAAGCTAGACAGATCCAAGGTTGGACAAAACACCACAGGCCTCTCATTTTCACTCATTCCAGGATCAAGTCAGAGATCAGACGGTCCCTTCTCATTCCCAAACAATCATTTTTCTTAACAGCTTCTCCCCCATAACCTTTACTCCCCTCTTCTTCCTTCCCTACAGAAGTTGAAACAAGAACAAATCCATGGAGGCAAAGCAGCACCTTTCCATCCACATTCAACCCTCCAGCTCCTCAGGTAAATCACACACTGAAATGGCAAACACGCTGCATGAGGTAGAGGGAGATTTGGGAAAGGGGCAGAACTGGGTGTGGCAAGTGGAAAAACTGGGTCATGCTACAGATTGGGGCAGAGTTCACACTAAGAGCATGCACAGCTCCCACTTGGGGAGGAAGACCCAGACTAAGGGGATATTAGAGGGTCAAGAGGAAGAACAACCATGGTGGGACGGCACAACTCATCCTGCCCCTCATGAAAGGATGAAGGAAAGGTAAGCCTTCTTCTTTATCCACCCCATTCCCACACCCCAAGAAAATGCACAAAGATCTGCAGTCCTGCACCTCAGCTATGAGACACAAACCTAAGTCCCTTATCTCAGCAGCCAAAGACGCAGCATCGAGAATAATGGTTCTCTTAAACATCCTCAGACTGAAGTGAAGAATTCCACATTAAAAAATGGTAAATTTGAAAAAACACTTCTTCTGAATACTTCCAACATCCAGTTGGAGCTAAGGAAAGGGCTGAAGTGAAAAAGCCATGTCCTAAGAAACAAAAACAGGACCACCAGGCCCCATAATGTGGGAAAAGAAGCAGAAGCGGAGAGGATAAAGAAACTCAAGTGGGAGAGGGGAGATGGACATGAACTTTCCTTTTTTATTTAAAGTGAACAGGGAGTTGAATAAACCAATAGGTGTCTTAACTAAGGGGTTCTGAATAAGGAAACAAGAGGATGACATCCACTTATGAGCATGACATCAACCATCACTTGAGGGCAGGCACTCAGGCAGGCTGGTTGTAACTCTACGGGTTTGGCCAGTCCAGGGAGCCACCCCAAAACACAGTGCAAACCTTAACATACCTACACAAACACTTCACACCACCGACCCAGACCCCGAGCTACCTCAGAGTGGCAGGCGCCACTAGGAAAGAACGAGGATTTTGTCCACAACAGGGGCAAGGGTGTCCCTCCCTTCCCTCCGCCTCTTCTTACTAAGCTACTGCGGCCTCCTCTAGCCCCCCATCCCTTCCCCACTCAAAAAATTCCAACAATCTGCCTAGCTAAAAGTTCTCTAGATCTGATACGGAGCGAGCCTCAAACTTCACACTCTTGAAACAGCACAGAAAACCGGTAACTGATCACAAGCTAAAAATAATCGGACAGAAAGTAACCAACATTCCCGATTTCTTTTCCCGGGATCCCAGATGTCTGGCAGGGCTCATACAACAGAAATCTCCAAGGTACCCCACCATGTCACCACCAGCATCTCCAAGGGTCCAGGCCACCTGCAATCCTCCAAGAACCTGCACAGGCTAGAGCCTGCTAACCCAGAGAGCTCCCTCAACTGGGGGCTGCGGAGCATTCCAGACAGACTTGAGTGGAGCCAGCTTGCATCTGGGTCCGTGGTGCCCAAGAGGCACATGGCTTCCACCTCCTTCCCTCTCCCTGTCCACCCCCCCCAATACACAAGAGCTCTGCAGATGAGAACCACTCCCTTCGGATGCCCTCCGCTCTGAGTTCTGCACAGAGGAGACAAGCGGCACAACTCAAGCCTCACCGGAGTCTCGGGAGTCTCGGGAGTCTCGAGGAAAGATCAAACACCTCCTTCCTGCCCTGGACCCTCTGGGAAGACGTTACCTGGATGGGGTGGGGGCAGGCTGTTGTTCAGAAGTGCATCCATATCCTCCTCCTCACTGCCCGCTGAGCAGGGGGACGGGGAGCCCAGGCCCGACGCCATCCCCTTCCGCTCCCCGGCCAGGGAATTGGCCCAGCTGCTTCTGCCTGCGGCCTGGGGCCCTCTACACTGGCCCGAGTCACTGTGCGGGGGAGGGGGGGGAGAACAGTGAGTGACGCGCAGTCCCCCTCCCCCACCCGCTCTTTCCGCCCCCCCCCCTGCCCTACCACCCTAGCCGAGCACCCGAACCACTCAGGCTGAACTTAGTTCCACACTCCTCGGGGATAGCCCGTGAGCCGGCTCCCCAGCAGGAGCCCCCCAAGAAGAGGGAGCGACGCCCCCGAGGGCAGGCTAGTGCACGGCGGCGAGGAGGGGACAGGCTGGGCTAGACGGAGCCAGGAGTGACTGGGGAGGGGAGTCCGAGCGGCGAGGCGCGGAGGGGGTCAGGGGAGGCGGCCGGTGCTCGGGGACACAAGGTCACTTGGGAGTGGGGGGGGCGCCTCTGCGCGCCCGGGGAGGGGCCAGTCCCCAGACAGGGCAGCTCTCCAAAGGCTGTCCTCTGGGACAACTCAGGTTCTCTTCCGGAACGGCGGGGAGCAGGGGGCGTGGAGGCCCGGGCGCTCCGGGTCCGGAGGAGTCGGGACGCCGGCGGAGAGCAAGCTCCCCCCGGGGAGGGGGCGGGCCACGTGTCCCGGGGGGCTGGCGAGCGGAGGGCGAGGGGCGGGCGCCCGGCATTGTGGAAGGCCGAGCCCCGGACGGGGAGAGCGGAGCGCACGGCTCCCTCCGGCCGAGGCGCCGTCGCGGGGCCGAGGCGGCCTCCCCGGGGGAGGCGGAAAAGGGTCGGCTCCCTGGCCGGGGGTCGGCCCGCGGGCCCCGGGACGCCTGAGGAAGGGGCAGGTGACGGCATGACCCCCCTCCCGGGCCGAGGTCGGGCTGCGAGAGGCGTCTCTCCGGCCGCCGCGCGCTCTCCTCACCCTAGAGCCGCCTCAGGTCGCGCTGGGTCTCGCCGGTGTCACTCCCGCTCCGGCTCCTCCTCGCCGCGGCCGAAGGGGGGAAAATGGCTCCGGCTCCGGCGTCGCCTCTTAAAGGGCCCGAAACACCGGCCGGGAAATCCCACCGCACAGGCCCCGCCCCCCACGGACAGCCCATAATAACCTCAACCAACTCCAACCCCCCCCTCCACTACCGCCACCCTCCTCCCTAGGTCTCCCGGGCAACCCCCGCCCCCTCGTCGCTCAGGCAACCATTGGCCACGCCCCCGTCGAGCGCGCGCGCGCGTCACCCGGGCAACCGCCCACCTCCTGGCCATCCCATAATACAGACGGACACCCCACATACACACACCCCGCCCCCCACCTTTCATGCATATATATGCCCGGGGGCTACGGACATATATTGCGGACCTTTCACAAACTAAACCTGCTCCCCCCCTCAGCTATCCCATAATAACCACTCTTTGCCAACTTCTTCACTCTTGGCCCTACTGCTAACATCCCATAATAACTCATTACCCCCTCCCTCCCCTTGGCCATCCCATAATAAGCACCCCTCCCAGCACTTTAGCCTCATATCCCATAATATTCAACCCCATCCCCCACTGACATCCCATAATAACCACCCTTCATCCACCCACAGTTTGATATCCCATGATTGTCAGACACTCACCCACCCCATACTACAACAACGGACACTCGGCCTCCTCCCACACACATCCCGTAATAATCAGTCTCCCACTTTCTATACTGATATCCCATAATAGCCAACCCCCCAGAGCTGCCCTCAGTCCCCGCAAGCTAAGGTCTAGATTCTAGATGCCCACATCACCACCCTCAGGCTTCCCAGTCTCTTTCTAGCTCTACGGCCCACAAATTACTATTCCTCCTTATCAAAGAAATACTAATACTCTACTGTCACGTCACAAATGGACATCTAAGTCTCCTCCCCTAACACTGGAAAAATGCCCCATCATTTACTCCATCTGCTCTGACATCCCATAATTGCAAGAAGCCCATGATACCATAATACTCCCAACACAACCCAGTGCCACATCCCGTAATATTCTGCTGCACTCCACCACCTCAGGCAGGTCTGGCTCCACATCCCATAATAGTCACAACCCCCACCACCACCTCTAGAAGTTGGAAGTTGCCCAGTCTCTTCCAACAACCAAGAGCAGAGAGGGTGTGGCAAAGTGCTAACTGCCCTGTCCCCGCCCCCATTAGCACACACCTTTTTCCCTTGCTGGGTAAAAGGAGTATTCTGGCCTCTCAATGTCCAGGATCCCTGGGCTTCCTAGCTCATCATTTCCAGACACTGAGAGCCAACCTAGAGCCCCATCCAGTCCCACCAAAATCCAGGTATCTAGATGCTCTGAAATTTTGTGTAAAATCAAACAAATCACATGCTGACTAGATGAAACACTTGCATGACTTTAACTCACCCAGAACATCCCATACCAACTACAAACCCCCATCCCCAAACTGTTCCTCAACATTCCAGCGGTCCCCTCTACTTCCTTCCTCAAGTCCAGGAAGCCCCTACAGATGGATACCCCGTCACCACCACGGGAACTGAGAACCCTCTTCAATCTTGCCCTTTCTCTTTCCTCACCATTACTCATGCCATTCAACGCACCTTTGACAGTACCTAGCAAGATGCAGGGCTGGTGTGGCGGAGCAAGCAGAGACTCAGGTGCCTTCTTCAGTCAAGAAACATTAACAGCTGGGAATGGTGTCACCTGCCTGTAATACCAGCACTCGGGAGGCAAGGCGCTCAAGGGTTCAAGGCCATGCTCTGCTACACAGTAAATTCAAGGTCAGCCTGGGCTACAGTAGAAACAAGCCTCAAATAAATAAATAAATAAATATTATTATCAGCACCATTCTCTAACCAACTGGGCTAATGAGACACCCATATGTTTAAAAAACATTAAACAGCCAAAGAGACCATGATACAATATGATACTATCCGGTCAAGGAAATACTACTGACCGCTGTTTGTCGATGTCCTGTCACAGGGAATTGAACAAACCCTAACTGCTCTCAGGAGAGATCAACATCCCCCATAGGGTCAGGGTAGGTGGTTCATCTAGAGCGGCACTTCTCAACCTTCCTGATGCTGCAACCCTTTAATACAGTTCCTCCTCTCGTGCTGACCCTCCAACCATAACACTATCTTCCCCGCTACTTCATAACTGTAATTTTGGTCCTGTTATGAACTGTATTGTAAATATGTGTGTTCTGGTGGTCAAAGGGGTTGCGACACAGGTTGAGAACCGCTAATCTAAAGGCTTTACAAGAAAAGACTGGTCAGGATCATTTCCTTCAGGGCCTGATGAGACATGCCTTCAAACCCTCTCCTAGCTGGTCCCTACATGCTGAAGGATTTTGACTGGTAAGCAGCAGGCATCCGGGCAACGTCCCTAAAGCTGAAATTCCATAGTATCATGTGTTTCCTTGAAATGCCTCACTGTGCCACAGTTGCTACCTTATTCTTTTTACTTATTTGCCTTTTTCTTTTTTTTTTTTTTTTAGATAGGTTTTCTTTCAAAATTTCAATTACTGTGCATATGTGTGCGTGTCCGGGAACGTTCAAGTGTAGGAGGTCAAAGGGGGGGACTATCAGATCACTTAGAGCTGTGAGCTGCCTGATGTGGGTGCTTTGCAGGCTAGTGTGTGCTCTTAACCACCGGGCCGTCTCTTCAGCCCCTACCTTGGTTCTTGAATACCAAATTCTGTTCATATGCAATATCCCACATTTTTTTCAGTCATTCCACATTGTTTATCCTAAAGCCTCATCATACCACCAATTGCTCCCATTTGTCATTTTGTTGGAACCCCATCCCCCACTTCATACATGAGATTAAATAAATAAATACAACAAGTACATAAATGAAGGCACATGGCATGGTGGAGCGTGTTTTTAACACCAGGACCTGGGAAGCAGAGGCAAGCCAATCTCTCAATTCCAGGCCAACCAGGGCTCCATAAAGGTAAGATCTTGTCCCAAACAAAACAAAAGTAAGCAAAACTCTTACAAGCTTCTAAGAATCGTTTCCTTTTACGTTTTCCAGAAAATAAGGCTTTAGTAAAAAAACAATATCCCAGCTCCACTGCCTGGATTCCTCTTTCCCTTAAACCCAGACGCCTCCCTCTGCTTGAATCTGCCGATTTGAGGAAGGGCCAATGACCTCGTGGAAGCTGGACAGGTTGAAAATGAACTAGAACGTCTTCACAGGATGGCTATCTCTTCTAGTCCTGCTCATCTCATCCCCCTAAGAAAGGGCCCTGAGAGACAACACTCTACTGTGAAATTCAGAGGGCTGAATTATCGAGTTCTACAGACAGAGGGAGGACTTTACCCACAGTCTCCATGATCCCAAACAGATCCCCAGTGATGCTAAGAGCGCCTTTCCACCAAATCCTATGTGGATAACGATGAGCATTCTATGGTTATATATTTAAATACTTGTACACTTAAATACTCATATACTTATATATATATTTAAATAGTTAAAGTATTTAAGTACTTTCTCACCTTGAGACTAGAGTCTGAGGTCTAACAGGGCACGAGGCAGGAGACACCTTTAAACCCCAGCACTTGAGAGATAGAAGCAAGGTAAATCTTTGATTTTGAGGCCAGCCTGGTCTACACAGTAAATTCTAGGCCAGCCAGAGAGACAGAGAGATTTTATATCAAAACAAACAAACCGACTTTAGTTCTTGCCAAAAGTTCCCACTCTCATCCTTGAGGTTCATGTTCTCTCTTTCCAAAACTCTTTTTTACCTCAATTCTCTGGACCACCCTCTGGTCTAGGATCATCGTCATCTGAGTATCCCTCCTCTCAGGAAAGCTGGTTCTTTCTTAACGGTTTTGCTGCGTTCCTTCCTTATTAGATCTTCCATCCCCATTTCCCCAAATCTAGCATGTCTCTGGGCCTCATATTCTGCTGTGTAATAGATATCTCTGACGATTCCAGACCCTTCCTCTTCCAAGTACCCCACATTATCACAGTGATGAGTGAATATAAACCAGGGAGGGCTTACAAGCAAGCAGTCACGGCCTCTGACCTATGACTCAAAATATTGGTGTCCTCCAGCAGCCACATCCACTCTGTCCCTGCAGATTCTATCCACTTAATTCCTTTGTCTCCCTCACTTCCCACTTCTCACTTCTTGAGCCACAAGAAGGTTCAAATCCCTATCTTGTATTTAATCTTTCTTTTTAGATCTGTTTTAATTTTGTGTCTGTAAGTGTTTGCCTGCATGTATGTATGTGCACATGAGAACAGAAGAGGGCATCACAGCCCCAGGAACTGGAATTATGGGTAGTCGTGAGCCATCAGGTGGGTGCTGGGAACTGAACCTGAGCGGTCTGCAAGAGAAGTTTCTTAACTGCTGAGCCATATCTCCACCCTACTTCCTGTGTTTTTTGAGTGCCAAGGAAGCATAGGGTCTGTTTGTGCTGCTTTTGTGGTACTCGTGCTCCGAACCTCGCACTTCCTTCTCTGCCCCACGTTCCCCTCCCTGATCAATTATAAATAGGCCACTAACATGATTGGCCCACCGAGACTAAGGATGGTATAATCTGCTAATTAGTGCCCCCCGGGGGCAGGATCTCTAGCCAGTTATCTAGAATTCTGTTTCCACTCCGTGGTATACAAGAACCTAGAATAACACAAGGTTATCCTGGAGTCTTCAGCTCTCCGAACACCTCAGTTTTGTGTGTATGGAGAAACTGCTCAGAGATCCAAAGGGCCTAGTATTCTGCACTAACAGAAAGAGGATTTATGAAGACTGACTAACAATCCATGCAGGGCTTGGGGAGTGACATTTGTCCCTCAGGAGCCCACCCAGCCTCAACTTTTTCGGTGTTCAACTTCTTGCAGGAGATACTGTCTTCAAACCAAAGGAGGCACAGGTGGAAGGCCGAGCTGGAGCCATCTACCTAGGGAGCTCTTCCAGCACTATCGCGACACCCTGAACTCTGCAACTGCAGCCCCCAAGATCTGAATAGGACCCAGGTGTCCTAGGCTTTGGCTCGATGGCGCCTGCCCCTAGGGCCTCTTCCAACAGCTGTCACCAAAGAAACCTCTCCAGCCAGTTACTCCTGCCAGGCCTCAGGTCTGGCTCCAGGGCTCACCCCACCCTCCCCAGCTCCTTCCCTCCCTCTTCCTTCCTCCCCCCCCTCCTGCCCTCCCTAGTGCTTTACCTACCCGGACAGCCCCACCCAGCTGTGCTGGGTCCATCCCATAATAATTCTCCTCTCTAGCCCCCACCCCTCCCAGAAGAGAGGCGGCCATCCCATAATAGCCACCCACAAGAGACATTCCGCGGTGACCGCCCCCTCCCTGCAGAGCTGCTGGGAGCAGCCATCCCATAATAGCCGGCCGCCTGTTTTACTGGTTCCGACTGTGGAGGGAGGTGGAGAGGAAATGGAGGGGCGGGGGAGGGGAGAAGCAAGGGCCCCCACTTTGTGAACCAGAGGGAGGAAAGAGTGGCATTAAGAATTTGGGGGTCAAAGGTGACATGCAGGTGGGAACCACTGGCCGCTACAACCGTGCTGTGAGGCTTTCTCCCCATTATCCAGGACTTACATTTCCCCTCCACAATCCTGGGGTGGCTGTTAGCCAGAGGAGATACCTAGGATGGGCTGAGGTGCCCAGTATGGAGGGGGGAGTGGCTGTTGTGTGTGGGTGAAATATGTAGGAAGATGGATTTCAGGTGTTCCCATTGAGCTCTTGGAGGGAGGCTGACCTTAGAATGGTGAGAGGAAGGGGTGAACTCGGGGGGGGGGGTTGGAGAAGAGTTCCTCAGGCCCTCCCAATTCTGCACCACCATCCCATAATAATCCCCCCAGCCCCCCTCCCCCTCCCACACACGACATCCCATAATATCTTCTGGAGAAGCAGTCCCCGCAGTAGGTACAAAGAGCTATCCCATAATAAGCTCCCCCACCCCCACTCATCACCCCCAACTTGCCCCCCCTCAGTCACATGCAGCCGGTGCCATCCCCCGCTGCTCCCCCCTCTGGCCACCGAAGGCCTTGCCAGCCCATAATACTCTTGCCTCTGGTCGCAGGAGGCCTCCAGCCCATAATACTCCCTTCCACCACCACCCCCCCTTCCCGCCCCGCACCCCTTCCTCCCGCCTCCAGTTGGAGCCGGGCCTCACCAGCCCATAATATTCCCCAGTCTCCTAAGGCTGTTCCAGCCCATAATACTCTCCCTGTCTCCTAAGGCCTCTCCATCCCATAATACTGCCAGACGCCTGACCTGTGGGCCAAACCCCAGCCCGTTCCACACATCGAGGCTGTGTCAGCGCTGCTGGTCTCCCTCCCTGTCCCTCCTCCCTCCCTGGGTCGGAGCTTTTCCTCCAGGGCTGGCGCTGCCCCTCTCCCAGCCCCACCCTGTGCCTGCCTGGCCCTTACTTCCCCTCCAGCCTTCTCTCTGGCCCTTTCTCCACCATTGGTTCTTCATTCTGTCTCCCTCGTCTGCCTTTCCTGCACTTCTCCACCTCCATATTAGTCCGTGGGATTGGACATCAGCCTCATGGGGAGAGAGTGCCCCCAGAGGGCAATGGGCCAGTCACTGCCCCAAGGCTGCCTGCTTGACCCAGCACCATGGAAACGTGCCCAGCCTGCCTATTGCTAGTTCCCCTGACTCTAGTTCTGCTCAATAGCCGGGCTCATCTGGACGATTCACCTGGAGTCCTTGCTGTCTTTCAGAAGAGTACTGCCAGCAAGCCCAAAGCCCTACATAAGACCTTGATGGAAGGAGCTCCTATTTATGGGATTTCTAAAGTGCCTTTCAAATTTCATTGGCCCTCAATCACCCAATAAGTAGATACAGTGAGCCCCATTGCACAGGGGCGGAAACAGAGGCTCACAGAGGTTAACTGGCCAACGTCACATTGCTAAGAAGTGACAGACAAAATTACTAGCCAGGTTTGTTTGATTCCAAAGTCCTGGAAACCTTGGTTTTCTCTAAACCCCGTGTGAGAATTCTGGAAGGACAGCACGGGACAACTGTTTCAGCCTCTGGTATCTAGGGCCTGCTGAAAGAGAAGTGAAGCCTCTGAGGGGCTTACCTTTTCTTTCCTAGTCTTCCTCGGAACTCCAGTTGGCAACCCTGCAGGGCTTTTCTGTGAGATAGTACAGGGCTGAAAAGGAAGCACCTCTGTCCTTATTTGGGATGCTCACCTCTGTCCCGATTCTCCTGAATTGCATCTCACGACCGATCCTTCTATGACATCCCAACTCTTCTCTGATCCGCTAGAAGAACCTAAGAACCAAGGGACCATCCCCTCTTGCCATGTTGGTGGACGTGAGAGTACTAACTGTCACAGGAATAAGTAGGGAGAGGGTCATGGCCAACTGCAGGAAGTCTAAGTCATTCTGTGTGTGCTGTGTGCCACAGACAGTGCTGCTGACAGCTCCCGGGGGTGTGTTTGGGGAACAAAGCAATTGGAAACAGGACTTCAATTTTCAGCCTCAGCCACACTGTCCAGCACAGGAGACCAAGGCAAGGGTAAAATGAGGGGTCAGAAGAGCCATATGTAGATTAGGATGGTGGGGGGTAGGGGAGAAGGAAGAGCAGAGATAGTGAGGCAGCTTCCAGGTGGGACAACAGAAGAGCTAGTTGGCTCATGTGAGGAAGGGAAGAGGGGATAAGGAAGCCAGGGATAGATGTGGAGATGTATCACATACCCTTGCCCCAGATGAGAAGCCCACGACAGACCAAAGTGCGGATACCACTGAAGTCCATCTTGGTAAACCAATGAGTTTTATTGGGGTTACTTACAGGAGCAGAAATGACCCAGAGACAGCTGCATTAACAAAGCCCACCCCAGCTCACAAAGACTAGGAACCTGAAACACACTGGAGAGCTTGCAGATAGCTCAACAGGCTGGAGAGTGTTCTTTCTGGTGCCCAGTTGGCCTAACCTCTTCTAAGAAGCGCGGCTGATTGATTTCTACTTCTTTCAGGCAGTTGAGCCTCATCTTCAGAATTTGGCTTCCCTTAGTCCCTCTGAACTTTCATGGCTGACCCTGACAGGGAGAGGCCAAGTAAAACTGGTCAGTTTTAGGCACTTCCTGAAATTATTTTGTGTTGTTTACCTTTCTGTTTAAGGAGCCTCCCTGCAGGGTGGAGTGTTTCAATCTCAGAGGCAACTGTTAAACAAGATATAATAGAGGTAAGGAGTCTTATGGGCTTGGCAAGGCCTTAGGCGGCCAGAGGAAACAGCACCTGGGGATGGCACGGGCTGCATGACAGCCGAAAGTGGGCAGCAAGTTTCCTAAGGCTGGAAGTGAGGACGGAGCCACTTCCTGGCTGGTTGGCCTTTAGACCTCAGATTACCCATTGTTTGCTCCTTGACAGAGGGCTAATCATTCCCAGAGGTGGTGATAGTAATTAAATAAAATGAGGCACCTTAGGAAAGCATGGTGGAGCACATGTGATCTTAACACTTCAGAAGCTGAGGCAGTGGGATCGAGAGTTCGAAGACAGGCTGGGATACAGTGGAGCAGCCTGTCTCTAGAAAACAAACTAGGTGCAGTGGCGCAGGCCTTTAGTGCCAGCACTCCAGAGGCAGAGGCAGAGGCAGAGGCAGAGGCAGAATCTCTGAGTTTGAGCCCCAGCCTGACCACATAGTGCCAGAACAGCCGGGACTACGAAGTAGAAAGACCCTGCCTCAAAAAGAGGTGGTGGTGGGGATTAGACACATTATGAGCATTGTATTGAAATCCTGGTGTACAGAAAGTTTATTTGCATATATGTGTATATATATTGAGAGAGAAGGTTTCTTTCTTTTTTTTTCCCCCCCTTGAGACAAGATTCCTCTGTGTAGCCCTGACTATCCTGGAACTTGTTCTGTAGCCCAGGCTGGTCTTGCCTGACTCTGCCTCTCAGAGTACTGGGATTAAAAGTGTGTGTCACCATAAAGGTGTGTCTGGCTTGGACCTTTTCTTTATTCTCCAGGTTGGCACTGAATTCTAAATCCTCCTGCGGTAGGCCCCAGAGTAGTTTAGGACTATAGGTGTCTGTCAGAATAATAGTTTATGGTAGGAGAGGGGCAGGGATATTTTGTTTTAACCCCTTTAATGCTTTCTTTTTTCTGTACTGGACATTGGACTCAAAGACTATCCTTGGCCCTCTGTTTATCTTGAAACAGATATCTCAGTTGCCCAGGCTGGCCTTGAAAACTGTCCTGCCTCAACCTCCTGAGTTGACTAATGTTCTTACTTTCACCTAAGATTTTCTCTTCTTCCTCCTTGGAATGCTCCTTGGTGTAAAACGGGGCGGGCCCAGAGCATGTGAGAATGGGGGAGGGCATGGGGTGGATGGGGGCTCTGGGTTTCTCACATCTGCCCTCTTCTTGCTGTGTGGCATTTTTGAAAATGGCGGAGATTCGGGCTTTCTCAAATCTCCACAGACTGTTGCTTGCCAGGTGCTGTTCCTCTGCCTCCAATACCTCTTTGATCTAGTCTTGCTTCAGTTCTCACGCGGTGAGATGTGTGGAAATAGTTCTGGGCTCTGATGTCATAGGTTTCAAGTTAGGGGCAAGCTGCTTCCATCTACTTCCACAGGCCTGACCACACTTCTCCCTGCTACAGCTGTTCCTAGGGCACAACACTTTCTCTTCTTGGACTCTGCCTACCTGATTTCCCTACGCTTCTAGCCTACAGGTATGTCTGGACAAACCTCACCGGGCAACTTTCAGGGGCTTCCTTAAGTTGACTGCCAGCAGGACCTCCCTCTACTTTCCTTTATCTTAGTCTTACAGTAGATACAATTTGCTGTGGTCCTCACTAGATAGTCAAGTTCTTCACAAGATCTGCCTGTTCATTCAGTGAGTCTTTATTGAGTACTTCCCCTGTGCCAGGCACTATTCTGGATGCCAGTAAATACATCAATGAAACAAACAAACAAAAATCCTTGCCCCCTCCCCCAGGAGCTTACATTCTACCTAGGGAGATGAAGGAAGACAGATTTTACATACAAAAATTAGAATAAATAAGTTACATGGTCTGTTAGGTGTTACATGCTGGCATGCTGCCTTAATTACTCTGGAATTGACTTGATGCCTGTATATAAAATACTCATTGTTTTCAATGCATTTGTTTATTTAGTTTCGTGGTAGTAGAGATTACACTTAAGGACTTGCAGATGCTACTCTCAAATGCATGGTTCTCCAACCTCAGAAGCTATAGAGCTGCGATTATAGACACACGCACACCAGACTCAGACCCTTCAAGTTACTTTTTTAATTTTTTTTTCTTTTTTGAGACGAGGGTCTCACTATGTATCGTGGCTGGCCTGGCTACATAGACCGCTCTGGCCTAGCACACTGGATTAGAGGCACGGGCCACCACAGCTGGAAACTTTTTGGAGACAGTCTTACATATCCCAGAACTCAATGTGTAAGTGAGAATAACTTAGAACTTCTGATCTTCCTGCCTCTACTACTTTGATTCTTTCATTCTTTGAGACAGGGTCTCTCTGTGTAGCCCTGGCTGTCTGGAACTCTCTATGTAGACAAGGCTGGCCTAAAACTACAGAGAACTGCCTATCTCTGCCACCACTGTGCTGGGATTAAGGGATTAATGACGTAGGACACCACGACTCCAGTTCTTGGGTGTGGAATTACAATCATACAACGCCAGGTGCTGGGGTGAAACCCAGGGCTTTGTGAATGCAAGGCAAGCACTCTATCAACTGAGATTCTTCCAAACTCCACAGGCCCCAACCTCCACTCCTCACCCCCCCACCCCCCCACCCCCCCAAAAAAACATTTTGAAGATTCTGTTTAGCTCTGTTTGGGTAGGACAATATCCTGAGATTCTGCCACTCAACCTCTCCTGTCAGGAAGAGCATAGATCTTGAGTCCTGAGGAAGAGAGGTGCTTGGGACAGATGCTAACAGCAGCCTGTCTTTAGAGCAGCTGGTGTTAAGGGTCAGGTGGGCATTGACTCACTCCGGTGGACCTGGATTGAGATGCTAGCCTATTACTGACGAATCGAGGTTAGTTCCCTGTTTTGGCCACCAGGGGTCATTTTACCCCTGTAAATCACCAACTGAGGCTCATAAAGACACAAAAGGCCCAAATCTTAATGGAAACACAGAAGCACTTGGGAAATCTCTCTACATTGTGAGACGTGGGCGCATAGTGCGATATGACATGACAGTAATTATCAATGTCAAGAACTAAAAACCATCACCACCCCAACTCTGCAGCCCCTCCTAACAACCCAACCCTACTTGGGTAGAGGAAATAAAACTATTTCGCTAGCCCCCTGCTTACTAAGAAAACAGGCTCTTTCTGTCCTCCCATCTCCCCCTTACTTCCTTGTACACCCTTCTTTCCTGGCTGACACTGTCCCTTCTCCTTCCCTAGAAATGCTCCATCCTGGCCCTGGGTATTTGTGTCCTCCAGAGAGCAATTTGCTGAACAGTGCCCTCTTCCTAGAGCCATATGTCCTAGAGGATGTGAACTTTGACATTTTGGAACAAATAATCTCAAAGTGTGATCCAGAGACCAGCTCTTTGAGGAAGTCCTCGAGGTCAAAACTATATTCATAATGCTAACATGCCCCTTGTGCGTTCCACATTCATTCTCTCACCGCTATATAGGGAAGCTTCCGGGAGTTTCATGAAAGATGACGGCATTACTCCCATCATCACTAAATGGAGTGTGTGCTTCCATATTTCCATGTTTCAAGAACACGTTGGCCTTAACTAAGAACATGATGAACAGCGCAAGGAAAAAGAAGAGACAAAAGCTCTTCCGGTTCCTCAATTTTTGCACAAATGGATTTGAGACCACCAAACAGTTTGAGGACTGATGTTTGATGGCAAAAATGGTAAAGGTCAAAGAAAGAGGAGAGAAGAAGAGAGGTGAGGAGAGGGAGGAGAAAGAAGAATGATAGAAGGGAAGGAGAGAAGGAGGGGTGAGGAGAGGGAGGAAGGAAGAGAAAGGGGGGGAAGAAGGCCCAGGAGAAAGTATGGGGAGAATAAGTGAGGAGAGAGAGAGAAGCAGAGTCTGGAGGCTATGTAGAAAGAGCCTTTCTCAAAAAATAAAAAACCCCATGAAATATCAATTGCAGCTGGGCATGGTGCACATTCTTGTAAGCCCAGCACTAAGGAAGAGCTGCAACAGGAGGATCAAGAATTTAAGGCTGGGCATGGTGGCGCAGGTCTTTAATCCAGCATCCAGGAGGCAGAGGCTGGTGGACCTCTGAATTTGAGGCCAGCCTGGTCTACAAAGCGAGTTCCAGGACAATCAGGGTTGTTACACAGAGAAAAACAAAACAAAACAAACGAACAAACAAAAACACAGTGTAAGCCCAAAGCTGGTCTTAGTGGCATATGCCTTTCATCCCAGCACTCAGGAGGCAGAGGCAAGCAGATCTCTGTGACTTCAAGGCCAGTCTGGTGTACATAGGGAGTTCCAGGACAGCAAGAGCTACGTAGTAAGGCCTTGTCTTGAAAAAAAAAAAAAACAAAAAAAAACAAAAAAAAAAAAACAAAGCAATAACAAACAAACAAAAAAAGAATTCAAGGCCAGCCTCTGCTACATACCAAGCTCAGGTCAGCAAGTCCATATAAGGAGTGGGAGTGGGAAGGAGAGGTGGGGGGAAGGAGGGAAAGGGGGAAGTGAGACGGAATATTAAAGCCAGAGGATGGAAAAGGCGAGAGAGTGGTAGAAGGAGAAAGGATGACCTAGAAAAGGGACCAAGAACTAGGACTTGAGAGGGACTCGACCCACAAGCTCTGCCCTCACGCTGGGTGTCAAGTCTAAACTGTCACAAGTCACGAAACAGGTCAGTTTAGTCAAATAAGCCTTTGTATTATTCCTCCCACCTGAGCAGGGAAGCCAAGCGGAAGTGAGGGCCGGTATCTCAGTGTCCATGGCCCCCTTTCAGCTCGGAAGGCAGCAGATGAGGCGAGGACGGAGTTCACGGGGAATGCACTGGCCCGGCCTGCACAGGCAGTGGGTTCTAGGTTCCACCACCAGCCCTGAGTTTTGTTTTGTTTTTGAAGATGACAGATGAACTTCTGAGTAGTTGATTCACCAAGGTCAGGGGAATCTTCAGTTCTCAGACTGATGACCTAAATCCAGGCAACCGTCTTCTGTTCCATGTACCAGCTCTTAGCCATGGGCATGCTCACCGCGTGGCTTCCTACAGACTGGAGCAGGGTCCTCTGGGTAATAACCAGAGGCCGACGCCATCACCAGCAGCATTCTTCCTTTCCTATACGCTTGCTTACACACTTGTTCCCTTCTGCATGCTAGAGCTGGAGTTGCTTCAAAGTCCACGTGCCCAGCCCACCTCCCTCAAATGTACACCCTAAACCTCTACACCATGACCCTGCGTCCTTTCAGAGGGCTGAATCCTGGGGGGACCGCATGGTGGGTGTCCCCGGATTGGCAGGCTGGAGCAGACCCTGACTGGTGGCGTCCTGCCCAGGGTTTTGTGTGCTTTCTGAGGGTGGTTCGGCAAGCACCCCTCTTGCCCCATTGGTAGCCATGGCCCTGGTCTGGAGCGGGGTGCCCAGGTTGCGAAGGGTGTTGCGGAAACCCTCGGCACTGAAGTAGTACACCAGCGGATCCAGCACGCAGTTGGCGCCGGCCAGCAGCACCATTACCATCAGCACGCCGCGCACCTGATCGCGGGCCTGAAGGCTGGACTCCACCAGGTCGGCCCGCAGCAACCCGTAAACAGCCAGCGTGGCGTTGTAGGGCACGAAGCACAGCAGGAAGATGATGAGGTTGGCCAGGAGGAGGCGCACGGTCTTCTGTCGCCGGTGGCTCTGAGTGGCGTCGGGCCTCGCCAGCGTCCAGAAGACCCGGCCCGACGAGTAGACGACGGCCGCCAGGGGCAGCAGAAAGCCCAGCGTCTCGGCCAGCAGCAGGAGCGGCAGCAGCCTGCCCTTCCACAGCTCGTCGCTGAAGCTCTCGAAGCACAGGCTCACGGTGCTGTTCTCGTACTGGCAGGCGGACGGGCTGTGCACGCGGGCGGCCGGCACGGCGAACAGCAGGATGAGCGCCCACACGCCCAGGCAGAGCCGCCGCGCCACCAGGGGCCGCCGCAGGTGGCGCAGCCGCAGCGGGTGCACGATGGCCGCGTAGCGGTCCACGTTGATGAGCATCAGAAAGATGCAGCTGCCGTACATGTTCATCTGGAAGATGGCGCCCGACGTCTGGCACAGGAAGTCCGGGAAGGGCCAGTGGTGCCGCGCGTAGTAGGAGAGGCGCAGGGGCAGCGACAGGGTGAAGAGCAAGTCGCTGGCCGCCAGGTTACACATGTACACGCTCACCACCGAGTGTACGCGCAGCACACGCAGGAAGACCCAGAGAGCCAGAGCGTTGAGAGGGAGACCGGTCGCCAACACCAGGCTGTAGACCACCATGTGCAAGCGATGTGTACCCCGGTAGTCACGGCACTGGGGCACAGAACTGTTGGTAGATGAGGCGTTGGCTGAAGAATTGGCAAACATCGCGTCCAAGTGGGAAGGGAAACTAGGCTGAGGCATCATGGCGAACACCAAGGTCCGGGCATGGCTTTCACCTCCAGGGTGGTAGCCTGGTGACTGTACAAAGGCTGTCCCCCAGCTGGCAGAGGCGAGACATGAGAGTGTGGTCTTTGACCTCAGGAGCCGATGGCTGGCCAAGGCTGGAAGCCTGGTGCCACAACTTCTTCAGCAACGGTGACCTGGGCTAGGAAGGAGAATCAAAAATAAAGTTACCAGAGACCAGAACCCTGGTCCAAAAACGCTTAGCTCACGTGCCCGGGCCTCCTGAGTTCCTTCCCAGCCTCAAGGCTCTTCTGTCCATCTTTTCCCACCCTTACAGAGCAGAATGGCTTTTTATAGCTCCTTTCATTCACACAGTGACATACCCAGGTCCTGTTGTCATGGGTTCCAGACGGGCTGGGCGTGAGTGCCAGCTTTGCCACACTGCTTAGCTTTGTGGCCTCAGAGAAGTCCTCTCTGAATTTCATTTCCCTTATCTGGTGAATATGAGGGAATTTGGGTGGCCTCTGCTTCAAGACATTAAGTAAGATTAAAATGCTTCAATTGCTGCCCTTAGACCCTGTCTTCTTCCTTCCTTCTCTTAAAAGCTTACGGAATCCTCAGAAGGTTTGAGCCTGTCCACAGTAATGCGCAAAACAAAGGCCTTGTCTCATCCACCTACTTCACATTCCATTAGAGGAGGACTACAAATACATATAACAGGTGGGGAGAAGGCCTCGGAGGACTTCCTCTGGGCCTGGGGCTGGGCTGGCAGCCTATTATCTAAGGAATAAAGTTCAGAGTCTCAAGTGCAGTACAAAACTCCCAGTCCTGGTCATCATAATTCACCTTTTCCCTTGTGGCCTGGGTTTGGTCAGAGACCCGGCCGGATTCACCTTGACTGACTAACCCTCCATTTCTTCATCTATAAAATGGAAATAAGAGTGCATTGGCGTACTCCAAGGCAGTTGCCATCAGCCTTGGCCAGAGGCATATTAAGAGCACTTTAGCATTCCCGTTAGGAAGGTGCCCAGAAGGCTCCAACACAGTGATTCTCAAGTTTCCTAAGGTTGAGACCCTTTAACACGGCTCCTCATGTTGTGGTGACCTCCCCACCATAAAATTATTTCATTGCTACTTCATAACTGTACTTTTGCTACAGTTATAGATCACAATGTAAATATCTGATAGGAAGGCTGTCTGGTATGTGAGTCTGGCACAGGGGTCGAGACCCACAGGTTGAGAACTGCTTCCCCAAGGGCTGAGCTTCCTCAAGTGCTGCCTGTGTGAGCAATCCTTCCTCAGCCTTGGTGCACAAGAGAATCAAGAATCAACCGGCTATTCCTCTGTCCTCAACCAAGGACAGGCATCGAACTTGCTGTGCAGCTGGGGCTGGTCTTGAACTCCTGAACCTCCTGCCCCAACCTCCTGAGTACTAGGACTACATCCTCAGCTCCATCTTTACTTTTAAATCTTATTTTACGGGTCCCCCCCCCCAAAGACACAGTTTAACTATGTTTCCTGGGTTGTGAGGCAGAATGTGTATACAACGTTTTGCTTATTAGTCATCTGCCGGTGGACAAGGGTTGTTTCTGTGTTCAACTGCTGAATAATATTGCTGTGAGCATAGGTATCTTGACAGCTTCTTAGGGAAAGGAGTCGTCTTCGGTTCTGAGGCGTTATCTCCAAATGGAGAGATAGCTCAGTGGTTAAGAGCACTGACCTCTTCCAGAGGTCTTGGGCTGGTTTCCCAGCACACCCATGGAAGGCAGCTCACAAACCATCTAAAACTGCAGTCCCGTGGGATCCTATGCCCTCTTCTGGTGCAGACATTTCTGCAGACAAAACACCCATGTATATACACAAAATACAAAACCATTTCTTTCCAAAAGGGTTGGTTAGATGGCTCAGTGGGTAGAGGTACCTGTACCCAGGCCTAGCCACCTGAGCTGGATTCCAGGGCCTCATAAACTGGCAGGACAGAGCCAACCCTTGAGAGTTATTGTCTGACCTACACGTGTGCCCAGTGGCACATGCTTGCCTGTGTACATACACAAAGTTAGAGTTATTTATTAAAAGGCACTATTGAAATTGTTGCATGACAATTGTGACAGTGGCTCAATGATAAACCATTTGTCTACATAGTCGAGGCCCTGGGTTTTATCTCCAGCACCTCAATAAATAAATTATTTCAATAGATAAATTTATTTCAATAAACAAATTATGTGGAACTAAGTTGTAAGCCTGACTATATCAAATTTATGGGGGCTTTTTTGTTGGCTTTGTTCTCCCTCCAGCAAACAGCTTCTCAAGATTTATAGGAAGCACAGTGAAACAATTAAAAGGGATTACATATTTCCTTTATAAAATACCAATTTCAATGGAAATATAAGCCGGTCTCGGTGGCACACACCTCTAATCCCAGCACTCAGGAGGCAGAGGCAGGTGTATCTCTGTGAGTTCTAGGCCAGCCTGGTCTGTAAAGCGAGTCCACAGACAGCCCTCCACGTGTGGGTTCCATGTTTACAATGTATATTCAGCTAACCTCATATAAAACAAATGTTTTAGAAAATCTGCACCTGGCCAGGCATGGTGGTGCATGTGGTAGATATGCAGGATCTCTGTGAGTTTGTGGCCAGCTTCATCTACATAGCAAGTTCCAGACCAGCCAAAGGTTATACAGTTAGATGTGTCTAATAATAATAGTAAATCGAAATAAAAAAGCTAGGTGCAGTGGCACATGCCTGTAATCCCAGCACTCGGGAGATAGAGGCAGGAGAGTCTCTGTGAGTTCAGGGCCAGCCTGGCCTACAAAGTGAGTCCAGAACAGCCAAGGCTACACAGAGAAACCCTTTCTCAAAGATAAAAAGATCCTAAGTCAGGCCTAGCAGTAGACAGCTGTAGTTCTAGCACTCAGAGGCTAAAGCATGGCTAGAGAAGTGGCTCACTGGTTAAGAGCACTTGCTGCTCTTGCAGAGGATGTGGGTTTCCAGCACGCACGTGATGGAATTACAACTCCAGTTTCACAGGATGCAATGTCCTTTTCTGAGGACTACACATGGTATACCTACCTACATAGGCAAAACACATGAGAAAAAAAAAATGAATACAATGAAAAATGTTCTTAGAGACTAAAGCAGAAGGAAATTTAAGCTAGCTTGGGCTACTGGAGAGAGAGAGAGAGAGAGAGAGAGAGAGAGAGAGAGAGAGAATGTTGCAGCCTGGGCTACAATGGGACCCTGTCTCAACAAAAGGCCAAGTGTGATTCCTCATACCTGTAATGCCAGCACTTAGGAATATTGCCCAGAATTCAGCCTGGGTTACAGAGGGAGACTTTGTCTCTAAAACAAAACCAACCAGACAGACAGACAGGCAGACAGATTGCATCCATCTGCTTGGAGGCAGAATTATCACTTGAACCTGGGGGCTAAAATCAGCCTGGGAAACACAGCAGGACCCCATCTCAAAAGACAAAACAAAACACAAAAAAGCACCTGTCTTCAATACATATGTAGACATTTCCCTCATCATTATTTCCTCAAAAATACAGTATTTACAAGGTCTGTCAGAACTCAAAAGGCTGAGGCAGGAAGATCCCAAATTCAAGTCTAGCCTGGGCTGTAAGAGGAAGACCAATGAGTTCAAGGCCAGACTAGTCTATACAGCAAGTTCCAGGACAGTAGGGTTACACAGAGAGCTTTGTCTAAAACAAACAAACAAACAAACAAACAAACAAACACACAAAACCTTTTTTTTTTTAAAGTACTCTATGCTCTTCAAGAGGACCTGGGTTTAATTCTTAGCACCCACATGGCAGCTCAAAACTCTCTGTAACTCCAGTTCCAAGAAATCCAATGTACACATGTGGTGTGTATAGACGTACAAGCAAGCAAAACATCCCTACACATAAAATAAAAATAAATCTTACTTAAAAAAAAAAAAAAGCAGGGTGGGGGGCACAGGCCTGCAATTCTAGAGGCTGAGGCAGCTGACATAGGGAAACCCTTTTCCAAAACACAAACATGGCAGGATGCTGCCATGCCCACCCACGTGAAATGTGTGTGCGTGTGTGCTCACACACACAGAGACACAAAGAACGGAATAAAAACAACAACCAAAATATGTTTACATTGAATTGTATAGGTTATAAGCAACTAGAGACAGAGAGATGATTTGCGTGAAGAAGGGGGTGACCTATTAGATTGCCCTAAAACTCCAGGTTGCCCAGCAACCAAGGGGAGCCTTGAACTCCTGCTCCTCCAGCCACCATCCCCCAAGTGCTGGGCTTCCAGGCTCATAGCACCTGTCCTGGGCTTAAAGTGTTAATGTCTGTAGGAAATATGTATAGGACTTATGCCTGCAAGAATGTTGGCATCTGAAGGGGTCTGGAAACCAACTCCCCACAGATGCAGAGAGACCAAGTGAGATGTGAGCACACTCACCGAATGTTCCTCTGCCGGACACCAGCAAGTTCTACACAGACCTCGTGCTCCTAAGCCTCTGTCTTTGCAGCTGGTGTCCTTCCGTCCACTCTCCACCTGACAAACCCAGTCATCTTCCAAAAAGCCGTGACCTCTTTCCTAGCTCTGCCCTGGCAGGGCGGGGGTGGTCTACCCCTTTCTCTGTGCCACCCAGAGTTTGGGGTACACAGATCCCTCAGCTGTTCCTGCGTGGGTGGTGAGAGCTAGCTCTCAGCCGCTCTCGCTAGACTGTGAGCCCCGAGGAGGGGCTTCAGAAGGTGGCACTTCACCTTTGCCGCCTCAGCATCTACATCTGGACGGGTGGGGAGGGAAGTCACAGCTGCCAGTCACCAGACCCCAGCCATGCTTTGCAGGTAGTGTCTAATGCTTCCCACAGTTCTTTGAGGTAGGTGTCTGTCTTCACTGTTATAGGAAAGATAACAAAAGCGCAATAGCCGGTTCCCAAGGAATGGAGTCAGGATCCGAACCTAGGACTGCCCAGCTCCAAAGTCCACACTGCACATTGCAGCTCCCAACAAGAATGAATAGGAGGCTTTGTGGATGGGTGCTGTGTAGAGCACCTGGTCTTTTATAATTGCTCATATGAAACCTATGCCCATGGGAAACTTATTTCATTTCCTCATTTGTCCAATTGACATTCATTTCAATAACTCACTTCCTTTTCAGTTGTCTCAGAACGCTGGTAGCAAACACCCATCTCTCTTTCACACATACACACACACACACACACACACACACACACATCTTTCCTTACAATTTTTCTTCTACGTACTTAAGCACTTAAACCAGGAATGCACTACATTCCTGAAGTCCGAGCTACTCAGGAGGCTGAGATAGGAGGAGGCCAGGAGTGAGGGCCAGCCTGAGGCAGAAGGGACACCTGCTCTCAAAAAGAAAAGCCAATTAGCTTGCTGCTTTTAAATGCTTTTAACCCATCAGCTGTTTTGCGTCTTTATCCTTTCCCTCAGCTACAAGGTAAAGCCCTAGGGTGAGGACCACATTCTTAGACACATGCTTCAGCCCCTGCACTTACCCCCCCCCCCTCCCTGAGTGAATCTCTTTGGCCGCTTGGAAGGAAAATGGTTTCCATCCAACAAAGAATTAACCCTTTCTTAGTGCTACTATAGCCACCTATCCATTTACCACACTTCTGCGTCTGCTCCATTACCGACTGAACAGGCCATATGGGAAACACTTGCATTTCGGTTTTGGTAAGGGGGCTGGAGAGATGGCAGGTGAGAGGCAGCACCACTCTTACAGAGGACCAGAGTCCGCTTCCCAGCATTCCAAGGGAAGAGCACCCACATGGCAGCTCACAACTGTCTGTGACTCCAATTCCAAGGTGTCTGACACCCTCACAGACATGCAGGCAGACAAAACGCCACTGCACATAAAAGGAAAGAAATAAATTATAAAAATGAATATATTTTTTCAAAATGTATCTTTGAAAACAGTTTATGGGTAAAACAGCAAGATCTTATCACTTTTAACCATTACTTGTAAAATCAACAACTCCTTACAATTAGGAAGGAGTTCCTAATTCTATACACCAAGTGAAGGCAGGAATGCATTCTTTTCAAGAATTCCAAGTCTTTCCGTTAAGATAAGTTAGAAGGTTCAAGCAGACAAACATGGATTCTTTGAGCCGCTACTTAAAGATGAACCAAGGGATTCCCTAGAAAAGGAAATGGCAATGCTCTCATTACCCATTCCAAAGGGAAGTTCTTGGGCTTCTTGACAATAGAGTCTGTGAAAAAGCTGTCTCTTTCCAACAGACAGAAAGGCCAAGCTGCCAGGCTCCCGCCAGGCCCCTTACCACGTTCCCCTCCTTCCCTGAGCTCTCCCTGGGCTCCTGGCTCTGGAGCTGTATGGGCCCGGTGCCAGGCCAGATGGCAAAGATGGGGAAACCTGCCAAAGAGGAGGCAAACTGTAAGTGAAAAGCGGGATGTAGGTATGGGGGAGAGGTAGCTCAGACCCTCTCCCCAATCCTGCTTGAAAACGAGGCCAGGTTTTGGGGGAGATGGAAAAAAAAAAATCAAGCAGCTGCTGTCTCCAAAAAGAAGGAACAGTGGAGTTTCATTTCACAAGCTAGGAGGGCCATGAAGGCCTTTAGAGGCCTAGTAACGTGGACACTGTCACATAAGCACACCAGGACACACATTTTCATGCAGACACACGGAGGCATGCATACATTAGCATACAAATCACTGTCTGTGTACCCATGCAGAGCCATGAGGGCCAGAGAAGAATAAGGAGCCCCATCCCCTGCCTTAGAGAAAATGTTATGTAGATGCACATAGAATCAGGTTCCTTCATAAGCACATATCATATCATACAGACACAAGCAAAAAATCTCAGCCCACAGGCATGGAGAGCCAAGAAACCACAGTCAACGTAGAGGAACCAGAAGCACACTGCTTTCCACCCTTTCTGCCCTCGAATTGCCGCTGCTCAAATCACAGTTGACCGATTGCTCAAGGTGTCTGTCTTTCGGCTCCTGTGTGTACATCTGGAGCCTGTGTTCCTTACCTCCTCGGAACCTCTGGAACCTGTCCTGTCGCCCTCTGAGCTGGGCTGGGTGCTGCTCTTAGCTGAGATAAGGAAGAGGGGCAGGACTATTTTCTGCCACAGGCAGGAAGTAAGATCTAAAAGTGGGCAGGAGGCTAGCTCATGATCTGTCCTGCACACTGCACCCCATGCTCCCTCTGCCCAAGGGAGCCACTGTCCCCAGCACGTAGCCAACAATGCAGATGATTGCTGCAGACAAAAGGCTTACAGTAATGAAGACAGGAAGTGTCTGCCCACCACTGTCTCTCCGTCCCAGCCACCTTACCCCTCCTAAACATGCAACAAATGCCCTGCTCAGTGCCTCCCCTTACCAATTCACATCTCTCTGCCTTCTCTGTGTGGCCAAAATTCAGGTCTTTTCACCTACAGTTACCTCTAGGCTAGCCTCAGGTCATTTCTCAGCCAAAACACAGGAAACGCCACTCCTCTAAGTGTCTAAGTTGCTACTTAAACATTTCTTCTGTTTCTGTTCAAGTGTCGCTGGGCAGGTACGCCTCTCTCCTGACAGACTCTGGCTGGAGAATGACATCACACCCATCCGCTGGGCTCCCCACAGGGCCCCTGGGTATTCTGAAAACTGTGACTTGGACTTGCTAGTTCTGAACCAGCCTCAGGTAAGCTGGTATTCGCCTGTAATGCCGGTGGTACTTGAAAGGCAGAAAGCAAGAAGACCACCTCACATTTTAGCCCTGGTCTACACAGCCAGGCTCAGACCACAAAAGAAAATCCCATGGAGGAAAAAAGAAAAAAAAAGACAAAACAACGCCCAGGGTGGCGGTGCACACTTTTCTATGTAGTGAGTTCAGGGCAGCAGAATTACAGGGTGAAACTATCTCTCACAACAAAACTAACCAGAAAGGTGTGTTGTTCCGGACCTTTCCTGTGCATAGGTTAATCCTGCCAGTCAGCTTCCCCGGAGACTGCAGAACAGGGAAAAGAGGGGAAGGTCTGTACTCCGGGGAGCCCAGAGTGAGGTCCAGCCTAGAGGCCTTCTATACCCCAGGGCACTAAGAGAGCCATCCCCTGGTTTCAGGCCCAAGTATCTTGCCTCATCACTGGGTCACTGGGGTCCTCTCTTCTCCCTGCCCGTGGCTGCCTTGCTTCTCCAGCCAAAATTCTGATTTCAGCCTCTCTCTACCAGCCTTTTTCTGCCTCCCTTCCAAAATCACCCTCAGCCTCCTCGCCCCAGGCACAATGATTTCCCTCCCTGAATTGGTCTAACTCTCTTCAGAGGGTTTTCACTCTCCTCACCTACCTCTTTGTCTTTGAGATAGTTTCACAACACATCCCTTCTTTTTTAAATCTTTTTTTCTTTTAATTATTTCATTTTATTTACATTTGTGGTTTCTGCTTCCATGCATGTCTGTGCGAAGGTGTCAGATCCCCTGGAACTGGATGGAGTTTTAGACATTTGTTAACTGCCAGTGTGGGTGCTTGGATTTGAACCTGGGTCCATTTGGAAGAGCAGCCAGTGCTCTTAATCACTGAGCCATCTCTCCAACCCCCACAGCACATCTCTTGTTGACGTAGCATTCATGACAATTCTCCTGCCTCAGGCTCCAGGAGTGCTGGGAATACGCTTCACAATGCTTCTCTGGGAAAGACAGAAGTCAAAGGTGACCCAGAGCCCAGTAATTAAGTTTCCCCGATGTGTAGATGACAGCTTACCCACCTCTCCCTCCAACCTACCTTCCAAAGCTGGAAAAACAGGAAACAAAGTCCCAACCAAAAAAAAAAAAAAAAGAAGTCACTGCCATAGGCTCAGCCGCCAGTGAGCTGTACCCTGCTTGTGTCTTACTCTTGCTTCAGGCTTGACAGGGCCTGCCCCTTCTGAATAATCTCCTGGAGCCTTTTAGGCTGGGTGACCTTACTCTGAACTTCCACCATACCACTGGCCCCAGAGGCCCACACCCTTTCATTTTTGGTGCTGGGAATGAACCCAGGGCCTTGTTCACACCAGGCAAACATTTTGCCTCTCCGCTATACCGATATTCCCAACATTTCTCCCCTTTTCTGTTGTCTCCTCCGTGGCTTTTTAAAATTAATTAATATGCCCCATGGACATGAAAGGTCTCTGGGTCAGTGGGGCAGATGCTGGAAGGAGCAGGGTAGGATGAGCTAATTGCACCAGACATCACAGACTGAGCTGGCCTCTGGTGTCTGTCTCTGGCTGTTTGGGAAGTGGGGTTTGCTGTCACACTCCTTGACTCCATTTCCCCCAGGGCTACGACTTCAGCTTAGCAGAAGCAAGAAGTAGAAGGCAGTGAGTCCTTTTCTGTCATTGAGCCTCCATAACCATAGGCAGTAGGCAGGCAGTGTGGCCTGTGCCAGTATTGCCAAAGGTCGCGGACAGCCTTCCACAGGTTCCCACACAGGCACAACAGCTCCTTCCCTCCTCCCACAAGCCATATTCTGTCAGAGCCATGGGGGCAGAGAGACCACACAGCCCACCCCCCTTCTATTACAGACAAGCATTTCGGGTTGGGGCAGCGCTTCCTTGAGACCCATTTAAATATACCGAAAAGAGCTGGGGGTAGCTTGGTGATAGAAAATGTACTAGCATTCACAAGGCCCTGGGTTTACTCTCTAGCACAACCAAAAATAGATGAAACAGACCTGAGCATCGTGGCACACACAGTTATCAAGGAAGCTGACAGGATGGGGGGAGGGAAGGAAAATCACTTGAAGTTAGGAGTTGAAGAGCATCCTAGCATAATGAGACCTCATTCCCCAAAGTTCACCCAAAGTGTCAGAGGACTGGGCTGCCAGAGCTTGCCCACACGCTCTGAGCTCAAGCTCCAGCACTTGCACAGACCTGGTGTGGTGGTGCATGCCTGTAATCCCAGGACTCCAGAGGGAGAGGGAGAGGGTTCAGGAGTTCAAGGTCTTCCTCGGCTACAAATAGATTTTGAGGCCAGCCTGGGCTACATCTCAAAAACGGGTGTGTGTGTGTGGGGGGGGGGACTCAGTGGTAGGGCAAGTGCTTTCTTAGCTTCTACAGCACCCCGTCCCCATCATCAAATAACCAAATAAAGAATACTTCTGTGAGCTGGGACAGACATTTTTCCCAGTAAGCTCATTAGTCAACTTTAATCAGATCTTATTCCGTGTCTTCCAGGTTAGGACCTGGCCTTACAGGATGAGTGGGTATGAGGGGAGCCAACCTCAGAAAGCTCAGGGTCAGCATGAAAACAGTGGCCTGAAAGATTTAGGGGAAGTCCCTACGGTGGCCCACAGTGGGGCTTCAGCCCTTCAGGTGTGTCAGGCATGTTGGTTGCCTCTTGAGGCTCCCCAGGGAAAGAGCTATCCACGTGGGGCGTCCCCCTCACCCCCCATCTGCCTTTTCACTTTATCCAGAAGGGTTTCCCAGAGCCTACCCGGCCCCGCCCCCCCCGCTCCCACATTCTCCATTCTCACCAATGTCCCCCACTTCTAGTGGGGCAGCCCCACTCATCACTCACCCCCATACCTGTGTTCTGTTGCCCTTCCTCTGCCGCTGCCCCAAGTCCTCTTCCGCTGACACTCTGGGCTGGGCTGAACTGCGCTGGTAGGACCTGCTCCTGGGCGGGGCCTGACACACCCACCTCGGAGATCTCAGTACATCTCCCCCCCCCCCAACTCTGTGCACTCACCCAACCCCGCAGAGTCAAAAAGGAGAAAAGCCTTGACCACAGACACCTTCCCAGAAGGCCCGAGAAGCAAGTCCTAAAAGGTGATGAAAACCCACCCCAACTCTAGTCACCCAACTCCCTATAGCTCACAGACTTGCAATTTCCGGGAACTCTAGATGGCACACCCTCCCACCGATGGCTGATGACTAACACCCCCACCCTGCCACCCCATGCTGCTTTCACCTGCCTCCTGCCTGCCAGCCTTGCTTCCTCTCTTGGTACAGCTAGGTGGTTTAGCCCGTGTGGCTCGTGGTTGGCTCTTCCCCTGCCCGGGGCCCATAGGTAGGTATGCCAAGTGTTCTCCCTCCTCCTTGCCTGCCAGGACGCACCCAGTTCCGCCCGTCAAAGCAGTTGCCTGGCTGAATGCTGCCTCCTCTTGCTCTGTCTCCCTCAGGCTGCCCGCTCCCCCTGTACTAACACGCTGCTGAGCCATGAGCCATGGCTTGGTCACTCTCAGGACTGAGGGGACACGAGGATGCGCTATGCTAGTGTGGACTGAATCCAGGATCTCATGTGCTTCTTGAGCAGGTGTCTAGCACCAAGCCACACGCACCAAGCCACACCCCAGCGCTACCGTTTAGAGTATGCTTCAACTTTTTTTTTCTTTTCTTTTCTTTTCTTTTCTTTTCTTTTCTTTTCTTTTCTT
>NW_026590905.1:757513-799311 GCF_907164565.1 Psammomys obesus | reverse complement strand
TTTTCTTTTCTTTTCTTTTCTTTTCTTTTCTTTTCTTTTCTTTTCTTTTCTTTTGAGACAGGTCTCATTATGTACCTCTGGCTAGCTTGGAACTCACTATGTAGGCCAGGCTGGTCTCAAACTCACAGAGATCCTCCTGTCTCTGCTTACTGAGTGCTGGCATTGAAGGCACGCACCACCACGATTGGCAATCTCTTGTTTTGTGTTTTTGTTTTTAACAAAATTTTTTTCAAGACAGGGTCTCTCTGTGTAGCCTTGGTTGTCCTGGAACTCAGTCTATAGACCAGGCTGGCCTGGAACTCATAGAGATACACCTGCTTCTGCCTCTCAAGTGCTGGGATTACAGGTATGGGCCACCATCGCTTGGTTTAAAAGGAATTTCATGCTGCAGAAAACCACAGCTGATCATGATGCAAAGGTCAGCTGACGCTGGTACACGCTACACCTCCAGCACCTAAGGTTCAGAGAACATCTCGGAAGAGGGGCAGGAAGAACCAGAGGAGCAGGAAGTCTAACGCCAGAAAAGACAGGAAGCTGCAGCCATGTACATCAGTAACTATGGCTGCCTAAATAAGACCCGAACAACACTACCACCAGTAGTACGTGGTGACGAGGAAGGGGGAATGATCACCAGGGATCCCAATCTTTGACAAAGAGCTAACTGCTGGCCACCAATGACTGCTGAGAGAGGAAGAATGAGTCTTTCCCAGGGATGCGTCCCTTAATTGCTTAACCACTACCAAATAAATGGTCAGCCCTGAAACTATAGACATGCAAGTAACACTAAATGGACTCAGCAGGTTGTAGTTATCTACAGTGTATGTGTATATATGTGTGACAGTAATAGTCAAAGAAAAAGAGGCCATTATTTTGGAGAGTAAAGAGGGAACATGGGAAGAATTGGGGAGAGGAACAAGGAAGGGAAGGACTTTCGTATGTGTATGTGTGTGTGTGTGTGTGTGTGTGTGTGTGTGTGTGTGTGTACACTTTAAGGTTTATTTACTTATTATACATACAGCATTCTGTCTGCACCTATGCCTGCAAGCCACAAGAGGGCACCAGATCTCATTATAGATGATTATGAGCCACCGGTGTGGTGGCTGGGAATTGAACTTAGGACCTTTGGAAGAACAGTCAGTGCTTTTAACCTCTGAGCCATCTCTCCAGCCCCAAGTAATTATATTTTAATTAAAATTAAAAAATATATAAGTTGAAAATATTTTTTATATATGTGTGCGTTTGAGTGTGCCTGTGTGCAAGGTGCGTGCAGGTGCTTGTGAGGGCCGGAAGATGGTGAAGGCACTGGATCTTCTGGCATTGGAGTTACAGTTATGAGCCACCAGACACAGGCTCTGGGGACCAAACCTAGGACTTCTGCAAACGCAGGAAGTGTCCTTAACCCCTGAGACGTCTCTCTATCCATTTTCTGTTTGGTTGGTTCTTTGTTTTTTGTTTTTGTTTTTGTTTTGTTTTTGAGACATGGTCTCCCTGCTATATAGCTCTGGCTGTTCTGGACCCTGCTGTGCAGACCAGGCTGAGCTGGACCTCAAACAGATGCATCTGCTTCTGCTCAGAGCCGGCGATGGTGGCGCACATCTTTAATCCCAGCACTTGAGGAGGGAGAGGCAGATGGATCTCTGGTGAGTTTGAAGCCAGCCTGGTCTACAGAGCAAGTTCCAGGACAGCCAGGGCTACACAGAGAAACTGTCTCAAAAACAAACAAAAAAGACAGGGTCTCCTGTAGCCCAGGCTGTCTTGTCTGTACCTCTCAAGTGCTGGGATTATGCCACCACAGAGGTTTTGGATTTTGAAAACATTTGTATTTATGAAGGTGTGTATGTGGTATGTGTGTGAGTGTGCCTGTGCGCGCACACACACACACGCTCATGCAATGTGCAATCATGCCGTATACCCGTGTCAACACTGTGGCGACTGTTCTCTCCTTCCACCTTTTATGTGGGCTCTGGGGATTGAACTTAAGCCACCAAGCCTGCTCGGCAAATGCTTTCATTTGCTAAGCAATCTCTCCACAATCATCCTCTCCCGCCCTTTTGAGACAGGGTCACATTTGGCCCAAGTTGACCTCAAATTATACAGCCAAGGATGACCCCGAATTTCTTACCCTCCAGCCTCCACTTCCTGTGTGCCGGGTAAAGATATGCACACCAAGCCCGATTGAATCCAGGGCCTTGTCCATGTCGGGCAAACAGGATAGTGAATGAACCCCCCACCCCCGCACCCCAAGCAGTTTTGTTTTACTTAGAATGCTGTTACTGTTAGCCTATAGCTGAGGTTCAGCAGTTTCCCCATTCGTACGACTTTGTGAGTGCCCAAATCACTTGAGGCCAGCGACACTTCAGGTGCTTCACCATTGGGACCAGCTGGCAAAGCTGTCCTCGTCAAGGACTTCCGAGCTACAGGATGTAGTTTCCGTTTCCCTCCTCCTCACAGGGCGAACTGTACTCTATGCCACACTTTCTGGGGTTAACACAATCTCAGGCTTTGGCCTTGACAAATCCCATAGTCACATGTGAAGTCACGGAGCCCAGGGCTTCTTCGGAGAGGAAGGCCCTCAAACCCTCACAGCCCTTTCGAGCAGAGCGCTCATATCCCAGCCACAGCCCTCTCTGGGCAACTCCTTGGCCCCTGAGGCTTGCTTCGGGGATGCTTCCCTCAGTGCTGTTCCCAGGAAGTTCTCCCATTTGTAGGTGGTGCTCTGACCCCGGAGTCTGGAGGTAGATTTCTCAGGAGGAAGGAGGCAGCACTGAGGGTGGGGCTCAGACGAAACACCCACATGAGCTAAAGATAAATATTTTATTTGAAGGTATTCTTCAAGGCACACAGCACTCCCATCACAGACCTCTCTGGGACTGCCATCCCAGCCCGAGGGAAATGTGAGTAGGGGCCAGGTAAGGGACCTGCAAGGAGCACCTTGGAAGCCACCTGATGGAGTGTAAAAGTGATGGAGAAAGTGGAAAGGTGGGGCTGGGGTGGGGACAGCGCAGGCCCCAGTTCATCCAAACTGGACTAGAAACAAAGTGTTGAACTCTTGGTTCCATCGAAGTATGATCTCCTCGCTTTTCTCCAGGCTCAGCACATTGTAGGTCTCGTTCAGCATACATCTCATTCGGGACACCTACAGAAGGATGGGTGTACACAGGGCCGACAGTGAGGAGGTGTCAGAACCAGGGGCAGGCGCTAGGGGCAGAAAGGAGTGCAGATGGCTGTTCAATAGTTGGAACTCCTTGAGGAGAGAGGAGGCCTAGACACGGAGAGGAAGTCCTTCACCTAGGCTACCTGATGACTAAGGCAGGGAGGCCAGGCTGAAACTCACCGTCCAGGTTTCAGGCCAGCTGAGGTTCTCCCTCTGGGTCCTCAGGGCACACTCCTCTCATCTGTCCCAGCCTCCCCTGGCCACTCCTGCCTGAGAGGGCCTGGCTCACTCTAAGGCTAGGAAGAAGAGGAGGCTGTGTGGAGCCTTTGCCTCACGGATGCTGACAGGGAACTGTTTCCACACCTAGCTTCTGGGAGAGAAGGGCTCAGAACAGACCCTCCCAGGGGCACCATGGGGCTGGCAGGAAGTGAGGACGGGGTCGGGGCTCACCTTTCTGTTTTGGTTTTTCATCAGGCACTGTTGGCTTTTGAAGGAACAGTAGTTTGGGTACTGGACATAGTCTGTGTCACAAATCTATACCGGGAGAGCCAGGGAGAGTGACAGAGCATCAAAATCCTGATAGGACACTGTTCTCTAGATTAAGGGTAATGGCAGCCTGCCCTGGGAGGGGCAGGACCCTAGAGAGGCAAGCCTTGCCAAGCTGGGATGAATCCCACTGTGCTTCCTCTTGCCTTCTCCCACCCTCAGTCTTGGGTCCCTGGGAAACAGCTGGAATGTAAGGAGAGCCAGGTGTGCCCACCCTATTGGTCAGCTCAGCTTACTGGGGATGTAGAGTAAAGTGGGTAAGGGTCCAGTATATGAGTAGCCAAGGGCTCAGTTAATACACACAGGCCCTTGGTGCTATCCCTAGGAACACACGGACACACACAGATACACACAAACACACACAGATACAGACACGTACACAGACACACACACACAGAGGTAAGGTGGGGAGACGGAGAAGAAGAGAGTATAGAACATAGGAAGGTGACCCAGCTAGTGGCTCAATCATCAGGAAGCCTATTGGTGGTGAGGGGGGAGGGCAGGAGGATCTCCGATGAGTGACAGTGGGTCAGCCACTCCCCTGTGGACCTTGCCTTCTCTCAAACTGTGGAGTGGGCTTGGGGACTAGCTCTCAGCAACAATAGATGACTAGGTACTCAAGAGGATGTGATTTGGGAGTGAGGGGAAATATGCTGATATTGATGACCAGGAAAAGCACTGGACAAGATGGGGGGAAGGCTTCAGGCTGAGCTAGCAGCTTCTGCAGTGCTGGGCAGTGTCTAGGTTTCCACGGCGGCCGTGAGTGTCGATGTGGCCTAAGGAGGGGGCGGTAACTTGAGCAAAGCCACTCTAGCTGCGGCTAGAACCTCTATCTCCATCTCTTGTCCCCCGCCCCTGCCCTGGGCTGGAGCTTTCTCACCGGTCAGTGTTTCTACTGCTGTGTTGAACTACTGGAGGGAAGAATGGCAGGAGGCCACCAAGGACTGGGTTTCAGGGCCAGGATCCCAAGCCCAGGCCATCCAGAACAAGTACCTAGGAAGAACTAGGGATGTCTGAGGGGGTTAAGGGTGAAGAAAAGGGTCTGACCTTCGTGGGGAGATCCCCTTCCTGGAAACTAAGGAACTCAGCCTTGAGCCAGTTGGAGACTCGCTCATCTTCACAGCCCTTCATGGCAAGCCGGCTACACCAGAAGTCTGAGCTGAGCCCTCCGTACATATCCAGCCCACCAAAGCGGCCTCTTTGCGGGATCTTTGCCTAGGGAAATGAGACGTGTGAGAGGCGCAGGCCTCTCCAGCCCAGGCCTCCTCCCCACAGTCCCCTCAGCGCCTACCGCAGGCGTCCCAGCAGAGGTACCTGGTTGCCGGTGGATATGCTCTGGGCTGAGAGGTAGGGGCTGATGAAGGGTATCTTGTGGGACGCGTTACACTGCTGTCGCCTCACGTTGGCCTCACTGTTGCACTGCTCCAGCTTCAGGGAGCAGAAGGCACAGAGGGGACAGGCAGCTGTATGTCGCCTTCCGAGACTGTCACAGACCTGGGGCGCGAGTTTGAGTGAGAGGCTGAGTCTTGGCAGACCGCCCTTTCCCTTGCATCAGCCCTCCAGAGCATGTAGCCACGATGCTTGATGTTTTTGCCCTAAGTCCTTCTGCGAGGCCTTCCTCTCCTGTCCTCCTTCCTAAGAATTCCTCAGGGGCCTCCTCTCAGCAATTTCTGCGTGTTTGTTCAGCTCCTAGGCAATCTGCAGGTGGCACCCACATCTTTATTGCCAGCTCAGATATCTTCCCTAAGCTCCAAATTCTCCTTGCCACGTTAGATGCCTAGCTTAGGGATCTAACTTAGCCTAAGTTAGATGCCTAGTTTACAACCTTGTGTAATCAATCCTGAAAAGGATTGATTCTCCTTTCTACTCCATTAATGATAGTGTTAATATTTGCAGAGGTGACAGTGTGTACTGTGGAGGTAGGAGCATCATAAAACCGACACCTGCCTGAGCTACTTGGCAAGACACTGCCTAAAAAAAACAACAATAGACATCAGTGGGTTACCCTGTTTGAAGGCAGAAGGATCAGGAATTCAAGATTCTCAAGTTCCAGGCCAGCTTGGCCTTTCTTAAAAAAAAAAAAAAAACACAACAAGCAAATAAACCCCAGACAGGCATGGTAACACGTATCTTTAATCCCAGCACCCAGGAGGCACTGGCATGTGGATCTGAGTTCCAGGCTAGCCTGGTCTATACGGTGAGACACTGTGTCAAAACCAGAAACCCCAAATGCTGTTAATCCCCTAAGTACTAACAAATATTGACACTTCCATGTGCCATGGCTCCATGTGGTTAAGAACATTAGCTGGACATGGATGCAGGTTTCTCTCTCTGACCCATTCTCCATCAAAGGCCTATTTCCAAACCCACCAGCCCCTGCAAACTCTTTCACAGAGTGGAGTTACCCAGCCCCTAGCTGAGTGCTGGTCCTGAGTGAGCATGCTCAGCACAGGGAGAAAGATCCGGCCAAACACATCTTCTGTGAATCCCCCCATCACCCAAGGTGCAGTCTGAAACAGGGCATGGGCTCCTTTTCAGGCCCTGCTTACCCCGTGGCAGCAGGCAAGGGAGACAAGAGCATGACCCTGACCTGAAACCTTTATTAGTTTTCCCTTTCCTACAGCCTTGGATGCCTAAGACAGCATTAGGACTTTCACATTAATACCCTATCTTTTTGATTGTCTTCTGCTGCTCTGTGCTCAGTAAGACCGCACTCTGTTCCCTTATCCGAGCAGGCTGCCCTGCGTCTCTATGACCTCTGAACTTGTTGTATGTTTCTAAAAACCTCTGTCTACCACGCCCTTCTATAATACTGCTAACTCCACATTAACCTCCCACCTCAGGCTCAAGCCCCTTCCGGTCAGAAAATATGTTCATTCTGAGCTCTGCATGAGCTTGCTGCAGAGACTTTGCACATACTATTCTCTCTACCAAGAACCTTCCACTGTGCCCCTTCTTTTGCTTTGTTAACTCCCTTCAGGTCTCAGTTTAAACTCCAGTTCCCCTAAGAACATTCTCTGGTCATTGCAGTCATGGAGAGTTACCCCTTCACAACACAGGATGCTTTCTTGGAACTCTCTCCTTTTCCCCTTCCCAGTGCTGAGCTCCTCACATCACCCAGCTCTCTGCTGGGCGTGGCATCAGGTACCAAATCCAAGCGCCTTAGATATGTAAGCCCCCTCCCTCTGAACACACCCCAGCCTTGCTTTTTCTCCTCTTTCTCCCCAACTAGTTTCCAAGAGAGCAAGCATTATTAAGCATCACAAATGTCTACCAGGCAGTTGGTGTCCACTCAGTGTTTGCTAAAGAAACAGACGAGAGCGGGGCACACACCTGTAATCCCAGCACTTTGAGAGGCAGAGGCTGGAGGATCTCTGTGAGTTCGAGGCCTGCCTGGTCTACAAAGTGAGTCTAGGACAGCCAGGACTACACAAAGAAACCCTGTCTCAAAAAACCAAAACAAAAAAAAAAAAAAAAGAAAAAAGAAAGAAAGAAAGAAACAGACGAATACATGGCAGATTGGCGCTCAGTGGTTGTTTGCTAAATTGTGCCATTTCAAAACCAATGAACTGGTGTGGCGGTGTGCTCCGGTACACTCAATTAGTAACTGCCACCAATACTGAGAGAGGATCACTTCTGCCCGGAAGCTCCCAAATCAGCCTGTATCAGATCTTTCACCGGGAGGTGGTAGCGTATGTGGGGGTCTCTGTGTGTTTGAGGCCAGCTTGGTCTACAGAGTGAGTTCTAGGACAACCGGGGCTACCCAAAGGAACCCTGTCTTGAAAAACAAACAAAAAAGTCAAGTGTGGATGAAATGCTGGAACTGGAATCTTTCTTACAGATACCCTGAAATGCTGCGTCTTGATTGTCAACTTGAGTAGATCTAGAATCAACAAAATGGCCAGCCACTGGGCATTCCTGTGAGGGATTTCCTTGACAAGGTTATCTGAAGTGGGAAGACCCACTCTAAATGTAGGATGGCAGCCCAGATAAAAGGGAGATGGAAGACGGAAGCTTTGCTTCTTGCCTGCTTGCCTTCACTCTCGCTGGCAAGTCCGTCTGTTCTGATTCCTTTACTGATATTAGAACCTACTTCACAGACTGAAGCCCAGCTGCTCTCCAGAAACCCTCCATGCTTCAGTGCCTGACTGGGACTGCTCAGACACCCAGCCACAGGCTGAACAGCTACCAGACTCTTGGCTGCTCTAGTGTGAGACAACCATTGCTGGACTACCCGGACTGGATCTCGTTACCCAGTCTAATAAATCCCCCTTTCATACGGCCACTCGTGATTCTGCTCATCTAGAGAATCCTGGTATAGATTACGGCACCAGTCCCCCACAGTGACGGCTGCCCGACCTCAGGGCAGGTGGCATTGTGTAAAGTACAGCGTGTTTTCCTTACTTGAATGACTTATGGATTTTCCTTTCTTGCACATAATGCTTCTGGTGAAATGATCACAGACTTACAGAATGCCTCATCCGCCATTGTGGTATTCCACACAGCTTCTAACCAAGGAACTCTCTTCTCAGCCAGGTAAGTGGCCAATGGGCTACCCTCATGGAATTCACCGGAAACTTACCATGTTTCCCACCATCCTGAAGCAGCTGGCTTGATAGAATGGTGGAATGAACTTTTTTACTTTTTAAGTTTTGTTTCATGTGTATGGATGCTCTATGTTCATACGTGTTCACCACTTGTGTGCCTGGTACTCTTGGAGGCCAGAGGAGGGTGTCAGATTCCCCTGGAACCAGAGTTACAGACGGTTGTGAACCACCACCATATAGGTGTTTAGAATTAAACATGGGTCCTTTGGAAGGGCAACCAGTACTAAGTTCCGAGCCATCATTCCAAGCCCTGGATTTGGCTTTTTAAAGACAGTTGCAGTACCAATTAGATGGGAGCCGCCTAGAGGGCTGGGGTAGTATTTTTCAGAAGACTGTATACGCTCTGAGTCAACTTCCAATAGATAGCATCATTCCGTCTATAGCCAGGATTCATGGTCCAGGAATCAAGGAGCGGGAAAGAGGATGGAACCACTTACTGTCACCTCCAGTGACCCACTAGGAACGCTGTTCTTCTTCCCGTTTCTTGGGATTTAATGCTCTGCTAGCCTAGAACTTTTGGTTACTTTTGGTCTTAGGGAGCACTCCTGTCGGGAATCACAATAAACATTCCAATGGGAAACTGGAGTCCTCCTTCACAGTGGAGACAAGATCATGCCTCGAGTGCAGGAGACCCTTGAGGGCAGTGGCTTGCAGCCTCCCTAATGCTGCGACCCTTTAACACAGCTCCTCATGTGGTGGTGCCCCCCAACCACAGAGGTTAGGGTTAGGGGCATTGCTACTCCATAACTGTAATTTGGCTACTGTTATGCATCATAACGTAAAACCTGACATGCAGGATAGAATACGCAACTCCCAGAGGGGTCATGACCCACAGGTTGAGAACCACTGCTTTAGGGCCTCTCTTGGGCTTACCATGCCATGTGATTAAGGTCAGTGGGCAACTACAACTCAAGCCAGGCAGGATGACTAAGAGTCCAGACCCTTCCGGGATAAAGTAATGGATTACCCCTCCAAGGAATGAACCAAGGCCTTCCGAGGTGCTTCCTGAAGGGAGGAAATACAGAAGGAGCCATAGGAGGAGGTAGTTGTAAATACCAGCTAAGGCCATACGACCAGTCACAGAAATGAGGATTGTAACCGACAGGAGTGTTTCTGTCCTTTTCTTGTTAAGAGCATGGTTGTGCATAGACACACACGTACTAAGCAGGTATTTGTGTTTTCTTTCCCCTATTTTCTTTACCATGTAATGTAACATCCACTGAGATGTTTAGGTGTTTAGGTATTGTAAATATGTATTAGAACATGTAAATTGTAATACGTAAATTATGAGGACTAAGCATTCCTCAAGGGATTCTGCCACCTATTCTTACATGTGTTTAAGTGATATATGGGGTAGTTGTATCACATCGAGGCACAATTATAATCTTGTCATTGTTTTCATGTGGGAATTAGGCATACCGTAAAGCGATATGATTGGGTGTCAACTGACAAGGATTGAATTTCCGATGGTTAATCTTGGTTGTCAGCTTGGCTGGATTGGAAAGCAACTAAAACCAAGCCACTGGGAACTCCTGTGAGAGTTTTTTGACCCGAGTATTTGAAGGGGAGATTGATCCTATGTGGGCAGCGTCCTCCAGCAGCAGCCCAGAGAAAAGGGAGATGGAAGGAGAAAGCTTTGCTTTTTGCCTGCTTTCCTTCACTCTTGTTGGCAACTCCGTCTATCATGCTGATGCACACTCCGTTACTGGTATTGGAACCAGCTTCTTCGGGCTTCCAGTGTAGACTGAAGACCAGCAGCTCTCCAGGAATCCTTGGTCCTTCAGTGCCAGATTGGGACTGGTTGGGACATCCAGCCTCACAATCAAGCAACTACCAGATTTTTCAACCTCTCCAGCGTGAGACAGCCATTGCTGGACTATGTAGACTGTCATTTAAGTAAATCTAATAAACGTGCCTTTGATATATATTCATTTTATCAGTTCTGCTTTTCTAGAAAATCCTAAATGGTTTCTGTCATATATTGGTTTTTGGTACTGGGGATTGAACCTAGGGTCTTCTGGATGCTAGGCAAGTGTTCTACCACTGAGCGTCATCCTCAACCCTCTGTTTACTTTTTTTTTTATATCTTTGTTTTGTTTGTTATCTTGAGACTGGGTCTCACTAAGTTGAACTCATTCTGCTGCCCATTCCAGAGTGAATATGTGACTCCTTTGCTTCAACCTCCTAAGGAGCTGGGACTATAGCCCGCACCACCAGGCTCAACAGGAATGGGTTCTATGAACCTTCTGGAAAGAAAAGGGGCTGAGTCTAAGGCACAGCTAGGTACTGAAGGTGTTGAATGGGATTCAAGGGATGGCTCACAGCCTAACAATTTGAAGAGCTGAAGGACGCATTCCAGACTGGACTGGCTTCCAGACTAGGTCTCCGGCCTTCCTGTACAGTAGGCTGGAGATATCCTTCCAAGGAATCTCTTCAACTGAGTCTCAAGCTTTCTTTGCCCAGCCCCCTCACCCATGGCTCACACAGTTCCAGGCCCATGGGATGTCCAGTGGCATGTATCCATTAAATAGCATGATGGACATACCGAATCCCCGAAGCCAAGGATCTCCTCCTCCATGTAGCTCCAGGCCTTGGCTGTGGGAGTCATGGTGCAGGTATTCTCCATAATGGAATAGCATAGCACCATCAAGGTCTCCGTGTGGGGCAGCTGCAGGAGGCTGCAAGAAGACAGTACAGGCTGGTGGGGATGGGCTAGAGGGCTGGGGTGGAAACCACATCTACTCTTCCCCTCCGCTCAGTAACTTTGGTCTTGGTCATATGCATTCAGCATGCTATGAAGAGGACTTCCATCCTGGAACCTGAGAGGACCTTGGACCAACTGCCTACTTTTACAAGCGAGGAACTGAAGTCCAAAATGGAGAGAAAGTGGCTGGAGAGATAGCTCAGTGGTTAAGAGCACTTGTTGCTCTTCCAGAAGACCCAAGTTTGGTCCCCAGCACCTACTCATGCAGCTCAGAACCACCCATTTAATGTAGTCCCAGGGGATACGACGCCCTCTTCTGGCCTACTGAGACACCTGCACACATGTACACATACACAAACACACACAGACACACAAACACACATACACCCAAGTAAAAATAAACTAAATGTTGAAGAACAACAACAACAACAGAAATAACTTTCTGAAGGCTTTAGTGCTAATCAAGACCAGAGATAAGACCAGAACCCAGGGTGGGGCTTAAAACAAGGATGGGCACAGAACAGGAGGGGCCCGCCATTGCTAGCTGTGCCTGAAGCCTAGAGCAGGTCTGAGAGGGTCTGGAGACCAGAGCTGGTAAGTGGGCTTCGCATTTCCAAGGAAGGCAGCCGGGACGGCAGGGCCCATGAGGAAGTCACAATTTCCTGTACCTGCCAGTGCTTTGGCTTCCCGAGGAGTCATCGTACAGTTTGTTCATTTCATCCATTTCTTGGGCTGAGCGAATGAGCTCCTGGATGTTCTCCATCATCAATGGGGCAGAGTCCACTTCTCGGACCCGGGGAGTAAAGGAGGAAGGGTTGGAAGACAGGACCTCAGATTGAAACTTGGGTTCTAGGCCTGACTGCAGGCTGGACATGGACTCCAGACCCTCCTCTGTCCCCTGCCCCTCCTCCTTTGATTCCTCTTCCTCTTCCTCCTCTTCCTCCTCGTCTCGCTCCTGCCCTTCATCTTTCTTGCGCTCTTCTCCCTGATCCTGCTTGCGCCGTCCCGGCTCTTGCTTTTGACTACTGTCCTGCTCCTTGCCTCCCAGAGACAAGGAGGACTGGAGCAGCTCCTCCACATTGTTGTTGAGCCGCTCAGGCCAAGGCTGGAAGGCCTGGCGTTCTGTGGCTGCAGCAAGGGTTAGGAAGGACCAGGGGAGAGAAGGGAAAGAAAGGATCAAATTTCTTTTCCTCCCAGAAAAACCATGTTTACTTAGGCAGCTGTGACCCACAGCAGCTGGGGGTGGACGCAGGAGAATCTGGATCAGTCCAGCCTGTTCAGCTACATGCTGAGTTTGAGGCTGGAACTGCATGAGATCCTACCTCAAAGCAATATTGACAGAAGGGTTTTTGTCTTTTTTTTTTTTAAATCAAGAAATTGGGGCTGGAGAGACAGCTCAGTTGGTAAAGTGCTTGCAAGAGTAGAGACCTGAGTTCAGCCCTTAAAACTGACTTTTTAAAGGTTGGAAATGGCAACATGTGCTTATAATCTCAGTGTGGAGAAGGTAGAGAGAGATGATGCTGAGGACTTACTGGCTAAGCCAGTGAGCTCCAGCTTGCTTGCTTTCTATTATTATTATTTTTTTGTGTGGGGGGGGGATAAGGTCTCTATATGTAGTCTTGGTTAGTCTGGAATTCAGAGTTCCTGCTGCTTCCCATGTGCTAGGGCTAACAGCATGTGCACCATGCTCAGTAGCTCCAAGTTTCTTTTTTCTTTCTTTTATCTTTTAATGTGTCTATCTTTTTAAAAATGATTTGTTTATCATTATTTCTTTTATGTGCATTGGTATTTTACCTGCATGTATATTTGTTGTGAGTGTGTTGGATTTCTTGGAACTGGAATTACAGACAGCTGTGAGTTGCCATGTAGGTGTTGGGAATTAAACTAGGGTCCTCTGGAAGAGCAGCCACTGCTCTTAACTGCTGAGCCATCTCTCCAGCCCCAGCTCCAAGTTTCTTGAAAGAGTCGATCTCAAAAAATAAGGTGGTCAAAGCTGGATATAGGGGTACATGCCTTTAATCCCAGAATTCTGGAGAGAGAGGCAGATCTTTGTGAGTTCAAGTAGTGATTTCCAGACCCGCTAGGACTTCCTAGGTATGTACACACATTATGTACCACCAACCAATAAACTAATATAAAAAACTGAAAGGACATTATCAAACAAGCGTGTCACCTTCCCTCTTGTCTTACAAGTGTACTTGTTCTCTAACTCCTAAAGCAAGTGTTAGCTTTGATCCATCGCACCTACAGAACACCATACTCTAAGGAACCATCAACTAATTCCTTCGCTTTGAATGTGGGGGACCCTAGGAACCAAACCCAGCACCTCATGCATGCTAAGTATGTGTTTTACCACTGAGCTTTACTCTCAGTTCAGATGCTCTCTAAAATGAAGATACTAATTTACAAAGGGCCCAGAGGGCTTTTATTTTTATTTTCATTTTCTGTGTACAGGTGTTCTGCCTGAATATATGTGGGTGCACCATTCCTGCAATGTCTGTGGAGGCCGGAAGAGGGCGCCGGATCTCCCAGGACGGTGTTAAGGGCTGTTGTGAGTTGCCCTGTGAGGGCTGGGAACTGTGGTCCCCACACTGGGAGGTCTCACCTGTGGCACGGGATATCATCAGGGTGGTCATGGAAGTGGGAGGGACTTCTGCTGGGGTGTCCGCCTCCTTGAGAGTGTTGGGGGATAGGATGGAGACTGGCTGGGAACACCGGACCCTCTGCAAGGAAGAAGGGAAACGGGAATGTTTTTGCCAAAAGGCAGCCACTCCTACCCAGCAAGTTCCTCACTCCCCTTCCAGGCAAGTCAGAGCTCTCACAGCTCCTGGGCAGGCATGAAGGAACACAGGATGTTTATTTAGGTGACAGGCTTGCCTTCAACCTTCTCCAGCTGAATTGAATTAAAAGCACAGACCCCTTTGAAGCAATGGAAGGGCACAACAGCTTCTGCCGTTTTCCATAGCTCTTCTCTCCTTCACTCACAGTTACGAGGGTTGTTGAGCCAGAATACCCAAGGTGAGCCTGTGCTCACCTGGTCAAACTGACAGGGAGCATGGACTAAGTGATGACCTTCCTCAATATCCCGCCATCTCAACCTTGGCCCTGGATCACCAGAGCCAACCTTTCTCACCTTGGCATAGTAGAGGTGGTTGGAGCAACGATATTGAGAAAACTGGCAGAAGGACTCAAACCAGGAAGCGTATGGGAGGTCAGAGCAGACAGCACCTGAGGAAGGACAGCACCCATGGAGGTGATGGGGTGGGGGTTGGGGTTACAGGAAAGCCAGGGCTGGGTCAAGGTCTTAAAAAGTGAGGACGGGTTCTGGGGTGAGCTGCCAGCTAGCTCCTTCCCGTGACTCCCATATGAGCACCAAGCTTTTGCCCTGAGCCAAGGTGACCTCTGGATGTCTATGTTTGCCCAACGGGCTGGTCCTCACCATCTGGTACCAATCCGTGGTTTTCATACTGGTCCAGCTGGACAAGGGTGGGGTTCCGGCAGCCGTGGGTTGCACGAAGGCGGCAAGTGGTCTCTGCTTTCCAGGTTGGGGTCAGCAGGGCGAAGAAGCGTTCATATTCAGTGGCTGAGAGGGGGCTGCCTGGAGTCGAGTTGGTCGCTGAATCCTCTGGACCAGATGTTATAGGCAGGAGCCGCACTGCAGGGCAGGGAGGCAGACCAGAATGGGCCTTAAGCACACGCACTCCCGGAGCCAATGCTCAGACCCAGATTGGAAGCAGAGCCCGCTATGAACCAAGAACTGGTGTGTGTGGGGGGTGGAGGGGGTGACTTGGGGTGATGCCTGATGACTGGAGTGGGAGGCTTCTAGGGACAAGACAAAAGAAATTCCAACCTCTCCCAAGCCAACTCGACCACCCGAGACAAGGTGTCTCAGAACCCACTAAAAAAAGAGCTCTCAGGAGGCAGGGGCCTCAAGCCCTTTGGGAACGTGAGGAGGCCTCAGGGAAGATCCACCCGCGTTTTCAGACCAGGGCAGCCTCCAAAGGGGCAAGTCTAGCCTCTCACCTTCCAGAAGCAGCAGAAGGAAGCTAGCAGCTAGTTTCATCGTGGCCCGGGAAGATCACACCAAAGCGACCTCCAACGGGCTAAGCCTCGGAGAGCGTGGGTCTCGGGCTGCTAACGCGGAGGCAGGAGCGTAGCTGCTACGTCACAAAAGGTGAGGGCGGGGCCAGCCCGCGAGGTAAACTCAAGGGAGCCGCACCAGTTGCAGGCGGGCCCTTGGAGCGAAGTGAGAAGCCACAGGTTACAGCAGCCCGGCCAGTCCCTCTTCAACAGGGTAGGCTCTCTGTGACTCGGTACTACTCTCTTTGAATTTCTTTTTGCGCCGCTGGGAAACGAACTGAGAACGTCGCTTCTCCTACCACAGAGCTACAACGCCAGCTCTGCGCACTACTTCCTGCCGCTTAACCCGCGACCCAAGAGGTGCGTACTCTCACCCCATAAAGAACAAGGGCTCGGCGAAGCAATGTACCCATCTGCATGGAGACCTAGCTATTGAGTATAAGCAGCGCTGTGGAAAGCAAGGATGTCTGAAGTAAGTGCAGGGAGGAGGAGGAGTAAGGAGGACAACTCTAGGTAAGAAACAGGGCCAAAGTTGACAAAAACAACAACGCAGGGTTGACCAAGGTAAACACACGTGTAAAGATGGCTCAGTGGTCCACGGGATACCGTTTCCAGGAGAAATACGACCAACACAATTCACTGTGGGATGGGAAAAAAATATGTTTTTTTGTTTTTTCGAGACAGGGTTTCTCTGTGTAGCCTTGGCTGTCCTAGACTCACTTGTAGGCCAGGCTAGCCTCGTCCTGCCTCTGCTTCCCCAGTGCTGGGATTACAGGCGTGAGCCACCACACCGGGTGAAAATTCCTGTTTTATATGGTTTTTGTTTTTAAAAGAAGAAATGAAGCTAACACTACTACAGCACACATATAAAGCAAATACATGATTTATTGGAATTAGGTGAAAGGTGTTTCACGGGGAGCAGATGCATAATTACAAGGTTCTGAGTCCCCCGCTGCAAGGCACCCCTCCAGGGGATAGGTTGTGGGCTCCACAGGACAAGTTTCAGGTCTTGTCCTGCTTCTGGCAAGCCATCCTCCTGCCTCTCATCCAGTTCAGAGGATGCACAAAGAATGCTTACCCCATGTACGGAAACAGTCTCTACAATAAACACAGCAGGCTGGCACGGAGAGCTTTTATTTCCCTACCCCAGCTCCTTTTACATCAGAGTCACCTGGGTTTCACTTTGCCCCTCTCCCATTCAAAGTCAGGATAACTCCCCGGGCCACAGAGGATGGGTAAGCACTCAGGTAGGCAGAGCCCAAAGGATCTAGAAGACCCCTCACCATGGAGAAAAGAAAGGGAATGGAGAAGACAGTTTGCCCTATCTAGCTCCCAACGGGGGAAGGGAGGACTGAGGGGACTGGGAGAGTGCCCCACCCCACCGCCCCAGTCCTTGAATACAAAGCAGGGGGAAATGCAGCACCAGCCTCACCATGGAGGCATAAGGACAGCAAGTGGGATTACTTCCCTCTGAGGGAGAGAGGAGCGAGAGCACGAGAGCACATACCGTCGGTGCCTGTGGCACCCTCCCTACTGGGGTTTGGATGCAGCCTCAGCACCAGGAGTGGGGAAAGGGAGAAGGGATGCCGGTACTGCACTGCCGACACCTCCCTGGACCCCCAGTCCCCAGCACAGGCATATTCCTCTCTGTTCACTAGCCCAGGTCAGGGGGACTCGGAAGAAATCTGTGATGGAATCCAAGGAAACCTATTTCTTCTTTCGTTCTTGGGAGCAGCGTGGGCAAAACCTAAACACCGACACAGAAGAGCAGGGCAAGCAAACCGTAAGTGAAGCCTGTGCGCTCCTCTCCACACTCAGCTTTGGGACAGCCATCCAGCTCCTGCCACAGCTCTGTCACTTACCATTTCCCTCGAGGCTTGGTTGTCAGCCCCACACAGGCAAAGTGGAACCACTCGATGGAACACTGGAAAAGGAAGATGGAACACAGTAGTTAGGGACCTGCGGAGGGTGGAGGGAACAGGACCCCCTGCACACTCCTGAGAGGGGTCCCTTTACTCCAGCCTCAGAAGCTTCCTCAAGTCCTGGGGAACCCAGTCCAACCACCATCCGGTTTTGCAGTCCCTCTCTTCAACGGAATCACCTCCTCCTCTTATTCATGCCCTCATGCCCCTCAGAGCTCCTCCCCAACCCTGAGGCAAACGGTTCTCACATCTGGGTTGTCACAGCCAATCATCTCTCCATAGGAGACCTGGTGACAAAGGCAATATGTGGGTTCGTTGGGATCCACAGGCATATCCAACACATCAGAGGGGTGGACACTGCCAAAGGTCACTGAGGGCATCCCATACTCAGGACTTCTGCATGCCAAGAGGAAGACAAATGTCATCTGCAGGAAGGAAGCTACGACCTGAGCTGAGGTGACAGAAGATCACGGTGAGGCAAATGATCTGTGGCGGCGTCTCCATCCAGCAGACACGGAGTGACAGAGAGAATTACTGGCACAGAAGACAGGGAAAGCAGCAAGAGGCAGTACTGGCTGGGAGGTGGGTGCCCTCTTGTATACTCACGTGCGTACAAGTTTTAACTTCTTCTGGGCAGCCTTGGGGGCCTCTTCATCTGAGTTTTTCCCTTTGGAACGGGCTCGGGCAGCTTTTTTCTCCTTTTGAGTCCGGCCTTCTAGGAAGAAAGGGTAAGCCAGAAGGCAGACAAAAAGATGGGTTAAGTCCTCTTTGTTCCTGGTCCAGGCAGAGCTGTACCCTCATAGCTGGAGCTGGCCTCTTTCTTCTCCCTCTGCATCCTCGCCCGCTCTCACAGCCCCACCCCCTCCTCACTCTTTTTGCCTTTGCTGGAAGAGCTGTCATAGTCACTTGACTCGATCTGTTTTTCCTTCAGATCAGCCTCAAAACGGGCCAGGTCTGTGTCCAGCCGCCGAATGTGTTTGTCCACCTGTGGGGGAAGGAAGAAGGGAAGAGGTACAAGGCTGGTTCCGATGAGAGAAGACAGCTAAGGTAGACTGATGGATCTCCCAGACCCAAAACAGATCCCAACACGGTTGAAGAAGGGGGTCTAAGACCCTGAGGATTAGATGGGAGTTGGGTGGGAAGCCACGAACAGGGCCATACCATCTCATAGGTCTGCATGGCAAGCTGCACCTTGTCGTCACCAAATTCCTTGCACTTGCCATAGGCCTCCTGGATCTGTCTGAGAAGGGCCAATTTTTCCTCGGAGCTCAGGCTGCGGGCGCTACTCATATATTCAGTGGCCAACTTGTCAATTTCAGCCTTCAGGTCTACAACAGAGACAGAGGCCTGGGTCACAATGGCCCCTGGTGGCTAGATACTTCTTCCTCTTGTTCCTTGGACCTTTTCCATTGGCCATCAAAACCTTCCAACTGAAATGTACTGAATGTTCACAGGTACTGGGCCTTGTATTCAAGAAATGCAACATACTGAAATGATTTGGGCCTCTTTGGGTTTGTTTTGAGACAGTGTCAGAATGTAGCTCAGGCTGGCCTTGAACTTGGGATATCCTCCTGTCTCAGATTCCCTAGCTCTGGGATTATAAGCATGTGCCACTGTGCCTGCTGCGAATGTCTTAAAGTGCCGTCAAGGTGCAGAAAACATGGCTGCCAGAGTTGGAAACGAGGCTACCACAAAGGCATTGTGGGATTCTCTGTATGACATGTTAACATGAAGTACATTTCTGATGACGTTTCAAGATGATTCTTTGCAGGGCTTGCTTGATGCTTGCCTCATGAGTTTGGTTCCAGAGGCCACTTTGTTTCTTGTCTTAACAGCATCTCCAAAGAGCCCTGTCCTGAGTGCTGCAAACCAGGCTGTGTCACTCACTGGTGTTCTAGCCTCCAGGGTTCTCTTGTCTTTGTTTGAGATGGAGTGCTGCCCAGGTTGGCCTTGAATTTTATGGTACTTCTGCCTAAGCCGCCAAGGTGCTGGGTCTGAAATCTTAACATTAGGTCCTAAATCCTCAAGGAATGCTGCTTCTGCATCCTTACTGTCCACCCTACTTTTTTTTCTTTCTTGCCTTTTTTTTTTTTTTTTTGAGTACCAACTCTCACTCCGTGGCTCAAAATGTCTTAGAACTTACAGGCTGACCTTAAAGAGAAGTGAATCCTCCTGCCTCAGCCTCCTGAATGTTGAGATTACAGGTACTATGCTCATCAGTTGTAACTTGCTTACAATTCTTGTCTTTTTTTTTTTTTTTTTTTCTCTTCATCGTAGCTACTGCTCAGAACACATTAATACTAAAGGGCTGGCGATGTCCCAGAACACTGACTTGAAGATGTCTACGCCCCATGTAGGGCTCATAAAAGTCAGTAGAAAGAGTAAAGACTGACTGTAACACAGGCAGTGGGGAGCATCTGGGAATGTGTTATGCTCATTCTGCACTGTATCCCAGGCCTTTAGAAGAAGTGGAAAAAGCATAAAACTCTGTAATCTCCAGCTGGTCTCTGTGCATGGGATCAAGAGTTAGAAGAGCATTGCAAAGAAATCCAGCTGAGTCTAAGCATCTGGCAGGCAGTTGTTAGAGGCAGACGTCCAGGGTGTCAGGTGATAATCACTTTCATGTAGATGCTCAACCAGAGGCAACGTAAGACATGGCTTCACATATCCTAGCCTGTTATGTCTTTGAACATGGCTACATAGGATGGAATTTAAGACTCACGTATCCTTCAGTAGGTATGGGGAACACTTTCAATACGAACCTTAAATCTGGGGCAGAGCAACCTGAGCATTGCAGTATAGCCTTCCTTAGGCTCCAAGCAGATACCTCAGTGTAGCCAACTCAGCTCCAAGCAGATACCTCAGTGTAGCCAACTCAGCTCCAAGTCCAAGGACTGAGACGACCTATAATGCGTCTGTGAATTCAGGAATACAGTATGGTGTTCCTGATGTTAACTGATGCCTTTTCTTTTCTTTTTTTTTTTTTTTTTTTTGCCTTTATTATTGGTTAGTTTTGCCTTGCAGACCGCAAACTAGGTATGTACCTGAGAATGACCTCAGGATTTTTTGTTTGTTTTTCACATCAGGGTCTCACTTGTTGACCTGGAACTCAATATTTAGACCAGGCTGGCCTCGAACTCAGAAAGATCTACCTGCCTATGCTACCATGCCCTGCCCTCCTTTCTTTTGAAGAGCAAAGTTCCTGACAACCACAAGAACTAGTCTAAAGCCCTGTGTATTTTGTGATAACATAAAATGCAATGAGGTATAACTTGTGGTTATCATGCAGAGGAAACACGTAACAACAGTAGTAATGTCTAGGGTTGGCATACTGAATTCTGGAGGAAGGTACAAAGTCTGGACCCTATTACTTATTTATTTTGTGCATAATTTATATGGGTGTGGATGACTGTATTTAACGGCACAGGTTAAATACAGTGGAGGTCAGAGGACCAACTTCCAGGAGGTTCTTTTCTTCTACTGTGTAGGTCCTGGAGATCAAACTCAGGTCATCAGGCTTAGCAGCAAACACCTTCACCCACTGAGCTGCCCAGCACATCTGGATTCTTTTTTCTTTTGTCTTTTTCTTTCAAGACAGGGTTTTTCTAGGTAGCTTTGGCTGTCCTGGACTAACTTTGTAGACCAGGCTGGCCTCGAACTCATGAGATCCACCTACCTCTGCCTCCCCGAGTGCTTGGATTACAGGCATGCACCACTGAGCCCGGCCGCGCCTCTGGATTCTTAAGATATCATCTCAATACTCCATTTGATGTGGAAAGGTAGAAATGAGGGTGACCATTATCATCATTTAAGAATTCCATGAGAGTCAGACTGGAGAGATGGCCCAGTAGTTAGGAGCACTTGCTGTTCTTGCACAGGACCTGATTTTGGATCCCAGCACCCACATGATAGCTCACAACCATCTTTACTCCAGTTCTAAGAGATCTGATACTGTCTTCTGATCTCTCTGTGCAGCAGGCACACATGCTGCACAGATATACGTATAGATAGAACACATACACATACACCCCAAACCCCCCAAAAAGTAAATCATAGTCCTCCACATTATGCCAGATGGCATGGTAACAGAAAGTAGGAAAACAAATGATGATAAACAAGAGTCTGTTATTCTGTACGTACCCTCTGTCCTTTGGTCTAGATCCCTCATGAGCTGAAAGTTTCTCTGTAATTCAAATGGGAGGTTTTCAATACCTAGGAAGAGAGAGAAATAGCGGACTATACAGAAGTCTTGGCAAGTGTTTTACAACTGAACTTCAGCTGGCTACAGCTTTTATTTTAATTCACTTCTCTTTACTTATTATTTCTGTGATACTGGGGATGGAATCCAGGGCTTTAGAGTATGCGAGGCAAGTGTGCTACCAGTGTTCTGTATCCCTGGCCCCAGAGCTCCTTTTAAAAAGAAGCTCAAGCTGGAAACAGCAGCGGGAGGCAGGGGAACTAGGGAACTCAAGTCAGCCTCAGCCACACCGGGAATCTGAAACCAGCTCAGTTACATAAGATACTGTTTTAAAAGGCAAAACAAAACAAGACACAGATAAATAGACAGAAGTAAAGTGCAGGGCCTGGAGAGATGTTCAGTGGACAGGAGCAGTGGCTGATCTTCCAGGACTAGAGTTTGGTTCCCAGCACCCATGTTGAGTGGCTTACAGGTGCCGAGAAGTCCAGCTCTGGGGGCAGGGGAGGGTAGTATCCAATGCTTCTGAGTTGCAAGAGGGCCTACCTGCACGCATGCATATCACACACAGACATGCCCAATTAAAACTTATTTTAGAAATCATTTTCTAAAAAAGTCCAATTCAGCATTAAAGAACGAAGTGTACGTAGTTCAGTTTTCCCTCGTTTGACACTGGATTTCTTTTTTTCTTTTGGTGACTGGGTATCCGAGGCCCAGGCTGGCCTCAAACTTGCTTTGCAGCCAATAATGACCAACAACGAATTTCTGATCCTTCTCCATCTACCACCCAAGTGCTGAGACCTAATAGTCTTGTGTCAGTATTCCAGGTGTATGCAGTTTTGGGGATCAAACCTAGGGTCTCTTGCATGCTAGGTAGATACTCTTATCAATTGAGCTGCATCCCCAGCCCTGAAATGATGGATCTGTGACAGGACTCATTTGTCCTCTCTCAAAAGGGAAGACTCCCCTCTCTTTTTCAGCTAACGTCTCTTTCTCTGTGCAACCATCGCATCCTTTTCCTTTTGGGGGACCTTAGTCTAGAAACCAGCTTCTCCTTATTTTCAGTTTCTGCCTCCACCTTCTTTGTTCTCAACTTAAAGGTACTGTCCCAGTTCCTTCGGCACCCGTCATACACACTGTAACCTTCCAGGAACGAACTGCGTGTATTCTGCTCTTCTGCCATTGCTTATCTTGCTGAGCCACTCCTTCCGCCTGCTTTCTCTGCTCTCATCACATGCTGGCCTTCAGAGTGCCTCTCACACTTGCCCTGAGTTCTGTCTTCCTCATCCCGCCCACACTTTTATCTGCTTACCCACTGATTTCTACTCATTCTTCAGAATGAGTAGAACCCAATTTTCCCAAACTCTGACAAATTTATATAAACAGGTTGTCAAGGTGGTCTAGTTAATATTTTTAGTATTTAGCCAATCATAACTAAATAATTAATATAGTTAACCCAGCTCTGTTTCCCTAACCTTCCAGAACAGACACACGTCTGTATCAATTTTAAATTTCCCCCATGTTTAGAATTGCCTTGTATACAGAAAGTACCCAGTAAATACTTGGATAAATATATTATTAAGCCACCCCATAAGGGCAAAATCTCTTTCGACAGCTTAACCTCATATTTATTCCTTTGACTGAACCTCAATCCCAGGGCCTTGTCCCTGCTAGGCAACTGCTCTACTGTCACCTGCTCTTTTTTTTTTTTTTTTTTTTTTAAAGACAGGGTCTCATTATGTAGCTCTGGCTGGCCTAGCTCTCACTATATAGGCCAGGCTGGTCTCAAACTCACAGAGATCTCCCCAAGTGCTGGAATGAAAGGCACATGTCACCACACCCACCCAAATTTTTAAAGTGTTTCAATAAATCCAATTCAAACTTAAAATGTTTATACTAAACTAGGCTTGGTGCCACATGCTTATAATCCCAGCACTGGGTAGATGGAAAAAGGTCCTGGAGTTCAAGGTCATCCTCAGCTGTGTGTTGGCTTTGAGATCAACGTGGGCTACATTAGACACTGTCTGAAAAAAACGAAACAAAAAGGTGATTCTGCTATTTGAACTTCTCAACTCTGCCACTACCAGTTCACTAGGATTACTTTATGTCACCAGCAGATACCATATCAAATGACTCATTTTCCGTCCTACTCTAAAGAAAAGTATGAGACAAATATTATCTCTTTCAAGTAACTAACTTCCTAATAAACCATAGACCTTCTGGTAAGTTCAACACTGACGGCTTGCCCTTTGACTGCTGTTTTCTTGAGATCATCATAGTTTTGTTTAGTTTTGCTTTTTTAATATTTGGCATCACTCCTGAGTCTTCTACACTGCTGATGGTATAGTTTATCTTATTTTCCAAGCAGAATTCTCCTTGGATTTTCCTTCTTTCTCAATCACGAAATCATTCAATCAGTCTTGCCATGTTTAATATCTAAAAATTTCTGTCATTCTCTAAGACCAGATCTGCATTTCTGACTTGGACTGCTACCCTTATCTGATCAGTCACTTTCCTTTATTAAAGTCAACACTCTATTTTAAGATGCAGACATCTTAGTTTGGCATAAAAGATTGTCTAATCCACCTTCAGCCTATTTTCCACTTTCCAGTCTCTCAACACACACTTCATTTTATGAGAAATGGCTTTTGCTTATGAAGGAAAGCTTTATCAACTCAAGCAATCGCTCCATTTCATCCACCACACAGCTTTATGAGAAGCCACTTTTGACACATAAATACTAAAGGAACCAGATCAAATATTTGCAGCTGCTACTAATGGCAGTGAGCGATAACGACCCTGCACAACATAAGAGAGAAAAATAGAGAGTCAGCAAATACTTTCACTGCCATTCTTAACCCTTCAAAACACAGCCCTGATCCCACAGAGCAGCCCTTCCCTCCTTTTACACCATGAGCGAGGCCTCTATGCCCACTGCCCCGCCCCCTCCTCCTTCACCCTCGAGTAAATCTTCCCACGGATCCCTTTCCCGACTGTGAGCTTCAGGCCACTAAGACCTCGGGGCCATAAATTCTGCCAACCCGGACCCTCCACACCACTCTATGACCCATGACTCCTTTCTCCAGTCGGCACTTACTGTCCAGATAATGTTCCAAATACATCCCAGCAGCCATCTTGAAGCAAAACAAAGCAACTTCCGATCCGCCCCGGAAGTGACTGAAACAAGACCGGCGCTAGAACCACTCTTGGATCGGAGCCTTTCTGTACCTGAAAGGACTTCCGCCCTTACTAAAATATCGCCCTCAGATACGTCCGCCCGACATTGAACGTTTTTGAATGGCTACTCGCGATCGCCCACAGCGAGGTTGCTTCAGCCTGCTTCCGCCCTTCCAGTATCTTACTGAGACAGGTATGACATCACACGAGGTCGCCATTTTGCATTCTCTAGCAAACTTTTTCCCCCTCCTCTCCAAAGCAGGAATGTTTGGTAAATTGGGGAAGAAACAGTACTCTTTAGAATTATATTCTGTAAATACCGGCGTTTCGCTTTACTTATTATGATTTTGGTCATCAAAGGAGTTCCAGCTGAAGCAAAATAGTCTCCGAGGCAGATCTTCGGAAGTTGTCAGCCTTGCAAAATTTAACCCTTTACACCTCAATTCACTCACTAAAACACTAGGTTTCTTTGTGCAGCCATGGCTGTCCTTGATCTCAGAGACCCACAGGCCTCTGCCTCTCAAGTGCCGAGATTAAAGGCGTGCGCCACGGGAGATCTTATGTTTTTTTCCTTTGTATTTGAACTTACGATGCTAACATGATCTGAAAGGACTGGGTCATCAAAAGTTTTTAATAGACATCAGCCTTCACTTTAGTCAAAGGTATCACCCATTGCACAAAAGCAAGAGCCTGGCAGGTTCCTGTCTCCTAGGGAAACAGCGCTCAAACCCTGTAAATTAATAGCGGTGGTAGATTCTTGCACATCACCTCAAGTTCATACACCTTTCATAGTAATTACACCACAGACTTTCAAGATAAAACTGTAGCTCACCTTCGACCAAATACGTAAAGGGCATGACAGAAGCCCAAATGTATACTAAGCAGCTGCTAGAGCATGGCGTGTGGCCTCCACTCTAATACAAGAGCACGCTGTTGGATATTTAATCCCTGCCCACACCTTTTTCTATACAGTGAGAATAGTGGTAGGAGACATTATCATTGGGTTGGGGTGGGAATGGACATTCATCTGCAAAGATGCCGATTCCAGTATCTGTGATAAAAACAGGGTTGCCAGAGACTGGGTAGTCAGTGAGAGGAGAGAAAGGCATCAGGAAGCTAACCAACAGTGGCATTCTGAGGTACTGTCTGGATGCCTAGTCCCAAATTAAACGGAACTTACTGTTGATCAGTTCTCAGATGTGAGAACTCACTCTTGTCAATTTTTCCAGTACTGTATTAAGGATTGATTCTTCATGAAGCAGTCTTGGGAAGTTAGCCGAGTCTTTTGATGGTAGATGTGAGAAGACTTAAGAGGTTTCTTGATCATGCTCTGTCCAGTACAACTGTCTTCCATTGTTAGGTGAACATGATACCCATCATATAATTGGAAACTCACTGCATTTTATATTTTCTTCAGTCCTAAACCTAGTAGCTGGTTATAGTTCCCATCACTGGCAACCTCTGGTCTTAGGCACTGCAGTCTAATGAAACGTGTATATACACAACACCCAGTAAAGTTTGGACAAAACAAACGGGAGGCACAGGTAGTGCAGGCCCTTCCAAGAGATCTTTCCCGTGGCCCTACAGGGTTTCTGTGGAGTCCTGGCTGTCTCGGCCCCTCACAAGTGCTGGGGGAAAGGTGTGCACCACTGTTCCTCAGCTTTCCTTCTTTAATGTTGTGGAGGGTAAAGGGTAAGGGATATAGTTGTTTTGTTAAGTGAAACCTTGCCTCACATGTAGGCAATGCAACCCCCATGACAGAATTTGTGCACCAATGTTCCTACACTGAAAATGGCTGAGAAATCATACACATGGAGACTTACCACACAAGCATTCATTCTTCATACATTCCAGTTTAAGTCTTAATGCTATCCTAGAATATCTCCCCAAATAGCCTTTTCCCATGCTAGCTTACACCAGTAGCTCACTGCCTCTCATCCTTAAACATGAATTTATTTCTATACAATGTTCTAAAAACATCCCTCAGTTTGTACATAGGATTTTTTTCATTTTTAAATTGCTTTATAACAACTGTGTATAATTCCTGATTATTTTAATTTTCTTTTCTCTGAAATCTGCCATGATTTAAAAAATTAAAAGGCAAAAGAAAATTAAAATGCCATGGCCAGAGGACAAGATGGAAAAAAAAGACAAAAATAAAACATCAATATGAAAATTCTCAGAGATAATGCATTTATAAACACAGAAATGGTTACAACAAAGATGGCCGTGATGAGCAGGTATATATATATATATTTATATATATATATATTTATATATAAATCCATGTCCGGCATCTGACCGTGGCACCTAGGAAGCTAAGTCCAGTCCTTGTGTGCGCCCTGAATTCTCCCTTCTCTGCAATACCCTGTCTGGGGTTTTGCAGAGAACACAGCTAACACAGCTCCCATAGCTCCTTGGACTGGGGTGGTAAGACTCAGAGTATAGGCCCTTGGTTGGCAGAGAAGGAAGGAGGCTGCAAGGAAAACTCTTTAACTCATTCTTAGGCCATTGGTCACCTGGGGAAATCTCTGGCACCTTGGCGAACACGTGTCAGCGACTGCCCTCTTACAAATAAAAAGGTAGGGTTACCACCCAATATGAATAGTGAGACCATGTAAGGGGAAGAAATGGCTCACAGGGGTCAGGCCACGTGCAAAACCTGTTCTTTTACAGGTAAGCATAGAACAGAAGGCTGGCTGCATTTAGAGCTTCCTTTTCTGTTATCTGGGAGGGCCAGCCACTAGTCTTCTATCAGCCCCAACTTTGAAGATGAGTAGAGAGATAGGTAAGCGCCCACACTGGACAAGATGTGAGGTCACAGCAGATCCTTCTCTCAAGCACCAAGCCCCAGTTATAAAGCTCTTCTTGGATGGGGGCTGTTGAATAACACTATCAGCTCAGGATTCCTTTGCCAATCAGGAGCAGCTGAGATTAAGGATGGTTATCTTTTGAAGGAAAGCCATGCCTGAGACCCAAGGAGCTGGAGACAGGACTTGTCAAGGAAGAAGAGAACTTTCCCACCATGAGGAGTTGACAAAGGAGGGACCAGAACTTCTCTCTCTTTCCAGTGGATGGCAGTACGGATCTCTAAGAGCTGGCCAGGTGCTCCACCTGGATGGTGCTGGTGGTGACAGTGAGGCAGATGTCTTTATGATGTTCTGCCGTCTTATAAGGGGTAAGGTCAAAGGAACACTGGGGTGGAGGGTTCGGGTTGCTGTCCCCACCACCCCCACCCTGGGGAGCTGCCCCAGGGGACTGGAAGTGTGGTGGTTGTGGTGGTGGCTGCTGCTGCTGCTGCTGTGATGCCTGGGAAGCCTGGGCCTGAGCCTGGGCTTGAGCCTGGGCCTGGGCCTGCGCTTGAGCTTGAGCCTGTGCTTGAGCCTGGGCCTGGGCCACTGCCGCCGCTGCTGCTGCCGCTTGCACTTGTTGTTGAAGATCAGGAGGGTTGTGTTTGCGCATATGTTTCATAAGGTATGTTTCCTGGGGGAAACGGTAAAAAGAAGTTAGGATGAAAGGAAGGGAAAAAGATGACCTGCAACTATCACCTTGGGCACTTACTCTCTAGTGTTTATTTAAAATGTTCTAGAGTTGGGCAAAAAGGAACGGGACCTTTAGAAGTCACTGTGGACACTGAGCTGGCAGAGGGAAAGTTATTTTTCTCAAAGATCTCTGAGTGAAGCTAATTTATAATCTTGTTCTAGAATCTCAGAAAAAATACCTGAAAATTTGTCCCTCACAAAAACTTGCCTTGTATGTCTAGAATAAAGAGACTGCTTAAGAATTACTATTTGTTTCTGAATTCTCCTAAGTAAGAACAGGGGACAGCACATGACAAACCATTCATTAAACCCCATCAAAAAGGGACACACAGGACTGTTGTCGTAGATAAGGGGGCAGAAATGGAAAACACCAAGTACTCACCGATGTATATGCCCGACTACAGATTGTGCAAGTATACACCTTGGCGTGTTTCACTGTGTGTGTAGATAAGTGAGCCTCTAGTGAGGCCGCATCTGTATATGCTCGGTGACAGTTGTGGCACTTGAAAGGTTTATCTTTGTTGTGCTGCCGTCTGTGAGACTACAAACAAACAAAAACCCAAATAAGTTGTTAAAAAAAGAAAATCCCAATCATTTGATTTTCCTAATAAAGACTCAGGAGCCACACACAGTGGTGAAAGCTGTTGGCTCACAGGCAGAGAAAGCACCCAGTTGACCTTTCTACTCAGCCAATATCCCAGAAGGAAAACCCCCCTTCCTCTTCCTCCAGGCTGTCTTAAATGCCATTCAACTCCTCCTTGCATCTATCCGTCCTACAGACTTCCTCTGTCTACGGTTTTTTCCCATGTTCACTTTGTGTCAAATGGTTGCTTGCTCCACCTCTTGAACTAGGGTTAACTTTATTTTATCCTGTTTACAAGCTTTTGGTTTAAAGGTATTTGCTAGGGCTGAGCCACACCACATTAAGAAACAGGTGTTTCCAGTTCACAATTGTGGGGTTCACCATGGGATCAACTATCCTACACCAATGAGTACTGTTTCTTCCTTGGCATTTATGGAGAGACAGCCCCAAGATGAGTTTTCTACAAGAAGGCAGTGCAGACTGCTTTGAATGAAACTTCAGAACTAGTGGCTAACTGAAGAAATGTATCTCACATGGCATAAAGCCAGGGTCCTGAAAGTTACAATGATCAGCTCCCCGGTCTCCCTCTTTCAGTGATTCTTAAAGTGAGGTAGGGGGACTACCTGGCCCTTCCGAGGGCTCACAGAATCAAAACTCTCAAAACTCATGAGACAAGGGATGAGGAGAGTGCCTGCTGTGCATTAGGAGCCTGTGTTCAGACCCTCAGCATCCACAGAATAGCCCGCTAAGGTGGTGTGCTCGAGCCCAGTGCTTGGTAGGCAGAGGTGGAAGCTGGAGGATCACTAAGGCTTACTGGTCTAGACAAAAATGGTACCCTAGAAATGCAGTAAAAAAAAAAAAAAAAAAAAAATCAAATCTCAGAAATAAGGTGGAGAACTAAAGCAGCAGGCATCCAAGTATGCCCACACTCATGAATCAATAGCCACTACACATCTACACACAAAAAATAAGCCAAGTGTTGGCCTCTGCACTCCTGCTCCCTCAGATTATAGACTGACTACAGCCCATGAGAGAATATGTTCACGTTCAGCAAAACCAGACTGAAAAATCTTGCAAAAATTCTGAGTGCAGCAGCACATGCCTCAATCCCAGCACTTAGAAGGCTAAGCAGTTAAGATGGAAGAATCAAGGCCAGCCTGAGTTACACAGCATACCATTTTAAGTAAAACAAAACCACAAGAGCTGCTTATGTAGCTCAGTGGTAGAGTATTTGCCTAGAATAGGCTATGAAAAACAAAACAAATAAAACCTTGCAAAATGTGAAGTAATATTCTCTCATTAAGTTCCTTTAGTGAGATATGGGAATATTTATGTTCTATTGATGCTAACGGAATTGGCTTATATGATTACTTTTTTCTTTTATTTTTTTGAGATAGTTTCATGTAGCTAGGCTATGACATATTTTATTTTTATACACATATCTGTGCAAGTGCCTGTGGAGGCCAGAAGAGCACTGGATTCCCTGGAGTTGGAGTTATAGGCAGGTAGTCGTAAGCTACCCGTGTACTGGACACAAACCCAAGACTTCTGCAAAAACAGCAAATGCTCTCAACTGCTGAGACTTCTTTCTTTCTCTTTCTTTTCCTGAGCCATCTTTCTAGATGCTAAGTTTTTGTTTAGAAAAATGTCTTACTATGAAGTCCACAGTAGGCTGGTTCCAGGCACATGCCACCATTTTTGTCTTTGGTTTATTCTATAATGTGGTATGTACCCGGAACTGAACCCAAGGCCTGACATGTGGTAGGCAAACACTATCAGCGGCCTTTTCCCCTTTATTTTCATATTGTGTTGACTGTGTGTACATGTATAATATTATGTGTGTCACATGGATAAAAGGTAATGGACAACCTTTAGAGTTAGTTCTCTCCTTTCAATGTTGGCTGTAGGGTCAAACTCAAGTACTCAGGCTTGTATGGCAAGTATGTTTCACCACTGAGCCACCTTATCAGGCCCTAGTCCTTAAGGAAAAAAAACCTCATTTTTGGGTGTGTACATGCTCTCAGAGGCCAGCGACAACCTTGGTGTCATTCCTCAGGGGCCATCCACCTTGTTTTCTCACACATGGTCTCTCACTGGTCTGGGGCTGGCTAATTTGGTTAGTTAGGCTGGCTGGACAGTGAGCGCCTGGGGTCTGCCTTTTTCCCTTTTCCAGTGCTAGAATAACAAGCACATACCAGTACTGCTAGGTTTTGTTTGTAAGTGGGTTCTAAAGATTAATTTCAAGCATTTGTGTTTGTGGCAAGCACTTTACCGTTTAAGCTAACTCCTCAGCACTTGCTTATTTTTAAATTTTGAGACACTGTCACCATTAAGTCACCCAGACTGGCCCAAACTCATTTTGTAGCATAGGCAGGCCTTGAACTTTGGATCCTCTGCCTCAGTCTTCCAAACAACTGGGATTAAAGGCTAGCAGGCTTGCGTCACCTCAGTGAAGAGAATTTCGTTCTGAAAACCTCTGATAATCACCAGTAATAGCTAAATGGTAGTTCCAAGTCTCAGACTCAAGGTCCTATGTGAAAACCACTTACCTGCAGATTTGAGAGTTGTGTGAAGGCCTTCTCACAGCCCGGGTGTGCACATTTGTATGGCCTATCACCGGTGTGGATTCTGTAGAGAACGATAAGAGGAAGAGTATGGCCATTAGCCTGGTCATTTAGGGCAGGGCTCTGTACCAGATCTCAGGCTGCCTCCTGAAGAAGTTCCTCAGGTGCATCCGCACAAGGTGCTAGCTTTAGCTCCTCCCTGACCTGGAATGGTTTGTAGTGCCTGATTTTTGGTCACTGCCTATAGCACTCAGCCCAAGGAGACCCTCATTCTGCTGGGAGAAGAGGGACTGAAGGCTCAGCATCCAGGATACAGGCAGATCATGATTTGACAGACCAATTTGCTCCTATAACAACCATCCTGGTGAATGTTCAGAAACAAAAGTAAATACAATTATAACAAAAAAGAGAAATACATAACACTTCCTCCTTGGTTTCCACTCTACAAGCAGAAACTGCTCCCTCAACCTTGAACATCATATCCAGATATAGTTCTGTGATTAAAGAACAAGTTACAATGATTGTTGAAAGTAGCAGTGACTTTAGTGAAAACGCAGGAATTCCTAGGGATTTACTACCCCAGTCTAAGCCCTTAATGACAAGAAATCCTGAGGTTAGAACCAATTTATTAACCTCTTCCCCCAACACCATAGGGCCTTCTAGCTACAAAGATGAGCCGAAGACGTGAGGATGCACCAACAGCTGCTCCTTTTTAGGGATTTCAGAACCATCTGGGATCAAAGCCTCAAATGCATGAAGACAGCACAGTCCTCAAGGCGGTGTCTCATCACTTTTCAGGTGAGAACATCACATCCACAAGAAGCAGGGTGAGAGAGCCGACTGCCAGGAGTCTGGACTCCCCTTCATCTGGAGACATCAGCAAAGGAAACCATCAGCTCTTCAAGCTATCAGACTCCCTCCTCCCTAGTAATTCCACTTTGACAGACGCCAGCTCATACTCATGTAGTAGTAGCTTGTTGTTTTGTTTCCGGTTCTTTGTGAATGTTAACTTCAATTCCCTTTGTGCTCTACTCTTGGCATCCCTTGGAATCTTGCTTGTTCTTGGTGAGTGTATCCAGGCTGGTGCCAGCTTACATCTGATTGTATCTCCCATTTGTAACTGGTGCCCTGAGGACTACAAGCAGGTCTTCGAAAATCAATTGTCTGCTTTGGCACCAAAGAAATCTGTGTGCTTGGTATTTTCAGGGAGGAAAATGAAGGAAAGAGCCTTCTTTGTTCCGAGTCTGTCTCTGTCTTTAATCAATCAGGCAATACCACATAATCACTGTGTCTTTTCAATAGTTTGTGCTCCAGAAAGATTCTCTTGGCATCCACTTCTTTTCTCTCTGTTGCCAGTCATACTCTCCTCCAGCCAGGTCTCACCTCCAGCCAGGTCTCACCTCCAGCCAGGTCTCTCCCCCGCCCCCCGCATGCGGGTGGTTGTGTGTGTCCGGGGCGGGGGGGTGGGGAGGGCATGCCAGCGGGGCGGGATCAGTAGCCCGCCCCCTCCCTTACCGTGTGTGCTGCTGGAGGTGGGAGAGCTGGCGGAAGGCCTTCTGGCAGTAGGAACAGTTGTAGGGTTTGGCCCCCGAGTGGATACGGAGGTGCTGAGCCAGGTAGGAGGTGTTGGCGAAGGTCTTGGAGCAGTGCGGGCACTTGTGGGGCTTGATGGTCTCCGTGTGCATCTTGGAGTGGATCCTGCCGGAGAGGAGAGGAGGGAAGGGGGGGGGAGGAGGAAGCAGTTCGACACCACGGGCTCAGCTCTCTGCTGGGTGAAATGACGTTGCTTGACGGATGAGAGCACCCCCTCCACCCTCCTCCCAATAAAGCTCCAGCTGGAGAGGCTAATGAAGAGGATAGCCATGTCTAGGTTGTTGCTGACTGCAAGTCGGCTAGAATGGCAGTGAGATGATGAAGAGCTGCAACCCATGGCTCTTGGTAACCTTACAGTATTCAGTCTTGTCAACCCTCGGCCTTTTCCTAAGGTTATACACTCACCACAGTTACCCTGTTTCCAAATAGCAATTTGAACTTAGGCCAATACCGCCTGTTCCCCATGGACCTGAAGTTGAATGCACACCATGGCTCTGAACTGAAGCATATAGTAAAAGCAGGGTCTGCTCTGTAGAAGATTTCCAAACAGACACAGAGAGAAACCACAAAAATTGTTCCAGAGTTGGGGACTGGAAATCACAATTTTCAAGGCCCCCCATTCTTCTAGGATACATGATTTAATTTTCAGACAGTAACAGAGTAAGATTTCAAAAGGCAAAGGAGAGAACAGCTGGCACAGGCCACATGGCCTTGAGGGTTTTGTGGCTAGGTTGGGGGTAAGAGCAGCCTTACCGGGTGTGCTGCTGCAGATGGGAGAGCTGGCGGAAGGATTTCTCACAAAAGTTACAACTATAGGGCTTGGCCCCTGAGTGGATACGGATGTGCTGGGCCAGGTAGGAGCTGTTGGCGAAGGTCTTGGAGCAGTGCGGGCACTTGTGGGGCTTGGTCTCGGTGTGTGACTTGGAGTGGATCTGCATCTCCGACTTTGAGTAGAAGGTCAGCGAGCACATCCGGCACCTGCCCAAGCAAGGGCAACATTAGAGCCTTCCCATCAGGAGGTGCTGCTGAGCCTCGCAACCCTGACATGAGAAGCCCACCTAACTAACCCCATTTCCTGTTCCAACTACCAGTGAAGTTTGTAGGAGCTTTTTCTTTTCTATTTAAAGAAAGGGTCTCATGTAGCTCAGGCTGGCCTTGAACTCATGATACGCTTCTTTCTTATCTCCCAAATGCTGGGATTATAGCTATGTACCACCAAGCCCAGCCTCTACTGCCTAACCTAACACAGTGCCCTGTATTCAGAAGTACTCAATAAATGCTTGGTAAGTGACTAGATACTCTTAAGTGTACAGAATAAGCATTCAACTCTGGTAAGGCAGAAAGTATTATGAGCTAATGAACACAGATCAGTGGTTCTCAGCCATCCAGATGCTGCAGCCCTTTAACACAGTTCATGTTATGGTGACCCCCAACCATAAAATTATTTTGCTGCTACTTCATAGCTTTAACTTTGCTACTGTTATGACTCATAATGTAAACATCTGTTTTCCCATGGTCTTAGGTGACCCCTGTGAAAGGGTCATTTGAGCCCTATTGGCTGAGAACCACTGATAAAAAGATTTTATTGGGCCAGGAAAGCTTTCAAACTTGTAAAGTTCACTCCTGTTCCTAGCTTCCCTGTGTTATCTATTTGTCTCTTAGTAGTCAAGTCTGCAGGCAATAATGAAGGAGAACTGACTAGATGAGAGCTTTCATCTCCAGATGAAATTTGGTCCCTAGTTTTTGTAGTGACTGCTAAAGAGGAGATGGAAAGTGCCAGAATTAACTGGAGGGGCTTTCCCAATTGATTTCTGGTCTCTACTCTGTAGCTGATGTTCCATTAATCACTTGCCCCTGCTCCCAGCCTCAAGTCAATCAAATAAAAACAAATTTTGAAACAAGCCAAGATAACTGTTAGAAGTGGATTATAATCCTTAAGTCTTAACGAGAAAACAAATGACTGAAAAGCAATGATGCCGCTATACTAAACCTTTTCTTAACACAATGACGCCAGTGCTGGCACTCCAGGTGGCATCCACAGCACCTGAATACAATTGTACTGGTCACCTGAACCAGTGGATCCTTCCTGCTCTGGCACTACCCAACAATATCAAAAAGAAGGTCTCCTGCAAATTAAGGCATAGGCTCTTTGACTTTATTGAGTAAAAGCTATTTACATGTGACAAGAGCCAGCTTGCCAGGGCATACTACAGCAGAAAGGGCGGTGTTCTGGAAGCAAGGCCACTAGGGATAAGCTACTCTTCTCGCCACCTTATCTTTGTAAATTGGGTACCAAAGGGTACGGGATGATTCTTGTGTTCTTTTCATTTCAGAATCTGTTTTAATAGAAAGAACAAGTTCCTTCTGAGAAAATATTATCATTTGCTGTAGTCTCTATATTAATGCTTTCACTAAACTCCTAGTAACTTGAAAACCAATTTTCACTCTCTACTCACTTTATAACTCTGAAGAAAACTCTTGACTACCACTGGCTATTGACTAAGACATCCAAACACTGCACGAGAAACAGGATGGTCCAAAGTAAACAGTCAATGGGAGTCTAGGCACTTGGAGTCTAGTGCAACAGAGTTCAGTTATAGGTTTCCTGTTAACCTAAACCCAAATCTTCTGATCTTTAAAATGAAGACATTAATGTTTGCCTCTAGAATGGCCAGCAAGCAGCCAGGACCATCAAAGGTAAGCTAAATGTTCTTTATTAATAATACATTATTGCTCACAGCTTTGAATATTGATGGGTGTGCCAATGATACAAGTATTTTACAAAGACTGAAGTTAGCAACTAGACATAATGCCACTTGTATGACACTGAACTAATGTAAAATAAGTTCCTTTGATAACGAGAGTTTCTCAGTCCAGGTAGACCATGTTCATTGTTCAAAAAGAAATGTTTTACAGTGCTGGGGCTTGAACCTAAGCCCTGCCTCATACCAGGCAAGTACTCTTATACGGAATTGTATCCTCAGCCTAGCATATATTTTAATTCAAATCCCATCACCCTTGAAAGTTCATTATAAAAAAGAACATAATTCTAGCACTCGGGAGTCTGAAGCAGGCCTGCGATGGGCTTGTATTCCAGCTTGGGTTACAGTGAGAAATCCTGTGTTAAGAAATCAGAAAGAAAAAAAATCTTCAACAAAGCTTTAATTAGAGAAGAATCTGAAAAACTAAACTGAAAATAGGCTGGCAAACCGGGCAGATTGACACATGCCTGTAATCCTAGTACCCAAGAAGTGGGAGGCAAGACAATCAGGAGTTCAAGGCCAGCCTGGGCTGCATGAGACCCTGTCTCAAACAAAGGACTGGCAAGAGAATAACCAGTCTCAAAAGATCCTAGGGTATAATGACAATAATGATGGTCAGAGGGTCATCATGACGACCATAACTGCTGCTTGATATTGCCAGGGACTGGGGTAGGTACTTCTAAGCGCCCTTGTTTCTACTCAAAATAACCTGGCAGGTATTCTCCTAATTCTACAAAAAGGAAACCAAAAGTTCCAATGACAAGCAATTTGTCAAAGAGCAAGCTATTCACTATGATGATGTGACAATGCTCACACTATAGGTTTGGCACGAGAAGTATTTATACAGAGGATGACTGTCGATCTGCGAGATGAAGGCACTGACCTTTGGTGACAATTAAAGTACAGGCTGTGCCTCCCTAATTCCAAAAGTCTAAGACCCAAAATGCTCCAACTTTCTAAGGACCAACATCACACCATAAGTGAAAAATTCTACATATTACTTAACGGGACAGATGGAAGTCAAAACACAGGCTCACTAAAAATACCATGTAAAATTACCTTTAGGCTGGCTATATTTGAAACAAATGAATTCCTTTCTCACACTTAAAGCTTGAACACAAGTTTATTAAAGTGTAAAAGAAAAAGTGCAAGGAAGGCAAGTTGTAATCTTGGCGAATGCCTGAATAAGGGAGATGGAGAAAAAGAAAACCAGGGCCTTTTTAAGTTAGGCATAAGGTTCAGCAAGCAGGCAGCCCCAGGACAGCCTAGCAGTTACATGGGTTAAAGAAACTTCAGAGAAAAAGTTAAAAAGTCCAAAGTGTTAGGGAGAGCCCTTCTAGGCTGGAGCCACTACCCAGAGAGGGGAAGTGGAGGGAGCTATGCCTTTCTGAGCCCAATAGAGTCTCACAGCAGCTCCACAGCAACTCATTCTATTCTTATTCTTGAGAGGTTATGCAGACCAGGCTGGCACTGAACTCCAAATACTCCTGCCTCATCCCCTTGGGTACTGAGATTGCTGGGGTGTGCCAGCCACCACATGCAGCTTAACGTAAATTTCATGTTCAGACTCAGGTCCCATACCCAAGATATTTCATTATATACATGCAATATTCCGAGATTTGAAAAAAGCCAAAGTCTCAACCACTTCTGGACAGGGGGTATTCAACCTGCATTTAAAAACTCTGGAAACTTGGGAAGCCAAGTCAGTCCTTTACTGTCGGGTTCTGGCCAGCTGTGGCAGTGGAGGGAAAGCTAGCACCACATCACTTACTCTCTAACTTCGACGGACGCCATGTGGATCAGACACATTAGGAATGGGGTGCAGTGGCCTGGATTCAGAGAGCACTCTATATTATTACCCCAGCTTTTTCTAAGATGCTGCAAACATTTCAAATGTGAGATTTCCCCTCAAAACTACTTTCATACAGTAGATCAGTCTGAGTTTCCCACTGATCTCACAGATGGGAACAAAGACTTAGAGCTAAGTTGGCTTATCCACAGTAACAGCACCTAAAGTACCCCATCACTCTAACAACTGGGCTGCAAGTAGCTGACACACACATGCACCAAAATCAGGGGTCTTTCTTTTTAAGTCCAAATGCACAACAAAGAAGGTCAGGATTCTTTGTGACTTAGAAGATAAGATCCCTTTGGACTTTGTAATTTTAAGTTTTTGAAGGAATTTTTTTCATCTATGATATAGTCACTGTTGAGTTTCAGGGTTCCCTTTAATCATCCAAGTGTGAGGGCTTTCAAGAATTCAAAAAACACTGAGGGCAAAAGGTCCTAAAAGGCGTCTTCCAACTGTGTACTCACAATTCTCTGCATACATATCCATGTATATAGTCATACATAGCTGGGAAATCCAGAATAATTTTAGTATGGAGGAAAAACAAAAACAAAAACAACTAACTTGGCAGAACTGAGGATCCTGGTCAACCAGAAGGGCTGCCTCTCTGTTACTTGAACATGTTATAAAATGCATCTCACGTCACAACGGCCTCACTTTACACAAATACAGTAAAAAAAAAAAAAAATCCAGGTATCTACACAATCAAGTTTAAAGGGATTTTCATTAACTGTTATAATAAAAGAATGCCTTTAAATGAATCAAACTTGTCAGGTACCTTTATAATATGGTATGATGTAAACATTTTCCAGGAACACTTATTGTATAAAGTGGGGTACACCTGTAATAATAAAGCTACAATGAACTTCTGGATTACAGCTGGAATTCTGCAGTGCTCAATATTCTGCATAGCAACACCGCCCTCTTTTTCACGTATAAAGAGGTGTATTTAAACAGTGTACTTGTGGATACTTTCTATAGAAGGACTAAACAATTCAAGTAAATAATGCTAAAAAATGATTAGCTCTCATCTTTCTGAACTTCCCAACATTTTAAAGATTATCTATACTCCCAACAAATGGGAGGCATACAAAGAATTCTCCCCATTTTACAGATGAGGAAACTGAGGCGCAGAGAGGGGAAAAGGACTTGCCCAGGGTCACACAGCAAGTTCGTGGTGGAGCCGGGAACTGAATCCATGAGCCCAAGGCTCTGTCCATTTCCTGTGCCGCAGTTCCCTTCGCTCCTAAAATGGGAACAACATTGCCCATCTCGGTACACTAAGGACAGAACCAGTCTCCCAGCCATGCAAATCTTCCCCTGTCTATAGCAAAGCTGTGTTAACAGTTAACCCGATCTGCACATTGGGACCAAGTGCCCAGAACCCACTAGGGACCCTGACAGCTCTCAAGGAGATTAAAATTATTCAGCCTTCAAAGGGTAAGGAGTTTCTCTGTACACAGTGCACATGCAATTACGCATGTGCTTTTCGGAATGGACAACATAAGAGAAAGGAGGATCAAAATGACTTCCATGAATTAGAAAGTGAGCCAACAGTCATTTTATAGGTATACTATTCCTCCCATCCCAACCATGCAGGGGCTGATGGGAGCTAGTGCTCAACACCGCCCAAGAGCTGGTGGATGGCACCCAGGTTAGGTGGTAAGGTGCTTACCAGAAAGATTTCTTAGAAAATAAGATACAGAAAGAAAAAAAAAAAAAAAGCTGCAGACACTGTCTGGAACCCAGTCTGAAGCCTTATTACAAGAGACAAATTCTCCTGTCATTCAAAAAAAATCAGTCAAGGATTATGATAAAGCCTAGTTTTAAAAGGGTCGAGTGGAAGAGGGGGCCTACATGATAACAAGTGCCAGTAGCTCCACCTTCCTATTCCATACAGGACACCTGGACATGCAAATGGCTCTCAGGTGGACAGATGCTGAAAGCACAGAGCCTGACTTGGGGCAGGACCCAAAGAAGATAGGGGAGACTTCAGTGACCCTCAACCTGTCCTGCCCCTGGCTTTGATTCCTACCTGTAGGTCTTGCCATCTTTCTGATGGTCATCATCATCCTCAGGGGCAAGGACGTAAGGGTCATTCATCTCAGGAAGCCCTGATTCCAGCATCCGCTTCTTCTTGCGGCCCCGAGGAGGCTTAGGAGGAGCCACAGTGCCACCACCACCACCACCTCCGCCTCCTTCCTCAGGTAGGGTTGATGCTACCTTCTTGGAGAGGTCAGGGACCACCTGTAGGGCTTGTGAGCCAGGGGGAAGAGCTGAGACAATCATGGGAGCCGAAATAGGGAAGGTCTGGGCTGACGAGGCTGTGGTCACGAGAGAGCCTGATGGGGATGTGATTACCAAACCAGGACCTGGGGTTGGGGAGAAAAAGGAGATGGGGTCATGCTGTTCATCTCTGACATTAATCTATTTCACCCCCCCCCCCATAGCTGTCAAATTAACCCCACACCACCACCCTCCAGCCCATAATATACAGGAAATCCCAAACCCTGTACAAAAAAATAATGGTTTCCTAACCCTTGTCCCCAGCCCCCCTGGTAACAGTGAGATTTACCCCTTGATTGACTCCCTTCTCTTCTCCACCTCTGAGAACAGGAGACTCCTTGATTCAGAGAAGGAAAGAATGTCACCTCCTCAAAGGCAGGGACCGCATCTTCTACTTCTTTGTATCCCCCACAATGCCTAGCACATTGCTAGGTACACAGTAGGCACTTAATAAAAATCTGATTGAGGAATTAAACATATACCCCACTCCCCATTTCTTCAGAGCCCTCCAGACTGGGGTACTGATCATGGGAGATCAACACCTCAGATTGGAGAGGAGCAGGGGTGCTTACCCGCAGTCATCAGTCCTGTAGATGGCACAGGGACCACTGTGATATTCTGGGTAACTGATGCCTGACTGTGTGGAGTCAGCTGTTCTGCCTTGGACTCTGTGTCCATGCTGATGCCAGAGGACAGGGACACTGAGGCAGGCACTGTCAGCAAAGTGGGATAGTGAGGTGGCGCCAGTCCACAGCCCTTCTCTGGCAACAGCTGATCCTTCATCTTGTTGATGAACATAGTGTTTTCAATCTAAAAGGAAGGTCAGAGGAGAGCCCTCTTCAGAAAGAGCCAGTCTGATTCTGTCGGCCCCTAAGGACTTCCCATCATCATCATCATCTCGGAGAGCAAGCAACAAGGAACTGATATATTGTTTCTGGACAGGAGCCAGGCCCAAGCACTATGTTACTCTCAATAATAAAGGATTCAGTGAAATAACACGTGTTTTACTTTGCTTCAGCCCCACACAGTAGAACCAATGATGAAGAACTTAGTACTCAGAGCTGAAATAAATGCTGGACAGAACAAAAGCAAACAGCACTTACCTGCCCTGAGACTGTTGGAATAGAAGGCCAGAAGTATGGGTTAGAATTGAAGTGAGACTCTTCCATTCTACCTGAAAAGAGAGAGACCACATATCACACCTAGGAATAACTGCTGAAATTAAGTAACGGAGCAGAGTAGTTGATCTGTCTCTGGCACCTGACCACATACTTGGGAATTAACAATCATGACCTCAATGTCTAGACCAGACAAAGTGGAACAGGGCTGTAATCTCAGCACTTGGGAAGCTGGAGTCTGAGGCCAGTATGAACTACTTAGTGAAACATTCTCTAAAAATAAATAGAAACGACCACTGAGCAGTATTGGCCCGTCCCAAAACAATTTAAAATGTTTGCCAAGCTTCAAAAAACCAGAATTGGTATTTTTCTTTAAAGAGAAATGAAATTATAGGAAAGAGACATGTCCACGGCCACACACAGCCAATCATCCACAGGCTTAAAAACAGATATCTTTCATTGTTCCTTTTCCTTATTCCTTAAATCCATTTTCCTTACAAAAAGTTTTCAGATTTCCAATCAACACATCTATGACATTGCAATTCTACATAGCTTGAAAGGTTTTAAATTGGTGGAAACTTGAACAATCTGAAGAGCCCAAGCTGCCCTCAAACTGGTGCTGTGATCCTCCTACTTCAGCCTGAGGTCTGTCCAGAATGATGGGCATGCACTACCACACCTGGCCTATAACCAGTCTTTGAGTGTTAGATGGAGCCTGAAACAATGCTACACAAGTATCACCAAGACTGAAGAAAATCCATGCTATATCACTGGGTAATATGCATGATGGGCTGAGCAATGAGAAACAAGGGATTACCAGTCTAAAAAAATTGTAAAGGACTGTGTGTGTGTGTGTGTGTGTGTGTGTGTGTGTGTGTATGCACGCTCACTCATCTGCAGGTGCCCTTAAAGGCCAGAAGAGGGGATTAGATCCCCTGGAGCTGGAGTTATTGGTGGTTGTGAGCCACTCTCTATGTACTGGAATCTGAGCTTGGAACCTCTGGAAAAAAAGCAAGCACTATTCAAACACAGATTACCCTATCTTTCTCTCTTTCTCTCTCTTTCTCTCTCTTTCTTTCTTTCTTTCTTTCTTTCTTTCTTTCTTTCTTTCTTTCT
>NW_026590905.1:667323-757503 GCF_907164565.1 Psammomys obesus | reverse complement strand
TCTTTCTTTCTTTCTTTCTTTCTTTCTTTCTTTCTTTCTTTCTTTCTTTCTTTCTTTCCCTTTCAAGATTTATTTATTATGTATACAACATAATACATGTCTACATGTACACCTGAATGCCAGAAGAGGGCACCAGATTTCATTATAGATGGTTATGCTGGGAATTGAACTTGTGACCTCTGGAAGAGCAAGCAGTGCTCTTTCTGAGAGCCATCTTTCCAGCCTACCAGATTTTAAAACAAGTTCCAGCCAGGTGTGGTGGTGCATGCCTTCAATCCCAGCACTCAGGAGGGAAGATTTCTAGTAAGTTTTCAGGGTCTGAAGAGATGGCTCAGCAGTTAAGGGTTAAGTGCATTTGCTGCTCCAGCTACGAAAAATGCAAAACCCTCTTCTGGCGTCTACAAGAGATCTGCATGCAAATGTGTATACATGTATACAAATATATGCACACACATGTAAGAAGAATAAAATGAGCATACTTTCAATCCCAGCACTGAGGAGGCAGAGGCAGCCATATCTCCGAGTTCAAGGCCAGCCTGATTTACAGAGTAAGTTCCAGAAGATCCAGGACAACACAGAAACCCTGCCTCAAAAAATGAACAAAAATAATAAGACAGAAAGAGAGAAAAAGAAGAAAGAAGAAATAGAAAAATGAAGAGGGCTGGGAGACGGCTCAGCAAGCATAAGGAGCTGAATCTGGATCTCCAAACCTCACAAAAATTCCAAAGTGGGTGGAATCCTAGCCCTCATGAGCTAGATAGCCAGACCATCAGAAGGAGTAAACTCTGGGTTTAGCAAGAGACCCTGCCTCATTTATATGGTAAAGTGATCAAGGAACACACCCCAACTCAACACAGGCCTACAAGCATGCATTCAAGAATAGTAAAGGGCTAGAGCAATAGCTCAGTGCTCATGAGTGCTTCCTGAGCAATCATGAAGGCTGGAGTCTCACAAATGATTTTAACTCCAGCCCCAAGAGACCCAAGGCCACCTTCTTGCCTTAGTGGACACTTGCACACACATAAATAAACATGTTGGTTTTTTCTTTAAGCAGAAATACATTAAAAGAAAACTTTTTTGTTGTTGTTGTAAGTGATAATATTTATTGATTTATCTTCTAGTAAAGCTTGCTGTTATAAAAGAAAACTTTAAAAAATGTAAAAGTAATCATAAATCAGTTCAGAAAGTAGGTGCCCCATCACTGATTTTTATAACCTGATCACCCCTCTTGGAAAGGCTTCATTGGTAATATGCTGGTTAAGGGTAGCTACCCAAATCCTCGATCAGGAAAGAACCTCACAGAAGGCAGGTTAAAAAGTGAGACTGGAGGGATGGCTCAGCACGCACCTGCCTGTGTGGGCCCTGGGTTTGACTCCATGTACAAAAGAGATAGGGACACAAAGAATGGTGGCGGGCCACTGCAATGGTTCTGCAGCTACAGAAACTTCTGCACAGGTCTGGATTATACAATTATAAATTGCACTGAGCAGTGGAGGTACAGGTCTTTAAGGCCAGCACTCAGGAGGCAGAGGCAGGTGAATCTATTTGAGTTCGAGGCCAACCAGGTGTACAGAGTATGCTCCAGGACAGCCAAAGTTACAGAAAAAAAAAAAAAAACAAACAAAACCAAAAAACAAATCTGTCTTAAAAGACCAAATAGGGCTGGATGTGGAAATATACACCTTTAATAATCCAAGCACTCCAGGTGGCAAAAGAAGGCAGACCTTTTTGAGTTCTAGGCCAGCCTGGCCTATGTAGAGTTGCAGGCAAGCTGGGGCTACACAGCAAAATCATGTGTAAAATTAATTACTTAAAAGAATGGTGAAACAGAAAAAAAGAACAGCAGGCATAAACATCAATGTTTATGTTTTAAAGAGAAGAAAATGTCAATCTAATTTCATTGTTCGAATACATGAATCAAATTATCATGTTCCCCTTCATAAATGCCGCCAATTAGTAGGTGTCACTTAAAAAAAATTACCAATATGCTGAGCCAAGAACAACCAGCTTTCAGGAAAAGAAGGGCTGTGAGCAAATGCGAGACTGCTTCCAGTGCTGGGTTTACAGGAGTGCACCACCACTGCCCGGCTGCTTGCTTTATTCTTTAGGGAGAAAGCAGAAATTAGACCTCCCTTTTATTTGTTGTTTTTTGCTGTTGTTGTTTTGAGACAAAAGTTTCTCTGCTTAGAGCCTTGGCTGTCCTGGAACTACAGAGATCAGCCTGCCTCTGGGTGCTAGGATTAAAGGTGTAAGCCACCTCGCCTCCCTTTTATTCTGCAGCCTAATTCTCTACTTCATTCCCTTTGTCCATAATCACTCCTGTCTTATTATTATTATTTGTTTTTACTTTGGCTCTTCGAGTCAGAGTTTCTCTGTGTAGCCCTGGCTGTCTTAGAACTCTGCAGAACAGGCTGTCCTTGAATTCTGAGATCCCCTGCCTCTGCCTTCAGAGGCTGGGATTAAATGTATGTGCCACCATACCTGGGGACCTCTTCTATTGTATTTCTTTTCAATAGAAGAGGAAAAAGACAAAGATTGGGGTTGACATTTGAGTTTCTAGCATGTTTTTCAAAATTTATACACAAGAGCCCACTAGTATTCAAATCAGTAAGTACAAAATAACATTTGAGTAATGTCCAGGTCAATGGGGAGACATCAGTCTCCCAGCTTGCTTGGAAAGTACCTTTACCCAGCTGAACCATCTCACCTTCCTCAAGAAAGTGACAGAAGGACCTTACAATGTATACCATTTAAACCTGACAACTGTAAGAGCCATGAGTGTTACTTTGATTTTTGTTGTTGTTTTTTAACAAATATTTTTTTCTCCATGGCTGGGAATGGTGGCACATGCCTTTAATTCTAGCACTCATGAGGCAGAGGCAAGTAGATTTCTTTGAGTTCAAGGCCAGCCATGGAAGGCTGTTCAGTGATACCCTAATTAATTTCTTTTTACATTTTATTTGTATAGTGTGTGGGAAGGTATATACACACTACCATACATGTGAAAATCAGAGAACAACCTGCTTTTCTTTCACTGTGTGGTTTCTGGGGACTGAACTACATTATCAGGCTTGGCAGGGCATGCCTTTATCCATGGAGCTAGCTGGATGGCCTTGTTTTAGTGTTTTTGAGACAAGGCTTCATATAGCGCAGACTGGCCTCTACCTCCCAAATGCTGCTGGGATTAAAGCCTAGTTTCTGCTTTCTCAAATAAGGAATTTGGAGGACAGGGAACTAAATCTAGGCAGGAAAAAACAGCTTTAGGGAAAGGGCTCTGCTAGATGGGGCAGAATAATCCTGTGAGAGCAGATGTGAGTGTAGAAGGGCTGGGGGAAGCAACCACAAGGGACTGGACAGGGCCAACAACACCAGGGCAGGAATTGCAGGTCATCCCCAAGTACAGCACATTTAAAGTCAATCTGAACCCAATCTCAAAAAAAAAAAAAAAAAAAAAAAAAAAAGGCAAAGGTGGCTGGCTCATACCTACAGTCCTCCAGAGGCTGGGGGGGTCAGGCTCCCATTCATCTGAGATCATGAGTCCCCCAGCTCCATCCTTGGCAGTGAATAGCTACTGAGGCATGGGGAGCCATCTTCGGTAAGTAATTTCACACTCCTGTTCATGTAAACAATCTTAAAACTGTGTGAACCGTAATAAATAAAAATAAAAAAGCTATGAAGTAGGAAGGAGTCCAAAGGGAAGCAAATAAAAAAGGATAATGGAGATGTATATGAACAATATACATTAATGTCTGAAGTTGTCAAAAAAACCAAACCAAAACATGCACAGTAAGCCGAGAGCAGTGTGCCTTTAATCCCAGTGGTTGGGAGGCAGAGGCAGGTGATCTCTAAGCTCAAGGGCAGCCTGGGCTACAGAGAGACCCTGTCTCAAACAAACAAGCCAACAAGGAACTAGAGAGATGGCTCAGCGATTAAGAGCACTCAGATGGGGTTCTCAGCGCCCACTGCTCACAACCTTCTTAGGTCCAGTTTCAGAGTTGTTTCCAATGCCCTGGCCTTGAGGGCACTGCATGTTCACATACATCACACTCACACACGTTAGCAAGTGTGCAAACCCAAGAAGGTAAACAGGTGGTAACCAGCGAGCAGAGATCAGCAAGAGACCATGTCTAAAATAACAAAATATACTGCTCCGGGGGAACAGAGCCTGAAGTTGTCCTTTCATCTCCACTCGTACATATTTGCACCAACACCTACACCCTTCCTAAGAATGAACTACTTTTAGGCAGTTCTCAATCATGCTTGCAAATTTTTTATTTGATTAACACTGGGGATTAAATACAGAGCCTCCCCAATGTTAGCCAAATGTGCTCTCCCACCAAGCTATGCTCCAACTCCCAAATTGAAATTTGGGGTTTTCATATTTTTTTATTTTATGTGTATGAGTGTTTGTTTACCTATATGTATATGTACACATTTTGTATCCACACTGAAGACTCTAGGACTGGAGGCACAGACAGTTGTGAATTGCCATGAGGACGCTGGGAATTTAACCCTGTGTCCTCTGCTAGAGCAGCCAATGCTCTTACCTGCTGCGCCATCTTGCCAGTTTCCTCCCCAAATTGAAGGTTGCTTTATATTTTTGACAACAGGGTCTTTCTATGCAGCCCTGGCTGGCCTTGAATTCACTTTGTAGACCAGAGTGGCCTTGAGCTCAGAGATCCCCCTGCCTCTGCCTCCTGAGTGCTGGTATTGAAGGTTGAGCAACCACACTAGATGAAGTTTTTGATAACAGCAAAATGACATGCGGTTCAAGATCATAGTCATGAAACCTCACTTAGGTACCAATATAATTTATTTTGGAAAGGATAATTTAAAAAACCTACCAGTCATAACCAAGTGTGATGACACAGGCCTATATACACAGCAGGAGAATAGAGTTCAAGGCCATCTTTCTCCTTTGCTATACTGAGTGTTCACAGCCAGTCTGAGACACACGAGACCCTGTCTCAAAAAAACAAACAGCCAAGGGCTAGCGAGATAGCTCAGTAGGTAAGGGCACTTGCTGCCATGCCTGACAACCTGAGTTTAACCTCTGGATCCTACATGGAAAACAGGAGACAACTGACAACTACACGTTGCACATGCACAGTGACACACAAGCATACACACAATTACTGTGTTTTAAACAAACAAACCTACAACAGCCTGTAATCCCAGCCCAGATGGCACAAGCAAGTTACCCAAATACCTATGATTTCTACTCCTATTATAATACCAATGACTTCTCTTCCAAGCATGCACTTATACCCTCATGGGGAATACACTGTGATCAGTTGACTGAGGTAGAAAACTTGGGCCTGATTTACAGATAGGTCTGTATTTTATGCAGGGACCACCAAAAAGTAGAAAACTGTACCATTATAATCCCTTTCTGGGACAACCCTGAAAGACATGGGTAAAGGGAAATCTTCACTGTGGGTAGAACACATGACCATATATTTTACTTTAAGAGACATGGCCAGATGTGCAATTATTTACTGATTCATGAGCTGTAGTCAACAGACTGGCTGGATGGCCAGGGACTTGGAAAAAGCATGATTAGATGTGAGAAAGACATCTTCGGAAGGAGTATACTGGCAGATCTCTCCAAATAAGCAAAGGATATGAAAATTCTTATTTCCTATGTAAATGCTCATCAAAAGGTGACTTCATACAAAGTAAATAAACCGTAATTAATAAAAATTAAAAAATGTATTAAAAAAGAAAAAAGGTGACTTCAGCTAAGGAGTTCAATAATCAAGTAGATAAGATGACCCATTCTGTGAACAGTGAGCCTTCACCCAGCAATGCCCAACTCCTAGCCTTGTCATTGCCCAATGGGCCCAGGAACAAAGTAGCCAAGGTGGCAGAGAGGGAAGTTATTCATGGGCTTGACAACACGAACTTCCACTCACTGCTGACCTGGCTACAGCTGCTGCTCACCCATAAGGCACCATTTCTGGTACCAGCCAGCAATCTGGTGGCAAGTTGGCTCCATCAGACCACTTTATGAAAAGGCAAACACTTGTCCTTACTGGAGTAGTCATTTAGTCGCTTCTAACAAAAGGACTATCCATGGACTTTCAGAACACTTTATCTGTAAAGTTTTAAACCTGGGACAAGCAGCTGAGGTGCCTATTTAACCGAGTCTCCAGCACCTCTCAGTCCCTGCCTGTTACAGGGATGGCCGAGAAGGCCTTCCTCCAGAGGCTCTTCCCAAAATCCAGACATTCTGGTTACCTGTCCCCTTTCATATACATTAAAATAAAAATTAAAGTAACAGAGGGCCAGAAGGTAATGACCCCTGCTGCCAAGCCTAATAACCTGAGATTAATCCTTAGGACTTAGACAGTAGAAAAGTAGATTATGGCAGAATACACTCTGAATTCCACATGTGATCTATGGTGCGTCCCACATGAAAAAAAAGTAATAATTTTTTTCTTTTTTAAGAGAAGGTTTTTCTGTATAACCACCCTAGCTGTCCTGGAACTCACTTTGTAGACCAGGCTGGCGAGCCTCAAAGTCACAAGAGATCTTCCTTTCTCTGCCTCTTGAGTGCTGGGACTAAAGGTTAGTACTAACATACCCAGCTTGAACAATGTAATACATTTTAAAAAATAAAACCACAACTTGCCAGCCATTATGGCGCATGCTTTTAATCTCATCTTTGGGGAGAGGCAAGAGGGACTTGGTGAGTTCCAAGCATAATAAGACTGTCTGAAAATAAGACACAATAAAATAAAGAGCCATTTTTAGTAAATCAGCTCAAAACCAGGCACATAAAAATTACTATTCACAAAGCATAAATATTTAGATGTAAAGTGACACATGAAAAAAATAATGCTGTAATCTGTAGGACATAGTAGTTCCTGCCTATGCCCTAAGTCCTTGAGAAGCTGAGAGAGAACTCTCTGGCATATGCCCTACATAGTTGCAGGCCAATCTGGGTACCAAGTGTGACCCTATTTCAAAAACTACAAACAGGGTAACGTGTCTTAGCAGGTGAACGTGCTTGCCATCAAGTCTGACAACTCGAGTTCCACCCCCAGAATGTACATGGTGGAAGGAAAAAGCAACTCTTCCAACTTGTCCTCTGACCTCCACATGTGTGCTATGTCTCACATTTGTGCACACACACACAAAAGCAAAAAAAACAACAAAAAGCTATACTATCCTACTGATCAGTTATCCTAAATCTATACATTCCTTGATCTGAGATTAGCAGGGAAGCCAAGAATGAAGGTCATGGCTAAAATATAATGCAAACAGCACCCTTGTGTATACTACTCAAATTCCCATTTACATGCCCACTCACTTCCTCCCAACAGTCTTACAACCTAAAGAAATCCACTGATATAGGGGAAACCATCACTATACAAAACATCTTTACCAGTTTTAATTTTACAGATATATTTAAAAAGCCGGAAGTGTGGTGGCTGGTGCAGCCTTTAATCCCAGCATTCAGGAGACAGAAGCAGGAGGCTCTTGGTGAGTTAGGGACGAGCCTGGTCAATGTCGTGAGACCTCATCTCAAAAGTAAGTAAATAAGGAGCAGGAGAGATAGTTAAAAGCTCAAGAGGGAAAAGCTCTTGCTGCTCTCTCCTGGGTTCAATTCCCAGCATCCACATGGCAGCTCACAATCATGTGAGCTCCCTAACTCCAGTTTCAGGAGGTTCAATGCCCTCTACTGGCCTCCACAGCCACTAGGCTTGCAAGTGGTACACAGACATAGTCGCTAGCAAAGATACACATTAAAAAATAAAGGGCCAGGTGTGGTGGCCAATGCTTGCAACCCCAGCACTCAGGAAGCTGGGGCAGGAAGACCAATCTGAAGCTCTCAGTGTGGCTCAGTGGACAAAGGTGATTGTCACCAAGCATGACCTAACTCTGATATCAGCCCACAGAATAGAACTGACTTCCACAAGTTGTCTGACCACTGTACTTGCACCAAGGCACTTAGGCACATACACCCACATACACATTCTTTCATTCCCCTGCCGTGCCTCCCACATGCAAAAAGACCAATTTGGGCTATAATGAGACCATGTCTCAAAACCAAAACAAAAGAAATAACAAACAAAAATCAAGAAAGAAAGGAAAAGAACTGGTGAACTGGCTTTACTCTAGGATTTGGGAGAAAAAAAAAAGTAGTAAAGTTTTCAGATTAAAAGTGAGCTTCAACTTTGCTACTCCATCAAGCCTCACCTGTTAGTAAGAGAGAAGTCCAGGTCCACAAAAAGGAGAAAAAAAAAAAATCCAAATGATCATAATTAAATTAGCACTTCTCTTTTCCGTCTCCAATCTGGGACTGGTGACGTGGCTCAGAAGGTAAAGTACTTGCTCAGCATGCACAAAGCTCTAGGCTTGATCTCCAGCACTACATAAATCTGGGTGAGGTAAAATTGCATGTAAGTGGAGGCAGGAGGATCACAAGTTCAAGGTCATGCCCAGCTACAAAGTGAGTTTAAGATTATCCTGGGCAACATGAGACCCTATCTTAAAAAGTAAAGAGCTGGGTGGTGGTGGCGCATGGCTTTGATCCCAGAACTTGGGAGGCTGAGGCAGGGGGATCTCTGTGAGCTAGAGGCCAACCTGGTCTACAGAGAGTTTTCTAGGACAGCCAGGGCTACATGAAGAAACTCTCAAAAAAAACAAAGATTAGATAGATAGATAGATAGATAGATAGATAGATAGATAGATAGATAGATAGACAGACAGACAGGATAGGATAAAAATTATCACGAGGGCTCAACAGAAAAGGCTGCTTGCCACCACGTCTGCTGACTTGAGTTTGAGCCCCAGAATCTACATGACGGAGATCTAACTCCCTCAAGTTGTCCTCTGACTTCCATGAGTACAAACATACACAAAGTAAATAAAATATGATTATTCTGGTCTGAAAAGGAGCCACTGGAAGTAAAGGAGATGTTCATAGTAAGGTGAGCACTGCCGCACAATCTTGCCCTTCGACCCAGCAGCCATCCACAGTGTTTCGAACCATCCAAAGGCGAAAGTGTCATGGCCTTGAGAACATGGTTTTGGCTGATATGGGGAGGACCACCACTTTACAGAACTTGCCATTTTGTCTTTTGAGTGTGTGTGTTTTAGGATGTGCACACAGAAGCTGGAGGACAACCCCAGGTGTCATTGCTCAGGTGCCATCACTTTACTTCTCTATATACTGGGCCTCTCACCAACCTAGGCCTCACCAATTCTGCTAAGCCGGCTAGCCAGTAAGCCTCCACAGATCCAGCTGTCTCTGCCTCTCTAGTGCTGAGTCTACCATGCCCAGCTTTCTTACATAAATTCTGGGGACCAAACCTAGGCCCTCATGCTTACATGACAAGCACTTTACCAACTGAATTATCTCTCCAGCCCTCTACTGTTGTTGTTTTTAAGTATTTTAAGTACATGGGTGTTTCATCTGCGTAACAGAAGAGGGCATCAGATCTCATGGGACTACAGTTAATGACAGTTGTGAGCTACCATGTAGGTGCTGGGAATTGAACTCAGGACCTCTGAAAGTGCCACCAGTGTTCTAACTGCTGAGCCATCTCTCAGCCTTTATTGTGGTTTTTAACTGCTATTTTTCAACTAAAGAATCTTACTTATTGCCATGCATAGTGGCATATGCCTGCAGTCCTTGCACTTAGGTGGCAGAGGTAGAAGGATCACCTCAAGTTTGAGGCCAATCAGGTTTACTTAGTGAGTTCCAGGTTGGCCAGGGCCACATAACAAAATCCTGTCTCCAAGAAATGCAAGACAAAGGTTTCACTATTACCATCAGGTCTCAATAGTTTGGATTTCTTCCAGATTTACTAGAGCAGATGGCATATAATTTAACTCCTTTTATTTCAAACTATCCAAGAAGCAGTGTTGCCTCTGAAAACATTACCTGAACACCACATTCAAATACTCCCATACTAGAGTCTCATCACTCAAAACACTCCACTGGACACTAAGAATGGGAAACTTCCTGATCTTGGCTTTGCTTGTTTCTGTAAGCTCCACCATAAAGACTACATTAGTAATCAGGGTCCTTGGGTTTCCACAGCAGAATAAACTTCTCTGACAAAATGCATCCCCATTCAGTGGTTCCACCTGAGCATTTCGCATTTTCTTCCTGTTGAGTACCAGTGGCAATGAAAAGTAACAAAGGTCCAGTGACAACTTTTTACACATACACAAAATCTTCCTGGGTACCATAGGAAACAGTAAGAAAAGGCCTCCCCACCCCACCCCACACACAGCAAACAGCAATACCACTAGTATTGATTACTTAAATAATTTTGTCATACTGTTAAGGAAAAAAAAAGAAAGGAAGAAAGAAAAACCATTTGACTATGATCCCATCTCCTCCCAGATCATTAAACCAAGATTGTCTTACCCTCTCTCTCTCTTCCTCCTGTCGTCTTATTCCTTCTCCTTTCCAGGGCTCCTGAACTTTCTGGAAACAAATTGTCTAGGTTACAAAGGCCAGTAAGGAGAGACCACCAGAGAACTGTGGAGAACCTCGGAAGTTCTTTGACTGTCAGCAATCTGGAAAGCAGGCAGCTTCCCCAACCAACAATCCAAGGATGAGAGGACAGAGTCACACAGGCGGTCAGCGCCACCCACTATGAATATATAAGGGAAATAAAGGCAGTTCCCCAAAACTAAGATGAATTCTATCACCAGCATTTGTGTTCCACTCTTAGGCCCAGACACTAATTCTTCATTCCCCAGGGCTACAAGTAACCAGGAGTCAAGAGAATGGAAGCAATGAAAGAGGGTTCCTCCTCCTGAGAAGTGGCTTTAGAAAGCAAAGCTGGGGATTGGGGGGGGGGGGGGGGAGACCCACCCCCCCTTGTGAGCCACCCAGCGCCCCGCGCGCCCCCCCCCCCCCCCCCCCACCCCCCCCCCCCCCCCCCCCCGTCCCCACTTAAGCTAGGACTTCGCCCCCTGCCTACCCAAGGCCTTGTGCCAAGAAGTACCTCCTTCAACCTTCAGTGGGCTATATATTGGAGACTCCCAGCTGTCCCCCTAAGACCTTCACTCCCCTGAAACACCCAACCGGGTCCTTCCTCCCGGTGTCAACTCCCACTCCTTCCTCAAAGACCGGTCTTTGGGACGCCCCTCCTTCACCCCTCCAGGGAGCTGAACTCTGCCACCCACCAGACAGGCACCCGCCCCCTAAACCCCCCCATTCCTCCTCAGCGCCCGCTCCTCCACAACCACTTCCGGTTCCGGGACAGACACACTTACAGTCCCATCGTGGACCCCCCCCCCCTCCCCGCTCGCCCAAGGAAAAGGGGAGGGGGGAGGAGCAAGAAGCTTGGCGCGCACCGACCGCAGCGGCGCGAGACTCACCAGGCGGCGGCGGCGGCGCCAGAGCCAGCGCACGGGAGGGGCGGCGTTTGCAGGGAAAGGAGGGAGCCGAGGGAGGGGGAGGGCCCGCAGGGCGCGGGATGGGGGACGCAAGGCGGGGCGCGCGGGCATGCACCGCAAGCGCGAGACGGACCCCCACACTCGCACGGGCTGCGCGCGAGACACCAGCAGGGCGGGGGCGCGTGGCAGCGTGTGGCCCCCCGCCCTCCCTCCTAAACACTCACCCGGAAGTGGTGCTGCGGCTCGTGCTCCCGGGAACCCCAATTCCTCCACGCCCACTTTTCTCTCCCCCACCCCCTCCCCAACAGTCTCAGTGAGAAGTCGTTCCGCGGAGAAGGCGGGAGAACCGGAAACGAAAAGGGGGGGGGGGAACTGGCGATGGGAGGGCGGCAGCAGGAAAGGGGGGGGGAGAAGAGTTCAGAGTCCGAGTCACTTCCGGGAGTGGCTAGAACACATCCGGCGCCGTGAGGGCTCGGGTGTAATCCGTGCTGAAGTTACGACAAGTAAGGGCGGAAGTGGCTCCTACCCAGGGACCTGTAGGGCGATTGGTGGATGTGTCGCCCTAACGGAAACGAAGGCAGGTTCTTTTCAGGGCTGAAGCTGATCATTCGCAGAGTGCTTCCGGGCTTCCGGAAGAGACTTCTGGGGAAGTGGGAGGATGGAAGCTGGACAGGTTCATGAATTATGCATCAAGACACTGAAGACAGTTTAGATTTCCCTCCTTCTTCTAGATTTATTTTACTTTTATATGTATCTATTTCTGTAAATGCTTGCCATGTGTGTGCAGATGCCCTCAGCAGCCCACAGGCGTTACAGACAGTTTGGAGCTTTCCTGCTGGGAACCGAACCTCCGGTCCTCCGGAAGAGCAGCAAACACTCCTTAGGGCTGAGCCAGCTCTTAAGCCCCATAGAGACGGTACGGATTCTTAAAAGATGGGTCATGCATGGCTCATTTCTGAGTGGATGAGGCTGTTGTAGGGAAATAACCTTCTTCTCCTCCTCCTTCTTTTCTTCTTCATCTTCCTTGCTGAGCTAGTGTGGAAACAGCCCCATTTCTTTGAATACCAAGAAAAGGTAAGAATGTGGCCATAGTTGTTTGAGGTCCCGGCATAAGCGCTATCAAAATTCAACTGGTCTTCCTGTGACCACACCGTTATTCCTTTTACTGTGGTCTTTTTCTCGTAGCCTCCACCCTCATCTCTATCTTCTTACTGGGTTTTACTTTTAAATACAACACTCAGCGTACCTGATTTATAGTTCACCTCTTCGCAGCCCCTTAAGGGCAAGAACTTTGAATTGCTCCCAATGGTATTAACAGGCTCTAGAATTTATTAAGCATTCCAGTAAACATTTGTTGCATAAAAGAACACCTCATTATGAATTATTGCAGGAAATCTTTCCTGGATTGCTTCAACCCAACGTTTCTTTAAAAATTCCATAGCATTTACTGTGTCTTTATTCTTTTTTTTTTTAAGACAGGGTTTCTCTGCGTAGCCCTGGATGTCCTGGAACTCACTCTGTAGATCAGGCTGGCCTTGAACTCAGAGACTCAACCACTTCTGCCTCCCAAGTGGTGGGAGGCATGCAGCCTCCACTGTCCAGCTATGTCTTTGAGACAGTATCTTACATAGGTATAACTAAAGCTGGCCTTGAATCCTTGGTCCACTTTCCTCCACCTCCTAAATGATTGGTTTTGAGCATCTCTTAGTCTATAGCGTTTACTGTTAATTTTAATTAATTTTTTAAAGTTTATTTGTACATATACAATGTTCTGACTGCATATACACCTACAGGTCAGAAGAGGGCATGGGATCTCATCATAGATGGTTGCGAGCCACCGTGTGGTTGTTGGGAATTGAACTCAGGACCTCTGGAAGAGCAGTCGGTGCTCTTAACCTCTGAGCCATCTCTTCACCACCAATTTTAATTAATTTGTACACCTGAATCCCTAGTAAGATTGTCAGGGAAGAAACTGTCCACACTAGATACTGAAATAATATATGTGTAAAGCCACAGAAGCTGCCCTTATAGAGGAGCTCAGTTTCCTTCTGTCCTATCTTGCACCTTCCCTACATTGCTAGCATGTAATGGCCTCAAGGTAGGATGGGATAATGGGGCTAACTCCTAACTGCCTGCTTTGTATCCCATGTGCTACCTTCACTAATGTGCTAGGTTCTGAGACCCCCTACTCTCTGAAGACTATAAATGTAAGCGATTTCCTCCTATGCCAGCTGCCTCTGCTTCAAGTGGCTGGTGTGCCTAAGGGACCTGGTTACCAGAAACCCATCTCGGTACCAAACCTGGAAAGAATCTTTTTTATTTAAAGTAATATATTTATTTAGTAAATATATATAGCCACAAGGCTGCACAGCATGATTTAGGTAGACTCTCTCTGTTTTGGCTAAGACAAAATTGAGTTCCCAGGGCTGAAGAGATGGCTTGGAGGTTTAGAGCACTGATTGCTCTTCCAAGGGTCCTGAGTTCAATTCCCAGCAACCACACAGTGGCTCATAATCATCTGTACTAAGATACCCTGGTACCCTCTTCTGGTGTACGGGTGTACACACAGGCAGAACACTGTATAATAGATAGATAGATAGATAGATAGATAGATAGATAGATAGATAGATAATTGAGTTCCCTTACCGAGAAAGCAAAATTACTCTAACAAAGAACTATGATCTTATTCTACAGATAATTAAAGGAGGACCGTCTAGGTCACATCCAGGAATAGCAAAAGATACCTTTGTATATTAGTTAGCCTGGTACTCACTGTGTAGATCAGGCTGGCCACAAACTAGGATAACTTTGAACTTCCAGTCCTACTACTTCCATCTCCCTCCTCAGTGCTGGACTATAGACAGGAGCCACCATACTTTTGTTTGATTCAATTTTGATTTTTGTGGGTATGTGGAGGAAGCTATAGGTCATTATCAGAAGTCGTCCTAAATTACTGTGCTCATTTTTTTTTTTTTCTTTTGAGCTCAGGTCTTAGACTGAACATAAAGCTCAATTCAACTACATCAACTGGCCATCAAGCCCCAAGATTCTTCCTGCTACCTCAATGCTGGAGTTATAAATGTGAGCCATCATGGCTAATATTTTCATGTGGGTGCTGGGGATCAGGTCCAGATCCCCATCCTTACATGGAAAGCATTTTATAGACTCATCTGTCTTCCCTGAATTGTTTTGTTTTGTTCTGATTTTTGGTATTTTGAGATGGTCTCACAGAGGCCAGATGAATCTCAAACTTAGAACATAGCTAAGATAGCCTTGAATGCCTCTTCCTCCATTTCTGTCACCAGTACACTGGAATTACAGGCATAAGCTACCATGCAAAGTGTCTCTTCCTTTTTATTACATTTTTGGGCCCAGCACTGAGTCTGTGTTGATTTCACTGGCAAATTAGGATAAGGGCCTAAGTACCTGTAATCCCAGCACTCAAGAAGCTGGGACAGGATTAAGAGCCTGGGTGAGAGACATTTTGCTTCCGAAAGAAGAAATAGAAGGAGGTAAAAGGAAAAGAAGGAAGAAGGGAGGAATAAGAGGAAATAAATATGGGAGAAAAGTAGTAATTCCCCGAAGTCCTGGTTCCCCAGCTCTGCCTCCTGTATGCATTCATCAACCACTTTCTGAATCCCATGCCTCTGGCAGCCCTCCTCCTGCCTTTACTATAAGAAGCAACTTTTAAGTCCCTAGAACAAAGCTTTAGGGGACATAGCGGGGCAGAGGGCTGTTAATTTTAGCCTGGGGTTCTCCAGCTGGCACAGTTTCCATCTTGAATCATTTCCACACCCTCAGCTCTGCTCCTCCTCCTGGGGGGCCTTCCCATCCCCTGATTTGGTCTGCCACACGGTAAGCATTCCAGAAATTGCCCGGGAGAACCTTGGCTGAGTCATCTGATGCACTTCCTCAACAAAGAGAGTTTGGTGATGGCAGATGCTGCCTCCAGTCAGGCTTGTGAGTTGTGGTTCCCAAGAAACTTTCAGTTCTCAAAAGAACAGCTTTTGGTCCTGGTTGCTTTCTCCTCTATAACCCTGTTACCTGAACCCCCAAGTCACTGCTTGAGTTTTAGGAAAGAGGAAAATTAAGGTCTGTTTCTCAGGACCCATGCGTTGTCATGGTTAGCAAGACACTGACCCAGTCTGGCATAATTCCTCTAGGCAATCCAGACATCCAGATTGTCTCCTTCCTCCCATCTTTCTGTCCATCTGCCTTTCCATGGGGGAGAGGGCATTTGGGGAAAGGGAACAGGTGAGATTTCCAGTGTCTTGCTGGTGTGTCTAATTTATTTAAATTTAGGAGAACTGCAGTCTAATCAGATGGCAATTAATTCCTCGTTCATTAGGGGACTTCATGTGTGCCTTTTGCATATGGATGAGCCACAGGGTCACACTGTCCCTCTAAAGAGGGCGTTGTTGAAGGTGAGAGAGCCCAGGGAGCCCTCCAATCACGAGTTCCCTGTCCTTCCACAACCAGGGCTCTTTCATTCCTGCTCTGGCAAGGACTCCAGCCCTGTAGGGAAATCTGGAAAGGTTAAGGAGGCGTCTTCCCTCACCTTCCGCAGAGCCCTTCCCTACCACAGCCTATTGGCACCCTGCCCCTTCCGTTCCCTCCCAGCCTTCTCCCTTTTTCCCACTACCTCTGGAATCTTTGGGAGCACCGCACTCAGAAGGCCTGTTTGCCTCACACTGCTGCTGGATGGTTCATTACTTTGGCTGCTTTCCTCTGGAGCAAGTCTGTCCTAAACGCTTCTCTTGTCCTGAGAAATACATTCCTTTCTCCCCACACTCATGTGCTTTAGAGGCTCAGCCACACCTCCCCTCAATATACAGTACAGCTCCCCAGCCTCTTAAACACACCTACCAACACACGCATAAAAGTATATAAATGTATCATATATTTATATGTGTGTGTGTGTGTGTGTATATATATATATAATAGTCATTCCTATTTATAGCATCAAAGATAAAACACTTGGAGGCAGGTACATCCTAGGCAGCCCACACTGCCCTCTTGTCTCCTGCTTCCCTGGGGCTACCCATTTCCAGAAAGCAGGTGAGCCACAGATGGGGGTGGGGGTGGGGGGACACTGGATGCAAGACCTAGGTGTTACCACAGCAACAGAGCCTAGCAACAGCTGAGAAACTGATGTGTGGGCTTTACTAGGGCTGTTAAAGAGCCAAACCTAGAATTGGGACCTCAGAGGTGATTGATCCCAGCTGGGCAGCCTGTGTTCCCTTCTAGACACACCCCTTGATTCCACCCCCACACCCTAGCAAGTGGGAAGAACTAATGAGCGAGCCATAGAGCCTCTGGTGCAGCATAGCTTTTGGCGGGCAGTTGTGGGTGGGGGCATGTTGAGGAGCAAGGATGAAAATAAACCAAGCAGAGCACCCTCTCTCCTGTGCCTCACTCATCCTTTTTTGTTTGCTTTCTCTCCTTCTGACCCTTTATCCTCTTCCTTAGCTGTTTTGCCTAGGGTGGTGACTCATGCCTGTAATCCCAGCACTCAGGAGGCCAAGGTGGGAGAATCTCGCTTTGGCCAGCCTGGACTACAGGGTGAGAGAGCCCCCATCTCCAGTCAATCGGTTGCTTTTCTGTCTTGTCCCATTGTCTGTCCTAAGAAATGTCCCCCTTCTCTCTGTCTTTTCTCTTGGTTTCTCTTGACCCTTAGGAGTAAGGAACAAGCAAGCAAGCCACAGTTCAGATTCTAGTTCCTCTTCTGCAGAGCTCTTCCTCCTCCAGTTCCGCCCTCCAGTCCCTTTCTTCATCCTGTCCTAAGTTAAGTCATCCATCAGTCTCCAGCTTCAGATAGAGCAGGCAGGGGACAGTCCAGTCTGAAGAGGTTTCCAAGAGGTTTCCATTTCCCTTCTTTTCCATTCTTCGTCCTGCCCATCCTCCTTGTGTATGTGCGTGTGTGTGTGTGTGTGTGTGTGTGTGTGTGTGTGTGTGTGTGTAGCAGTTATAAGGCAAAACAAGGAACTAGATTATCTTGCAAAGGCTTTATTTGAAAATTCTGAAACTTACATCCCACAAGATTATCACCACAAGAAGAAAGAGATAATACAAAAATATATATCACAGCATAGGAGCCAGGTAAGAGGAGGAAGGAAGGTGGAAAGACCAAGGAGAGAGGGAAGAACCTGAGGAGAGGAAAAGGGTAAGAAGCAGGAGAGGGAAAAAGGGACAACATGAGAGGGCCCAGGAAGAGAAGGGTATATGTGGAGGCAGAGCTCCCAATGGCCTTGAACCAGCTGGCTTCAGTTCCTGGCAGCCTAGGTACATTTTAGGGAGGCCGTAGGGGAGGATGGGGAGTAGAGGCCTGTTCAAGGGCCTCTGAATTCCACAGAGACACACACACACACAGACAGCCAGGACAGACAAGACAAGGGACTTAGTTAGGAGGGAAGAGAGGGCATGAGAGTCCCTTCTCATGGAGTGCAGCAGGTGACTCCCCCCAAACCCATATTTCAGGTGACAGAATTTAACAACTGGGCCTCACTACCCCCTGTGGGGGAGCCCTCAGTAATGCCAGCATCCTGGGAGTGGGATGGAAGGACAGTGAAACATAAGACATGGAATAAGATGGGGCCATGACAGATGGCGCAAGGCGCTCCTAGCTCACCTCCCACCCACCTCTAGGGCAGCATGCAAGGGCCACAGAAACTAGACCAGTGGGTGTTGATGAGGCAGAGTGGGCACACTATGCCATATACTAGGGCCAGGAATGCATATCCCCAGTCTGCGATGGGCACAGAGAATGTAAAGGGGGCAGGACATGTGCAACAGGAGAGAGGGAGAGAGCTAGGAGCCAGCTGAGCAGACATGGATGGGGACATGGAGCAGAAGAGCAGCATGAGGATCATGTCTGTGTGCTATGGCCTGTGAGGGTGTAGGTGAATGTGCAAGGCTTTCATGTGAATGTGCAAGGGTGGGAATGGGAGACCCAAAGTCACAAGTGTGGGAAGCCCCCAACCACTGGAAGGCAAACAGTGGGGCTTGTCCATGGGATTAGTGAATGTTCCTGGTAGTGTGCAAGGGCAGGAGCTAGGAGCCCCCCACCATGGCCCCAATTCCCCACGGTTACCCCACCCTCGGTGGATGGTGGTTATGTTGGCCACTTGGCCTCCTGCTTGGCAGCACCCCAACATGGGGGGGGGGGTCATCACAGATTCACCAGGGGAATCCTGAGAGGAAGAGGGAAAATGCACAATCAGGAACCAAGGAGTAGGCTGAAGCTGAAGGAGAGGCCCAGGACAAAGGGTACTCAGGGTTAAGAGAGCAAAGCTGGAATTAAAGGGTGCCAGGTAAATAGGACATAGAGCCTGGGGTGGTGCAGGGAGCCCCCTTTCCCCCTGAAGAGGATCTGACCAGCCCCCTGGGGAGATCAGGAAACAGGTCAGAAAGCAGTAATGGACTGGAGGGGAAGACCACCCACCCAGGAAAGGGCCCCTGAAGGTCTGAAGATCTAGGTTGCTTTCCCTCCTCAACCCCCCATTCCATTGGCCCCTGCCCTCACCGGTTCAACTGGAAGGCTGGAGCCCCCTTGGGCTGGGGCATCCCAGGCCGGGGTCCCCCTCGGGGTTCCTCATGGTCAGGGGTGGGGGTAGGTGAGTCCCCAAAGGCCCCCAGCACAGTGACTCCAGCAGGGGACAGGTCTGTCAGTGGTTGCTGGCTCTCCTCTGGCCTCAGGGCACCTTGCTGCCCGGAGGGCCTGCGCCGTTTCTGGCTCCGGTCCCAGCTTGTGCATCAGAAGGAAAGAGGTCCTCTCACACACTTGTGTACCCTCTGTCTTAGGCCAGCATCGCTGGTCAACCCAGCTTCTCTCTCCCTGGAACCCCCAACTTCACCATAGCAAAAAAAAAAAAAAAAAACTGGTTTCTGAGACCATGCACCCCATCAAGCTATTCCTGCCGCTTCCCTCTAAACCATTGGAGAGCCACAGAATAATGCCTCCTCCCTACCAACACAAAGCCCCTTAAAACTATCCCTTGCCACACTGATGTCCAGGGGAGCCATTTCCCTCCTCTGCAGGTACCTGGCAGATTTAGTTCAAGTTCAAAGTCAGCTAATGGCTTGGGCACCTGAATCTAATGACTCTCAGTAAAGTGTGAAGGACTGTGTGACCCATTATTGACTGTGTACAAAGAAAGCTCCCAATTTTCTTCCTCCTGGACAGACGCCCTAAGAAAGGGCTCTGCAGCCCGGTTCAGTTTTTGTCTTGGAGAGCTGCCCACCAAAGCCCCCAGAATAGATAAATAATTCCCCTGCCTCCCACTACCCCTTGTATTTTTCTGGAGGAATCTGTTCGGATTTCTCTCAGTCCTGCTCCACTCCAATTAGCTTTTCTTGAGCTCCTCCCTTCATCAGTGACTTCCCACTCCAATGAAACTTTTGTCCTTGGTCTTGCCCTGTGTCTAGCCGTTACAAACCTTTAGGCAACTCCCTTAGCTTACCAGAACTTGAAGATGATGCCAGTAGCCACAAGAACGATGATGATGGATATGGTAATCGTTACATAAAGCTGAGGGTCCACACCTGGGGAAGAGGGAAGACAGCTGTTGGGAGGCCTGAGGCAGGGTCAAAGTGGGGTGTGGCTTGAGTACTGCCACTCGAATCCACATCGCCCGTCTACTTCTCTGGATTCCCCCTGTTCTTTTTTAATCATCAACTCTCTCCTGGGTTGTCAGCTTTTCCACTTTCCCAAACATTATATGTACCAGATCTTACAAATACATGTGAAGAGGATGAGGCTCCAAGGTCAGAGAGAACCATCCTCCTGGATAGAAATGGGGGTAGAGGTACCAGATGATCTTCCTTGGTCCAACCCTAAGCTACCGTCCAGCACATACCCTGGTAGTGACCTTCCTCCGTGGCATCCCTCTGCCTGGAATACCCCGTTCTGTTTTTAAGCTCTAGCTCACACGTCAGTTGTTTGATCTGTCCTGATCCCCGGGGTGAAGTAGTCTCTCACTTCTCCGTTTTCCTCAAAACATGCTGTACGTGCTTCTGTTAGGCTGTTTGTTTGACTCATCCCCAATTGTCTAAACATCTGTCTTCAGCAGTGGCCCTGAACTCTTTCAGTGCGCACACGGCAGCAGCTCCCCCTCTGCACCCTTGCCAGCCTAGAGCCTGGCATTTTGCTGAAGACACAGACAGCCTCAGCAGCTCCTCGGCTTCAGCCACCCTCCCCATCCTTCACAGCCCTCCCAGCCTTGCTCACCCACCTTCTCCACGCCCTCCAAACAGGAAGGGCCGCAAGGTAGCAGGTGTCTCCCCGAGGATGAGCCCGTCTCCATCATCCCGCATGGAGTCTGAGTTAGGGTGCGGGGTGGCCAGCCCATGTGGGGCTGCAAAACCATAGTCCAGGGGCAGAAATCCAGGATTGACAGAGTTGGGGTCCCCTCCATCCTCCCGAGATACTGTGGGACCCCACACAATAGCCCAAGGGTACTGGGACGAGGGAGGCCCCTCCTCAAAGCCTGACGGGGTGGCAGGAGGTGCAGTTCCTGGCAGAACTTGCCGACGTGATCTTGGGACCCGTGGGGACCGGCTTGGTGGAGGCGCACGCTCCCAAACACACACATGGCGAGGGGCTGAGGGGCCACCTCGGACGCATGGGGGGCGGGCCGGGGCTGGTGGGGACCGAGGGGAGGAGCCCTGAGCAGGCGGTGGGAGGGGTAGCAACAGCAGTGGCCAGAGAGGGAGGAGTTGGGACAGCAGTAGAGCAGGCCTACAGGAAGGGAGAAAAAGTCGGTGAGACCCAGGCCACTATGGATGGGCTCAGGTATGAGAAGGGTAGGCTCACACCAGAAATCCTGGGTACCTCCCTCCAGGTTTCTCTGCTAGAGCAGGCGTGTGTTAGGGAGACCCTGGCCTCGTTTTGTCTAGGGGGCCAGTCGTCAAGAGGCCCAGAGTTGGCCTAGGCAGGAAAGGGCCCAAACCCCCAGGGAAAGTGGTCTCCAAGCTCCCCCTGCTGGGCCAAACTTACCACATTCTGCTCTCGGTATCTGAGGTCTTCCTCAGCTGTGACCCAGATTTTTTGCCTTTACTGGAGGAAAAACGAGGGTGTCACATCCCAAATGCCCCCTGTACTCCCCCAGCTCATCCATCCACCAATTCTGCCCCTTCCTGCCCCACCCCAAGCTGCACAGTTACCAGCCATGCTGCTGCTTCCCAGCATCCCCTGCTTCTTAGCATCCTTTTAGGGGGAAACTCCCTCAAGTAACCCCCAGCCCCACCTACAACATCCCAGATGGGTCCCTGTTACCTCCTGGCCCCGGTATCTGTCTACTCTTGCCTCTCTGGCTTCCTTCCTTCTCACTTCCTCTGCCCACAGCTCCAGGCTTCTTGGATCTTAATTTAGAGCCAAGAACCTTGTGATTCCCTGAGCACCTACCGCTAGGGAGGGAGTATGAGAGTGGGGGAGGGAAGGGAAGTCAATCTCAGTGAGTGTTGGGGGGTGCTAGAAGGCCCCTCACCTCGTGTAGTGCCAGGCATTTCTCTTGCAATGAAGCCTAGAAGCTAGCTGCCTTTAAAAAAAAAAAAAAAAAAATGGGAGAAAATGGTAGGTGGGAGAAAAGCTCCAGAGCATGGTTTCTGCTCCTGAGGTTTAACCACTCAAATGCATAGGTGCATTCTGAAAGAAGGTGGAGCTCGAAGGAAGCCGCCCCCTCAACTGTGGCTCCTCTGGGTAAAGTCCTAGGAGAGTGGAGATGGTTGGAAGTGCACAGTCTCCAAGCTGAGGGTGGTGAACCCTGAGGGGCTGGGATCCGCAGGGAGAAGGGGCATGTGACACTCCGTGTCTTCTAGACTCCTAGTCTATAGCTGCACGTTTGAATACTCCCAGAGAATAAGCTGGGGAAGGGAATGGGGTGGTGGACAATAGGTGTGAGAAGTGAAGGGCTAAGAAGAAAAACATTGGTTCAAGAGTGAGAAGAAAGGTGAACAGTAGCTGGGGAAGGGAGAGGTGGAGCGGGAAGAGGGGCCACAGAAGAATCTCAGAGGGCTCTGAAGAGAGAAGAGGGCAGGATGGGGAGAGTGGGCGGGAGGCTGGAGGGGTCTGGCCAGGACAGAAGCAAAGAGAGTGGAAGGGGAAAGGAATGATGGGGATCAGAGATGAGGAGAAAGTCATTGAGATAGAAAAGAACATGGTGTGGAAGGCAAAATCAGAAAAGGGAGGGACAGGGGCAGGGTGGGGGGAAGCGGCACAGCAAAGATGGAGGAGTTACGAATTGTTTCTTAAAATTTAAAGAGATAAGGAGACAGAGCTGGAGGCCAGGTGAAAGAGAAGGGAAAGGAAAGAGACAAGCCTGGGGGCTTGGTGGGAGAAGGTTAGAGAAGGGAGGAAAGAAATGGTAGCCCAAGCAGTGGAGCGGATAAGGGCTCAGAAGACATCGGTGGCCCGCTACACCAGGACCCGCCTGCCCCTTCGTCCGCCACATCCCCCCCCCCACCAACGTCAACTCCAGCCCTTTTACACACACCGGGTACCCCTTTGTCACCCCTTCCAGGAAGTCCGCAGTCCCCAAGCTGGTGCGCCACCCCACCCCCTTGGCGCTCCTCACGGACCTGTTGTGCGCAGAAGACGAACCGGGAGGGGGGGTGGGAGAACCGGGCCCCATCCCTAGAAGGGAGCCCAATCCCGCCAATCCCACAGGCCTGCGCTCCCTGGACAGGGCTGGAAAGCGGGCGCAAGCCGGGAAAACGAGGAAAAGATCAGCCATGGGAGTCGGAGGGAGCATCCAGAGCGAAAAGGGGACCTGAGGCTGGAGGATGCCCGAAGCTGCAGGATGAGCTCAAGGCGGGATGGAGGCAGCCGCGGAGACGTTGACTGCTGCACCAGGAGGGTAGGATGGAGTCAGGACAGCGGAGGGATGGAGGGCGGCTGGAGTCGGGCGAGAGGCGAAGGGCGCGGAGCTGGCACTGGGGAGGGCAGAGCCTGTTCCCTCCGGATAGGGGCTTTGGGTGCCCCCTCGCTCACCTGCATTCCTGACGTGGCGGCGCGCTGACTGCAGACACTCCGAGCTGCGCGGGGCTTGGGGGTCGCAGAAGCGGGTGGGGCGCCGGGCATGGTCGGGAGCTTTGGCTGGCAGCGAGGCGCTGGATCCGGAGGGGGGCGGGCGCCCGGGGCGCGGGGCGGCGGCGGCGGCGGCGGCGGGAGATGCTCGCTTCGGCAGGGCTCGGCTGGGCTCGGCTGGGCTCGGCTGGGTTCGGTGGACGGCTAGGACCACTTGGTCTCCGCCTCTCCTCCTCACGTCTGTAGGCCACGCATGATTTAACCCTCCGTTTGCCACGCTGCGAGCCTAGCTTTTGTCCCAGGTACAAGGTTGGGGAGGGTGAGTAGGGATGGGAGCCACGACCTCCAGGCACATCCACCTCTGCTCAGCTCCACAGACCCCATGATTTCTGACCCCCAAGCAGTTCTCAGAGTCTAAGGCACCAATGCAATTGAGTCCCTAACTCTGGCCAGGGTGGAAAGGGATGAGAGTTCAAGACCATGGCGGGGAGAGGACCAAGGAGGGCTGGGAGAGAAGGCCGCATAGGCAAATTAGAGTGCCCCAACAGATCAACAGTTCGCTCTGGCCCTGCTATATAATCCATTCTCTCGGAAGCAGCCCAAAAACAGTCCTTAAATGGCTCAAGACCCATTTACTGTGCTTAGCCTTTCCAAAAATCAGACTATCCAAACCACTTTCTGTGGCTTATAAGGAGGCCCTGTAGGTTCCCGCCTCTAAGTATCTAGGTGTTCTCTTTCCTACGGATATCTGTGTCTCAGCCACAGTGTGCTCCTAGAAGTAGGCAACAGGAACCTACCTCAGGGCTTTGCACCTGCTGTTCCTTCTCGAAGCTTTTCCCTGGCCGTTCACAAATGGCCCACGCCAGTCCACTCAGATTCAGTCTTCTGAGATGCCTTCCCTACTCTCTTAAAACCCTCCTGTCCTGGGCCATAGAGATGGCTCAGGGGACAAAGGTGCTTGCCACCAAGCCTGAGTAGCTGAGTTCTATCCCCAGGACCCACAAGGTGGAAGGAAAGAACTGCCTCCTTCAGGTTGTCAACAGATCTCTGAAGGAGCAGTGTGACACACACACTAAATAAATGTAATTTAAAAATTTCCTCTGACCCTACCAATTCATACCTAACCCCTCCCCATTACCCTCAAGCCCCTGCACCGCAAACTTCTAGGAATCACAGTCTGCTAATTCCCCTCCAACCTCCCAGTTGTTCTTGATTAGTCTTCCTCGGCTCTGACCCCTAAGTGTTGGAGCCTCCTAGGGCTTCGTCCTTGGCCTTCTTTTCTTTCCACATTCTTTGTCCAGTGATCTCATCCAGTCCCAGGGCTTAAATACTCTGTAAATGTCAGTGAGTCCTAAATCTATTTCCATAGTGCCAGACTCATTTGTCCAACCGCCCACTTGACATAGCCACTCTGATGTCTAATAGCTGCACAAATCTAACATGACTCAAATAAATGCCTTGAACTGCCCCGCCCCCCAATCCACTTCTGTCCAGTGCTCTTCATACTGGGACATGACAATTGCTCCTTGTTCAAGCTAAAAGGGTTTTGATTTCTGTAAGTGCTGCAGCCTCGGCTCTGAGGGACTGTCCGGAGTCTACCCCTTCATCTTTATTGTTAGGGTCCTGAGCCAAGCTGTCTTCTCGAATCTGGAGTCATTGTAGCTTCTTAGATGCTCCTTCATTTCCTTTTTGTTTTGGTTTGGTTTTTTTAAGACAGGGTTTCTCTGGCTGTCCTGGTACTGACTCTGTAGAACAGGCTGGCTCTCGCAGCTGCCTCCCAAGTGCTGTGATCAAGGGCATGTGCCACCACTGTCTGGCGATGGCCCTTTACTTCTGGCCTCTTGTTTTGCAAACTACTCTTTACAGTTGCCAATGATTTTGAGAATCTAAATCATATCCCTGCTCTTCCCTTTTAAAACATCAGGGTCTGGTGAGATGGCTCAGCAGGTAGCCAAGCCTGACGAGCTGAGTGAGATGCTCAAGACCCACAGGGTGGGAAGAGAGAACCAACTCCCACAAAGTTGTCCTCTGACCTCCATGTACCAGCATGTGCACATGCACTCACTAAATAACAATGCAAAAGCTCCCTTCACACACAGTGCTTCTGCCAAATGAGACTTTCCTGTCAGTCCAGAGCATCAGAAGGCGTTCTCCCAGAATCTCTATACTCCGAGTGCCTCTCCCACCACTTCACTACCATCTCTCTATTTTCACCTGGCTGGCTCTTAACATCCTGCTCTCTGCTTTCCAGGAGCCTCCACTTCATCCATGCTTCATCATCTTTTCCGAGCCATCACTTTCTGACATGGCTTTACATTGGTTTTCTGTTTATTGTCTTCCCCCATACACCGAGAGCAAACGTCTCACTTCTCATCTTCACCCCACATCCTGACTGCAGTGCTTTTCACATGGTAAAAGCCCTGTCCTCATTGCTTGGTGAACACGGTCTGGGAGCAACCCCTGCCCACTCTAAACTCCTTTCATTCTCGCCATTGTGTCCCCTTGCTTTTCCTCTCCATCTGCCTGCATTCCCTCATCTCTGCACTCTGCGGAGCGAGGTTGAGTCTCTGCCCTCACGCACAGCCCTCCTGACCATCCATCCTCCTCCTTCTGTCCTTAGCACTGTCATTACTCTGGCACTCCCGCCTCTAGGAAGGAAGCCTGCTGTGGAGACCCGCATCTGCAGCAGTTACTCTCCTTCTTGCCCGTCCCCGACAGCCTTTCATTCCAAGTCAAAACAGCAGTGAGTCAGTGAGATGCCTTCCCAGTGTCTCCCAGTGGCGAGAGGAAGACAGTGCATATCAGATGAAAAGACAGCTATTGGTCCATGTGAGGGAGCTTGCAGGACTCCTGCTACCTCTGAGGCTTGCTGGGAGCCCAGGATAGGCTCTAGAGGACTCACTGTAACCTGGTGAGGACCACATTTATCAAATGAATGTTCACTCAGTAAAATAATGCCTTCTACATGAAGCTTTGTATTGTGATCAATTATTTTTTAATATTTTTTTATTCTTTTCAACAAATGTTTATATGAGAGAGAGTCTCATATGGCCTGGCCTGCCCTTGGATTCACTATGTAGCTGAGGGTAAATTTGAACTCCTGAGCTTCTGTTTCCATTTTCTTAAGTGCTGAGGATTACAGAAATGCAGCCCCACACCCAGGCATCAGCAAATATTTTTAAAATGTTAACTACAAGCCGGGTAGGGCACTGGACCAGGGCATACAGTGAAGAGCAAGAGCAAAGTCACCAGAATCTTTACACTTTTTAGTAAGAGAGACAGTGAGCCATCAGGCAATAGGCTCAGGGTGTGAGTCACTGGTGGGGCACGTGCTTAGCATGTGCAAGGCTCTGCTATCTCTATTACTGTTGCTGTACTCGGTGTGCCCAGTATTTCTCTGGGTGACTTTCTGTCTCTTTTGTTTGTGTCACGGGCTGACATTGAACTTGCAATACTCCTACCCCAGCATCCTGAGTACTGGTATTATAGGAGCGCATCACCATAGCTAGGAATATTTCCATGCTGTCCTTTAAAAAAAAAAAAAAATGTGTGTCCTTGTGCTCCCCATGCATGTGTAGAGGTCAGAGGACAGGTTTAGGAAGTGGCATCTCTCTTTCCCATCGTGTGGGTCCCAGGCCAGGGTTCAAACTCAGGTCATTGGGCTTAGTGACAGGTGCCCTTACCCACTGAGCCACCTAGCTGGCTCCACATTTCCCAGGCTTTCCTTCCTTAAATGCCCAAATCTCTTTCTCTCTGTGTCTGTCTCTGTGTCTCTCTGTCTGTCTCTCTCCCTCTCTGTCCCTCTCTCTCAGAGCTGATGGTCTTGCTGCCTTATCAAGAAAACGGGAGATTATCATTCTTACCACCTCCATCTTCCTGCACCACTGCCCCTTTGATGGACCCTGTCACCACCCAGTGCTGTCATTGCAGCAACTGTCCCTCCCTTCCCTGGCCTGAAGCCTCCCTGGCCTCCTCTCTACTTGATTATTACCATCAGTGTGCAAGCATGTTGAATCTTCGTGAGACATATCCTCCTTGGCTGCCTTTCTCTGCTTTCTCTGAGAAAGCCGTCATGGGAGGGGAAGCCTCTACTCACCAGCTTCTCTGCCTCTCCCCCCCCCCCCCCTTACTCTTATACAAACTCATATCTATAGGTTTTACGTTTGTAATTCACGATCTGTTGTTTCTGAGATAGAGACTCACTACGTAGCCCTGGCTGGCCTGGAACCCCCTGTGTAGACCCCAGTGGCCTCCAATCTGCGACGATCTTCCTGCCTCTGCCTCATGTGCTCTGGGATTATAGGCAAGAGCCAGCATTCCCCACTCTGAATTCATATTCTTTGTAAAATCAGGTTACAAAATAGCAGGCTTCTTCATGGCATTTTCACATAAGCTTCATTTTGGTTTAGGCTCCTTTCACTTGCCTGCCTCTTCTTGCCCCTCTGTACCTTTCTGCCCCCTTCTACTTTCATATCTCATGTGTCCTGTTATTCTACCCTCCCCCTCACTTAAAGCCTGTTTACTTTCTGTTTTATGGACCTTTTCTGGTTTCCTAGCATTTACCCACATTTACTCCCACTACATGCATTTATTTGACAATTAGCAGCCAGAATCCCCATCTGAGAGAGAACATGCAGTGTCTATCTTTCTGAGCCAGAGTTATCACAATTAATGTCATCTTTACCAGCTCCCATGATTACCCTGTGAACTTCATGCTTTCATTTCTCTTTGTGGCAGAATAAAATCCCATTGTTTATATGTACAACATTCTCATGACCCATTCATTTACTGATAGACGTCTAGGCTGGGCCCCCTTTCTCGGTATTGTGAAAAGAGCAATAATAAACACGCGCGAGCACGTTTGAAGCTCCGTGGCAGGACGCAGAATCCTTTGGGCATGTGCCCGAGATGGTGTAGCTGGACCATGTGGTAGTTCTAGGTTCGTTGTTTTGAGAAGCCTGCACACTGGCTGGTACTCCACCAACAGTGGGTAAGGCCTCCTTTTCCCCCACATTATCGCCAACGCTGCTGCCGCTCGCTCTCTAGATAACAGCCATTTTGACAGGGGAGAGATGAGGTCTCAGAGGATCTGGGGATTGAGCTCAGGTCTGCATTCAGGCTTCGCTGCAAGCGCCTTTACCCACTGAGCTATCTAACCGCTGTAGGGGTGCAGTGCCCGGTGTTCGTACAGGTACCGACGCACGCGCGCGCGCACACACCGGTGGAGGCAAAAGCAAGTTATTTGATGTCTCCTTTACTCCTCTCCACCTCATTGCCTTGAGACACGGTCTCTCACTGAATCTGAAGCCCACCATTTCAGCCAGGCTGGCCAGCCAGCAATCGCTGCTTCTCCCTGACTCCAGGCACACGCGTGCGCGCGCGCGCGCGCGCACACACACACACACACACACACACACACACACACACCGGGTTACAAGCAGACACAGTCATGCCTAACTTCCTATGTGGATGCTGGGGATTTGAACGGAGCTCCTCATGCTTTCAGAAAAAGCACTCTTACTCACTGGGCCATCTCCTCACACCTTTGAATAGTTTAAAAATATTTATTGGCCAATTATACTTCCTTCTTATTTAAATATATTTCTGAGGCTGGAGAGATAGCTTAGTGGTTGAGAGCACTGACTGCTCTTTCAGACAGACTCAGGTTCAATTCCCATCACCCACATGGCAGTTCACAAGAGTGTGTAGCTCCAATTCCAAGCAATCTGACACCTTCACACAGACATACATGCAGACAGAATATCAACAAATATGAAATGAAAAAAACAATATTTTTTAAATTATTTTTTTTAAATCAATGAAATGATTGCTAATGATATTCTGGTATACTCTTAGATTGGTGCCCCTCCCCCAATCACCACCAGAGAGGCTTCCTCAGGCAGCTGATAGGAGCAGATGCAGAGACCTGCAGTCAAGTATTAGGTGGAGAAAGACCTCCAAATTGGAGATTGCCATTGGATCCCTTCCCTTTGAGCTCAGGGATCCCCAAGGAAGAGGAGTCAAGGACACCACAGGAATAGGGCCCACAGAATCAACTAAGCAGGGCCCCCAGGGGCTCCCAGAGACAGAAGTGGCAATCATGAAGTCTGCATGGGTCTATGCTAAGTCCTCTGTGTGTATATTAAGGTTCTTAACTAGACAGTTTTGTGGGACTCCTAGCAGTGGGGGGGGAGGGGGCTCTCTGACTCTTTTGCCTGCTCTTAGAACCCTTTTCCTCCTACTGAGTTGCCTCACCCAGCCCTGAAAATGAGGGTTTGTGCCTAGTCTTATTGAATCTTGTTATGCCATGTTTGGGTGATACCCCTGGGAGGTCTGCACGGAAACAGAGGAAGAATGGATCTGGGGGAGAAAGGAGATAGATGGGAGGGAAAAGTTGAAACAGTGAAAGGAGGGGATGTATTGTATGAGAGAAGAATAAATTTAAAAAACATTATTTCTGGGGCTGGAGAGATGGCTCTAGTGGTTAAGAGCACAGACTACTCTTCCAGAAGACCCAGGTTCAATTCCCAGCACCCACACAACAGCTCACAACTGTCTGTAACCATCCAGTTCAGGCTTCTGACAGCACTGCACCAAAGCACAAAAGATTAAATTAAATAAATTATTTTTAAAAAATTATTTCTGCTGGGTGTGATGGCACACACCTATAATCCCAGCACTTGGGGAGGCAGAGGCAGGCAGATCTCTGTGAGTTTGAGGCCAGCCTGGTCTACAAATGGAGTCGGGTGATTTGCATGCATGTATGTATGTGTACTCTGGTGCTGCAGAGATCAGAAGAGGCCATGAATCCTCTGGAAGTGGAGTTGCAGATGGTTGTGGGCCACCATGCAGGTGCCAGGAATCAAACCCAGGCCTTCTGCTCTTAATTAGCTCTCAAGCCTGCCTTGTGTCCTTCTTTTGATAACTGTCAATTTGGTTCAGTGTGTGTGTGTGTGTGTGTGTGTGTGTGTTTAATATTTACAGTTATGTATATATTCTGAATATTAACCCCCTGTCTGAAGCATAACTGGCAAAGATTTTCTCCAATTCTATCGGTTACTCCCTCTGTTGATTGTTTTGCTGTATAGTGGCTTTCAAATTTTATGTAATCCCACTTCCCAGTTCCTAGGCCTGTTCCTGTGCTCTTGGGAGCCTATTTGGAAATCTCTTACCTGTGCCTATGTCCTAAAGTGATTTCTCTGTGCTTTCCTTTAGCAGTGCCAGTATTTCCAGTTTCTGATTACAGTCAATGATCCAGTTCGAATTGATTTTTTGTGCATGTAAGAGACATGGATCTGACTTCAATCTTCTGCATGTGGAGGCTCAGTCTTGCCAACAGTATTTTTTGAAAATGTTATCTTTTTTTTCCAGTGTATGTTTTCAATACTTTTTTCTTGGTGGGGGGGAGGCCAGGTGGTTTTGGTGCATACTTTCAATCCCAGCACTCAGGAGGCAGAGGCAGGTAGATCTCTGAGTTCGAGGTCAGCCTGGTCTACAGTGTGAGTCCAGGACAGCCAGGGCTATTACACAGAGAAATCCTGTCTTGAAAACCAAAAATCAAAAACAAACAAACAAAAAGCCCAGAGATAAATCCACATATATTGCGGAAACCTGACACAGGGTTTCCTGGGATTAAAGGTGTGCCCTGCCATGCTGGCTCTGGGATTTTTATTGTGTTCCGCTGTTCTACGTGTTTGTTTTGGTCCCAGTACTGTGCTGTCTGTCACTATGGCTCCACAGTATAGCTTGAAGTCAGGTAATGTCATACCCCTGACTGTTCTGCTTAGAGCTGCTTTGGTTATCCATAGTCTTTTGAATTTCCATGAGAATCATAGGATTATTCTTCAAGTTCTGTGAAAATTGTCACTTGAATTTTGATGGGGAATTGAATTGAACTGAATCGGTAAGATTGCTTTTGGTAGTATAGTCAATCTGCCAATCCAGGCATAAGGAAGGTATTTTCATTGTCTAGTGCCTCTTCAATTTCTGTTGCTAATGTCTTAAAGTTTTTCTTGTCAAAGTTTTAAGATTTACTTTTTATTATTTATACAGTATCCTGCCTGCAGGCCAGAAAAGGACACCAGATCTCATTATAAATGGTTTATGAGCCACCATGTGATTGCTGGGAATTGAACTCAGGACCTTTAGAAGAATAGCCAGTGATCTTAGCCTCTGAGACATCTCTCCAGTCCTTCTTGTGAAGGTTTTGACCTCTTTCAATTCACTGTTTTGAATTGGTAATGCAAGCACATGTCCATAGCAAACAGAGAGGTATTTATTTTCTTCCCATCCATCATCTTTAAGCTCCTACCCCTGACCTCAGTGTGGCTCATTGCATGTATGACTCCAAAGTAATGTACATAAAGCAAAGAGCACTCTAAAATCTTTCCTCAGGGGCTAGAGAGACAGCGCAGGGGTATGGAGTACCTGATGCTCTTGCGGGGGCCCTGGGTTCGGCTCTCAGTGCTCACACGATAGCTCAGACAAATGTGTAACTCCAGTACTGAGGGATCCCACTGCCTCTTGTGGCCACTGCAGGTATCAGGACATGCATGGTGTACCTTCATACAAACTCTCACATATGTAAACACAAAAATAAATGAACCTTTTAAAAAGCTTCTGTTTTTTGGAGCTGAAGGTGTAACTCAAAGCTTGCCTTAGAATAGCCATGACTCTGGTTCAAACCTCACACCACAAACACACCAATATAGTCATAAAATAGCACATGTGGCGGTGCACACCTTTAATGGTGGTGATGTTCATGCCACAGAGCATGTATGAAAGTCAAAGACAGCTTTCAGGGTATGGTCTCCCCTTTAACTCTATGGATTCCAGAGATGTCAATAAGGTCATCAGGATTTTACCCAATGAGCCATTTCGTAGGCCCTGCTCTTTTTAAAAAGTTGTATTTATTATTTATTTTATGTTTACGGGAGTTTAGCCTGCATTTAAGTATACTACATCTATGCAATATGCTCCAAGCCCAGACGAGGTTGTCAAATCCCCCAGAACAGGAAAAAAAAAAAAATCCCCTGGAATGGCAGTGACAGATAGTTGTGAGCTATCATGTGGGTTCTGGGAATTGGTTCAGGCCTTCTGGAAAAACAGCTAGTAGTCTTAACTACTAAGACACGTCTCCAGCCCTGGGTCTTCTTACGTGGTCATGGGTCTTTGAGATCTTCCCGTATTGATGGAAAAAAAAAATCTCCAGTCCTTTTCCACACACATAGAATTCTAATGTGTGGATGCTCTCTCAATAGTTCTTGTAGCCATTCTCAGGCAGGCTTCTGCCCTAACTCTCTGCCTAGATCTCTCTTGTGAAGTCTGCTCGTGGTCTTCACGTTCTAGTCAGCAGGCTCAGTTTACTTGGCAACCTTTCATACAGTTACCCTGGCCCATTCTAGAAACATTTGCTTTACCTGGTGTTTTTGATGCTCTGCTAGTCCAGCTGTTCCCACGTCTTCCTTGTAGGTCTCATTGCTGGTTGCTCATCTCCAACCAGATGTCTTGCTCTATCTTATGTCATTCCTAAGCTGATCATTTAGTTTCTAGGTTCTAAATATATCTATTTTCTAGTATTATTTCTATCTCTGTCATTTGGCTTCAGGTAGTCTTTCTGTCCAATTATCTGCTTACCCCTCCTTAAACATTTCCCCTCAAAAAAAGATATTTTTATTATTTTAAATTATATGTATGGAGTCAGTAGTGGTATTGCAAACCTTTAATCCCAGTTCTTGGGAGGCAGACGCAGAGGCAGGTGGCTCTCTGTGAGTTGAAGTCTAGCCTGGTCTACAGAGTGAGTTCCAGGACAGCCAACGCTATGTACAGATACCCTGTCTAAAAAACAAACAAACAAGTAAATATAAACTTGTGTGCACGTGTTGTCTGGGTATGTGCCCCTGAGTTGAGGTGCCCAGTGAGGCTGAAGGAGTTAGATCCCCCAGGAGACAGAGTAACAGGCAGTTACAAGCTGCCTGATATGGATGCCAGGTACAAACTCAGGTGCACTGAAAGAGTGGCTTGTGCTCTTAACTGTTGAACCATCTCTCCAGTCTCAACATTTTCTCCTTTAATAAACGGCATCTTGTTGTTCTCCATTTGACAGCATCTGAAGCTCAGCTTCTGGATGGAGAATAGGGGTTCAATTTCTCTCAAGGGCAGCTAGAGCTCTTTAGGGCAAGGTCTGGGGTCTGGAAAAGGTTTTCCTCAGAGTGTTACAGTTTAGTCCTTTTAGCCTGTGGCAGTGGAAGCTTGGGCATTCCAAAGCTTATGGTGATACCAAAGTATTATAGCTCTTGGTTAAGTTGCTGTGCTAGGCACGGCAGAGGTTTGGGCAAAAGTCTATGCCTGGTCGGCTTGCAGCGGAGGCACAGGCCTAGCAGGCCGGAGGGCAGGCCTGGTGAGACTCAACTGGCTGGCAGGGCATGAATAACCAGTCTCTGGTGATCATGGTGGAAGGCTGATGGTATCACCCAGCCAATCAGCAGCATGCACACCCAGCATGTTTATTTGAAATCGGGGATTTATAAAGCTTTGGGCAGTGGGAGGGATTTCCAGGGTGAATGTGTTTGATCTGGTAGGGTCAGGGGATTAGGAATACTTGATTTGCATGTAGTGGAACAGTACGTTTTCCACGCAGTGGCATGGTTCTATCACAAATCAAGAACACAGTACTTACTTAACCTGTGGGAGAGGGGGAAATCTCCAAGTAAAATTGAAGGTCACTGCTGGACTAAGATCCTTAGCAGGGCAGGGCATTTCTAGGAATTCCCAGATGCTAGCTAGAGCAGTTTCCTTATCAGAGAAGGGTCTAGCCTGTGATCTGCCCTGAGGACTATGTGATGATCCTTGCAAGACTCCCCAGATTAGGGGAGACTTTTAGAACTCTGCTGAGAAAAGGGGCTCTCTCATCATAAACCAAGCACAAATGAATGGCTATTTGGAGACTGCAGTCTCCAGCTTTATCCAGCAGAGCCCCACATCATCCCAGCCAGGCTGTGGTGGTACACACCTTTGATCCCAGCATTCAGGAGGCAGAGGCAGAAGGAGCTCTGTGAGTTTTAGGCTAGCCTGGACTACAGGCTGCATTCCAAGACAGCTAGGGTACATGGAGAAACCCTGTCTTGGGAAAAAAAAAAATGGCATCTCTACACTTCTAGCTGAACAGGACTGTGGTGGTTTAAATGGCCCCTATAGACTCATGTGTTTATTGCTTGGCCCATAGGGAGTGGCACTATTAGTAGGCGTGGCCTTGTTGGAGGAAGTGTGTCACCGTGGAGGCGGGCTTTCAGGTCTTCTATGTTCAAGCTAGGTCTAGAGTGGCCGTCTCCTTCTGCTGCCTTTGAATCAAGATGGAGAATTCTCAGTATTTCCTACTGCACCACGTCTGCCTGAATGCTGCCATGCTTCTCACCATGATGATAATGGACTAAATCTCTGAACTGTAAGTCAGCTCCAATTAAATGTTTTCTTTTATAAGAGTTGTCATGGTTATGGTGTCTCTTCACAGCAATAAAACCCTAAGACAAGGACTCATTTTTAATATTTAACTTCCCTGTAGCTGCCTCATATTTTTTGCCTAACCTTATTTTGTTATGTATACACATGAAAATTTTTATGTGACAAAATTCACAGGACATAAAATTTATTCCAATTAAGTCTACAGTTCAGTAGTATTAAATATATTCATGGGTTGGGATATAGTTCAGTTGGTAGAGTTCTCAGAATGTGTGAGACCCTGTCGTCCCCAGCACCTCATAAACTGGGCTTGGCAGCACACACACCTCTTGTCTTGGTACCCAGGAGATGGAGGCAGGAGAATCATAGGTTCTAGGTCAGGGGTAGACAGATGACTCAGCTAGGGCAGGGCTTTTGGTACAAGCATGAGGATCTGAGCTCAGTTCCCAATAATCACAGAAAAAGCCAGAGGCCGAGGCAGAGACTGGGGGATCCCCTGAGTCCTGCTCCAGGTTCTGTCTCAGAAAATAAGATAGAGAGCACATGAGGAAGTCACCAACTTTGACCTCTGGACTCCATGTGCACGCACACACACATGTCCACCTGTATTTGCACACACACACACACACACACACACACACACACACACACATAGAAGAAAATTCAAGGCCAGTCAAGACCCCAAAACAGAGTAATAAATGCACTCCTGGTATCTGGCCATCACTACCTGTCATCTCCATGCCTCTTTGCTTGTTTGTTTGCTTTTAGAAGAGGGCCTTGCTATATAGACCAGCTGCAACCGGCTGTGGTTCTGCTCACCTGTACCCTCAGCACTCAGGAGTCTGAAGAAAGATTGCCAAGAGTCCAAGGCAACCCTCAGCTATGTGGTGAGACCCTGTCTCAAAAAAATGTAATTAAAATAAAATATAAAAGAGCTAGAGAATGAGCTCAGTGATTAAGATTACTTATTACTCACTGGGCAGTGGTGGCACATGCTTTCTATCCCAGCACTCAGGAGTCAGGGCCAGGCAGATCTCTGAGTTTGAGGCCAGCCTGGTCTACAAAGTGAGTTCCAGGACAGCCGGGGCTACATAGAGAAACCCTCAAAAAACAAACAAACAAACAAAGATTACTCCTTACTCTTCAGAGGGCCCAAGTTAAATTCCCAGCACACACATAGCAGCTCATGTTCTCCTGTAACTCCAGTCCCAGAGGATCCCACCTTGACCACGAGACAAACACGTGGTACACAGAGAAAACACTCGTACAGCTAAAATTAATAAAGGAAAAAATAAGCCAGGTTGGCCTTGAATTCTTTTGAATAAGTGAGCTGTATTTATTGTATCTTATGAGTTTAGTCCGCATGTATGTATAAGCATTGTGTGCATGCCTAGTACCTGCAGAAGGAAGAGGGCACCAGAGCCCCTGGGACATGGTCACAGAGGGTGGTGAGCCGCTATGTAAGTTAGGCTGGAGCCTTTGCTGGGCAGCAAGGACTCTCAGCTGCTGAGCCAAGTCTTCAGCCCCAACCTTAAAACCTTGCTCCTCCTGACTCAGTTTCTTGAGTGCTAGCACGACAGGCATATGGCTTAACTTCCTTTTAGAGAGCTGAAATCTGTACCCATTAAGCAATGACTCCTTTCCCAGTCCTACTTGGCCCAGGCACCTACCATCCTACCGTTCGGCACTATGATTTTGACCTCTCTGAGATATTCGTGTTTGTGTTGCTATATAATTTTTATATGTCATTTATTTGAAGGGCTTTTTTTAGATGTGTTTTATTTTTAATTATGTGTATGTGTGTCTGGGGGCAGGGTGTATGTGCAAAGTGAGTGCAAGCTACCCCCTGGAATCCAGTAGACCAGGCTGGTCCCCAACTGACAGAAATCTGCCTGCCTCTGCTTCACAAGTTCTAGGACTAAAAGTACGCACCACCATGCCCTGCTCACCATATATACTTGAAATTACACATAGTTATCAAAGTCAATACATGGCTGGTAGCCCATGCCTTTAATCCCAGCACTCAGGAAGCAGAGGCAGGCAAATCTCTGTGAGTTCAAGGCTGCCCTGGTCTACACAGAGAGCTCCAGGACAGCCAGGACTACATAGAGAAACCCTTTTCAAACACACACGCACAAGTTGGGCTGGAGAAATAGCTCGGCAGTTAAGAACTGACTGCTCTTCCAGAGCTCCTGAGTTCAATTCCCAGCAACCACCTGGTGGCTCACAACCATCTGTAATGAAATCTGATTTTCTCCTCTGGTGTGCATGAAGACAGAGCACTCATATACATAAAATAAACAAATAAATTTTTTTTTAAGTCAATACACAAGATACTATTACATATGTTAGATATAACTAGGCCTTGTTTTCTAGTTGAGATAGGTTGTAATGAAGCCCAGGCTAGTCTCTGACTTGCTACTTGAACTCCTTATCCTTCTTCCTCCACCTCCCAAGTCCCAGGATTATAGGGAGACCCCACCACGCTCAGCTTACAGCTTTTCTGCAAATGGATAAAAGTGTAAATATGCTGTCTGGTTTTACCTAGTGCCAAGCAAGGATAAATGTGACAACTTATGTGGCCTTCCAGCGTGTTTGCTTTCACTCGATATAACATTTCCAAGATGCACCCATATTGTTTCATGAAGCTGGAGTTCTCACCACGTAGACCAGGCTGGCCTCTGACACAGAGAGCTCCGCCTGCCTCTGCCTCCTTGAGTGCTGGGATTAAAGGTGTGCACCACCACTACCTCCACCAGGCTGCCATTTTCATTTTTGAAATCAAGGGCTCTTACTGAACCCGGATCTCACTGACTGGGCTAGACTAGCTGGCCAGCAAGCCCCAAAGGTACTGTCTCACCTCCCCAGCATGGGACTCCACAAGTGCACCTCCTAGCTAGGCTGTTTCACCTGGCTGATGGTGAACCCAACTCAGACCCCTCACATTCGCGTGGCAGACGCTTTACCGACAGAGCCCTTTCCCCAGCGGAGTCTCTGTTTTTTGAGACAGGGTCTCGAATATTCAAGACTTCCCAGAGAATTCCCTGTGTGGCTGAAGATGACCGAACTTCTGATTCTCCTGCTCTAGTTCCTGAGTGCTGGGATTACTGGCAGTGGATAACAGCTAGGTTCTATTCGATGCTGGGGCCGGGGGAAAGCCAGGGCTGCACACTTGCTAAGCCGGCACTCTATGGAGCTATGTTCCCGGTCTCTAACCGCTTCTTTTTGTTTCTTACAACTTATTTTATTGACATGTGTGTGTATGTGTGGCTACACATTTGTGAGTGCCTATGGAGTCCAGAAAAGGACATTGAACTCTCTGGAGCTGGAGTTACAGGTAGTTGTGAGCCACTCTATGTGGATGCTGGGAACCAAAGTCAGAAGGGCAGGAAGAACTCTGGACTGCTGAGCTGTCTCTCCAGCCTGTCTTCGGGGTCTTCTTAAGTGTCTTTCAGTGAAGTCTAATTTTTGTTTTCATGTGGATACTATACGTCTTCTGCTTTATTTAATACTGAGTCCTATTTTGATTTTCTGTTATAATATCTTTCAAGATGGAATTTTCAATGGTTTTGTTTGTTTTTGCTGATACATAGAAATACAGTTGCTTTGAAATAGAGCTTTAGGGCCAACAACCTTGACAGACTCTCTGTGTCTAATAATTTTTCTATACTTTTTTTTTTTTTTTGCATTTTCACAAAAGTAAAATGTGCCACCTGCAAGACAGCAGTTTGCTTTTCCCTTTACAATGCTATGCCTTCAACTTCCTTTTGTTGTGCAGGCCAGGCCTACTACAACAGTGAATAGAAGTAGGGGCAAGTAGAGTTTTATTCTGTCCCTGATTGTAACGAAACCACTTCCAATATTTTCCTGGTGAAAATGGTGTTTGCAGCATGACACCAGCACCACAAATAAAGAAATAATCCTTTTTTAAAAAAGACATATTCTTACTAAATACCCCTGGTTGGCCTGGATTTCACTATGTACACCAGGTTGGCCTCAAATTCAGAGTTACTGCCTCTGCCTCCCAAGTGCTGAGATTCTAAGCCATCCAAGGCTACATAGTGAGATCCTGTGCAAAACAAAAACAAAAAACAAACAAAACAAAACAAAATACCTTTTACATGGGCACAGAAGCACATGCCTGTAATCTCAGACTTAGGATGAAGAAGCAGGAATACCTGGAGTTCTAGATCACCATCAACTATATAAAAAGGTCAAAGTCAGTCTAAACCACGTGGAACCCTGCCTCAAAAAAAATTCAAGGGGGCTGGAGAGATGACTCAGAGCTTAAGAGCATTGGCTACTCTTCCAAAGGTCTTGAGTTCAATTCCCAGCAATCACGCGGTGGCTTACAACCATCTCTAATGAGATCTGGTGCCCTCTTCTGACTTTCAGGTGGACCTGCAGGTAGAACACTATACATAATAAATCATTAAAAACAATTCAAATGGACAAGCAAATATAGTCTCTACAAATTAAGGAAGACACTTCTAGTTTGCTAGAACTTCTGTCTGATAAGGGTGTTGAATTCAATGACTTTTTTTTAAGTCTTATCTCTTCCTTTTTAAAAGATTTGTTTTTTTATGGTTTTTTTTGTGTGTGTATAGGCGTGTGCCTGCATGACTTTATGTGTGCCATGTGTGTGCAGGTGCCTGCAGAAGTCACAAAAGGGCACTGGATTCCTTGGAACTGGCGGTTGTGAGCCACTGAGGTAGGTGCCTAGAACCAAACTCTGCTCCTCTGCAAGCTCACTAAGTGTTCTTACCTGCTGAGCTGTCTTTCCGGCCCTGAATTAAATGCTTTTTAAAGCCTTTCTTATTTTGGAATGTAATAGACCTAAGTGTAAAGGTAGCAAAGCATAAAATGTAATGAGTACTTGCAGAGGGAATAGTTATAAATTAACAGCATTCCCACTGTGTAATCACCATATAAAATAGTTTTGTATGTAGTTCAGAAGACAGTGTGTCCCTGCCCAATTGTATGCCACTCATTCCTCACCAGCGGGAGGTACTGTAATGGTTCCTATAAAAATTACTTCTCTGTTCTCTCTCTCTCTTCCTAGACAGGTCTCACTATGTAGCTCTATCCTGGAACTCCCTCTGTAGACCAGGCTGGCCTTGAACTCATGAGATCCACTTGCCTGGGCCTCCCAAGTGCTGGGAATCAAAGGCGTGTACTGCTACACACACACACAGACACACACAGATACACACACACACACACTTCCTTTTTTTTTTTTTTTTAAGATTTGCTCTCATATAGCCCAAACTGCTCCTTCTGCCTCTACCTCCTGAATACTGAGATTATAGGCAGACATGCTCAGTTTATACCGCAATGCGTCTCGAACCCAGGGATGTATGCACGCTAGGCAAGCACTCTATTGAGCTTCCTCTTTTGTTTTGTTTTTTTGAGACAGAGTTTCTCTGTGTAGCATTGGATGTCCACTCTGTAGCCTTCAAGCTGGCCTTGAACTCACAAAGATCCTCCTGCCTCTGCCTCCTGAGTGCTGGAATTAAAGGTGTCCACTACTACCACCCGGCCCCATTTTTCTTAATATTTCCTATGAACGGGTATGTATTCCTTAACAGTATAGTTTGATTTTGGAGATAATATAGGTAGTAATGTCGTATGGGTTTTGTATGTATGTGGGCGTTAAATTATCCGACTTTATTAGATAATGCTAGACTTTTTCCCCCAGGGGTTTGAGCAGCCAGACATGGCGGTCCACTCCTGTACTCCAATACTCTGGGTCAGGAACCAGCCAAGTCTGAGGCCAGTCTGGGTTGTGTAACTAAGGACGGTATGTCTAAAAATCGAATGTTTAATGGCTAGTATTCTCATTATCTGGGTAGGAGAGTTTCTTTGTTCTGCACCCCAGTCGACATTTGGTATTTTCAGGCTTTAATTTTAGCAACTCTGGTGTGGACAATGCTACTTATTGTGGCTGTAATTTGCATTTTCATCATCAGAAGTGAAGCTGAGGAGGTTTTCTTCTGTTTGTTGACCTTGCAGATTTCCTTTGTGAAGGGTTGGTTCAAACTTTTCATTCACATTTATGACTTTATTATTATAGACTTTCAGCTTTGTTTTTCTTTTTCTTGTGTAGCTCTTTATGCACCCTGGACACATCTTTTAAATAAGGATAAGAATACTGAAGGATTATTTTCTCTCTCTCTCTCTCTCTCTCTCTCTCTCTCTCTCTCTCTTTGTATTACTGGCCGTTGGACTTGGGACCTCACACCCTGGCCATGGATTTTGATAGTTCTCTCATTCTCTCCTGTTCTCTCCCCCACCCCCTGGCTGCCAGAAAACAACCCTGGGTGTCATTCCTCAGGAGCTATCCAGCTTGTTTTGAGACAGGGTCTCTCACTGGGCTGAGGCTTGCCAGTTCTGCAGCCCTAACTGGCCATGAACTCCAGGGATCCTCCTGTCTCCCTCCAAACCTGGGATTTCAAGTGTATGCTACTGCACCCAGCACTAGTTCATGTGGGTCCTAGGAGCTGATACAGCCAATACAGGTCTTCATGCGTGTATGAAAAGCACTTTACTCACAGAGGCATCATCTCCGTAGCCCCAGATTCTACTTCACATTGGTGGTCTTTCTTAGATAGGGTCACATATAGCCCAGCTGGCCTCAAACACGAGGTGTCCAAGATGATTCTCCTACCTCAGTCTCCTGAGTGCTGGGATCACAGACTTGTACCACCAGACTGGGTCTGTGTGGTGAGAGGAACTGATCCCCGAGCTTTGTAAACACTAGGCAAGCCTTCTACTGACTGACCCATAGCCCCTTCTGGTGGCTTGTCTTTTGAAGAACAAATGTTGCCAAATGCACCAATCTTTTAAGTTTACATTTAGGATGAGTGTTAAATACTTCTCACCTGCTTTATATCCCAGACTATAATCCGGAAGCAGAGGAAGAGGTCAAGAGAGTTCCACCCAAGGAGAACTATACCCGTCTCTGGTTCTGCGGTTTGCTCAGACCTTCGGGGTGATCCAGGGACACTGCTGCACACCCAGCCAGGAAGAAAGGAGTGGAGTCTGGAATGGGTGGGGTCTGCAGGATTCCAGGTCCAGCTGGGGTGCCAGGCGTGGTAGGGTGGGGGCCAGGGAGTGTTACAGCCCTTTTGGGCATGGGCATCACAGGAGCCAGACTGGCAATGGCGGGAGCTTCCATCCCACAGGTAAGGCCACCAGATGGGCAGGTCCGAGGGTCCAGCAGTGAATGTCCGGAGAGAGAAAAAGCCCTCTTCAAGTGTTACAGCTCAAGCGAAACAACAGCTCTTAGATGATTGGTCTTCGGTGAATCAGCTTGTGCAGGTTTATTAGTGAAGCCGCTTATGTCCGTTTATTCCATGGTGAACAAGTACTGTATAAACCTTGGGGAGCAGGGGGGAGTTTTGGGGTGGATACACTCCTTTGGTGTTGGCTGGCATGCCGGTGATGCTCTATTTGTATCCAGGTTCGTGGCCACTTGTGTGACTACCTGTAACTACATTGAGAGTTAACGGTCGCCGGGCTGCATGCCCTTGGATATGCAGGCATGGAAGCAGAGGGGAGTAGCGAGATTTCTGGTCTCAGGTTTGAGATTTTTGGGGTTTGGAACACTCTGATCTCACGCTGGCTTTCATGCCTGTTGCCCCCAGTCACTCAGCCTACTGCCCTACGTCTCAAAAAGAAAAAAATAAATGTAAAAATACTTCTCTGTCTTGAATTCATGGATATATTCTCCTAAATTAATCTTCCAGAGGCTTTTACATTTACTCTGTAGTGTACTGGTACTGGAACACAGTCAAAGGAATGACATTTGGTGAACAATGCCTTGGGGAACTGTGAGAGAGGCTCCAGGAAAAGAAAGGCAGAGGGCCTTTTACCTCAGGTACACTGCTTCCTGGATTGGTCTTGGATGTGATTTCATGCCTCCTGTGACAAACATTTACATTCAATTTATAAGACAGGTTCTTTCTTGTTGGATGTCGGGCCGTAGCTACAGAATCCAATCTGGTGAGTGTGCCCGCACTGGACATGGCCTTCGGCCTTTCTTTCATGCTTTCCCAGATATGAGCTGTAGCACATGCCAGATGACTGCGTTTACGTTGGCCTGGCCTGAGAAAGCTCTGGGAAAGGGCTGCTCCGGTAATATTTCATATGCACTTACTGGCGTTCGTTTCAGGTCCAGCAGTAAGACTGCAGTTTTATCTCTTTCTTGAGGCCTGCTCCTTCTGGGTAGCCTAACTATACCCATTCGTATTTCAGGCCCACCAACCACATCATCTCAACCTGTTGCTGATGTAGGGAAAAGCTCTCTGTGCAAGGTCAGGTTGACCAAAAACTGTGTTTGTGTTCAGCCTGCTCTGTGGCCTTGCTACTTCTGGAAATTCCCCGACCATAACCACAGCTGGCCCTAACTATAAACTTCACTTGGAACCAATCAAATTAAAGGTCAGCTAGAACTGCTTTGTCTACTTAGCAAAAATGAGTCAGAGGTGACTACCCTGTTAGATTGTCCCCACGTGAGCTAATTACGGTTTTTGCCCTTATAAGCTAACTCAAAGGCAATCAATGTCATAGTTTGGCTCCCGAGTCCACTCCGTGTCTCTGACCATGGTTAGCCTTGCGGTTTTGTTCAATAAACCATCCATATCTGACTGAGTTCGGGGTCTTGAGGGATTTGCGCAGCTTCCTCTGGATCCTAACAGTCTTCATATATACCCAGAATCAATGAAATATGTTGTTTCTTTCCTGCTCAAAAGTACAGTCATAAATCAAGTTGTCTCTATGTGAATCTGTTTCTGGGATATTCTGGTCCAGTGGCCCATCTGTCTATATGTCTGTCAATAATGTGCTTTCTTTTCATACTGGAGACTGAACCTGGGCCTTCACATACGTTAAACATGTGGTCTACCACAGCACTATACTGTTGGTCTTGTATATGTCATAATATATGTCTTAGTATCTGATAAAGCTAGTATTTATATCTTGGTCCTCTTTGAGAATATCTTCTTGGGACCTGGTGAGATGGCTCAATGGGTAAAGGCATTTGCTGCCAAGCCTGATGACATGAGTCTAATACTCAGGACCTGCAGAGTGGAAGGAGAGAACCAGCTACTGAAAGTTGTCATCTAACCTCTACACATGCATTGTGTACATAAGCACCCACACACATAAACATACAAATAAATGTAATATATACCCATATATATATATCACCTCTATTTTCATGTTCCTTCTTTCTTTGGCGAGACTACCTCTCACACTGTAACCTAGGTTGGCCTTGAACTCAGAACAATTATCTCGCCTTGGCATCCTGAATGTTGGTATGACAGGCATGCACCATCATGTCTGGCTTTGACTGTCCTGATATAGTCGATTTTTAAATACACTTTGAGATTTGGTTTGCAAACATTTTACTGGCAATTTTGTTATCAGTTACTGAGTGATGCTGACCTATAGTTTTCAATCTAGTTTTGCCTTTGACTGATTTTTATCAAAATAGCTCTGTCTTCATAGAATAAGCATGCTATCTTTTCCCACTTTCTGGAAAATATTATATAAAATTTAAATGATTTTCACTCTTTATTAGTTGTTAGCCTAGCCTTTAATTGCTGAGCTAGCTCTTCAGCCCATGTACCCACATCTCCTGTATACTTTAAAAGCTTTGTGCAAACTTGACTTTATGGTTTTTGGTTTTTTCTAAGAAAGAGTCTTAAAATATAGCCCAGGCTGGCCTTGAACTTGTGATCTTATTTTAGCCTACCAACTCTTGGGACTATAGGCCCTATGCTATGCCACCATTCCTAGTTATAGTATCATTTTCTTTCTTTTTTTATTTATTTGTTTATTTTATTTATTTTTTTGAGACAGGGTTTCTCTTTGTACTCTGACTATCCTGAAACTTGTTTATCCTATAAATCCGGCTGGCCTCAAACTCACAGAAATCCACCTGCCTCTACCTCTGCAGTGCTGGGACTAAAGGAGGCCAGAGGAGGGCATCAAACCCCTCTGGAGCTGGTGTTTGACAGTTGAGTCATTATTCGCTGTGGACAGTAGCCAGGTTCTCTGCAAGAACAGCAAGTGCTCTTACCTACTAAGCCATCTCTCTAGCCCCTATGAGCCATTCTTTTTTTTTTTTAAGTTTTTTTTTATTTTTTAAATATTAGTCTATTAACTTTGTATCCTAGCTGTAGCCCACTCCCTCATTCCTTCCCAATCCCACCCTCCCCATTCTTTTTTTTTTTTCAATTGATTCATTATGTATTTAGTGTTTTGCTTAAATGTACTCCTGCATGCCAGAAGAGGGCATCAGATCTCACTATAGATGTTTGTGAGCCACTGTGTGGTTGCTGGGAATTGAACTCAGGACCTTTGGTAGAAGAGCCAGTGCTCTTAACCTCTGAGCTGTCTCTCCAGCCCCAAGATAGATTTATTTATTTATTATTTATACAATGTTCTGCCTGCATGTGTGTCAGCAAGCCAGAAGAGGGCGCCAGATATCATTATAGATGGTTGGGAGCCAACACGTGGTTGCTGCAGTGAGCCATTCTTAAAACTTCTCCTTTCACACCTTGCATCCAATCCACTAGCAAATATTGTTCACTCTATCTTTAAATTCAGAGCCCAGCTGCTTCTGCTTGGTCTAAATCAACGTCACTGTTCACCTGAATACTCATATAATAGTCTTTGATTGAACTTATTGCTTCTGTCTGCAAGCTCTTACTATAGTCGTTTTAAAAAAATGTTTATACCCAGGTGTGGTGTTGTACTTTAATTCCAACACTGGGGAGACAGAGGCGGGTAGATCTCTGTGAGTTAGATAGCCCACTCTACAGAGTTCCAGGATAGCCAGAACCATATAGTGAGATCCTGTCACAAAAAAATATTATGCTGATTACAATTCTTTGGCGGGGGGAGGTGTTGATCGACTTGACAAAAGCTAGTATGATCTGGACATAGGGAACTTCAATTGAGAAAATGACCTAATTATATTGTCTGCAAGTAAATCTGTGGTGTTTTCTTTCCAAAAACTTATGTGTTTGAGTTGTTTTGCCTGCATGTATGTACATGCACCACGGGCATGCCCGGTGCCACATGGCCCACTCAGTTCTCTGAAACCAGGTATGGATGGCTATGGGTGCTGGGAATCGAACCCAGGTCCTCTGCAAGAGCAACAAGTGTTCTTAAATGCTGAGTCGGCCCTCCAGCCCTAAGGTTATTTTCTTGGTTAGTGACTGTTGTGGGAGGCCCAGCCCACTGTGGGTGCTACAACTGCTGAGCAAGCCGTCTGGAAGGTATTTAATATGAGCCCCAGGGAGAAAGGTCAGTGAGCAGCATTCCTCAAGCCTGTGCTCAGTTCCTTCAGGACAGACTGATCAGGACATGTAAGCCAAATAAGAGCTTCCCTCAATCTTGTTAGGACCAGTGTTTTATCACGGCAAAAGAAGGCAAACTAGTGAGAGAACCAGGCTTGACACCCTCAAGTCACCAGGAACTAGTGACCCCCCCCCCCAAGTCATCAGTCCTAGGAACTAGGCCATAGAGTTCCCTACCCAAGGAAAAGCCTGAGGTAACCACAAGAATGGGAAGGTATCTTATCTCGGGGTGGGGCATCTGTGCTGGGCAGCCCACCAGAGAACATTGTAGCACAGAAAATACCTAACATTCCTGAGGTCTTTAGATACATCGCTCAATGTTTAGCTCTGTTAGTTAGCCAATCACTTTGTAACAAGCTTGCCCTTGCTGAATTGACATCCAGTCTTCCCGGTTCTTGTTCAAACCCCAATAAAAATCCTGCCCGTGCAGTTGCTGGGGCTCTCCTCTCCGATCCACTGCGTTGGTGACGGTGGAGAGGCCACCGAGCTTAAGCTCCTTGCTCTTGCATATGTGGTCTGGCTCCTGGTGGTCTTTGGAGACCTTGAGATCTGGGCCTAAATCTAGGACAGGTGATTTAAGGCAAAGCAAGACTAGATCTCAGATTACTTCTCATTTCTCCTTCCTTGTTACCTTCTTTTCTAATATTTTTCTCTCCTTCTCCCCAATACTCTGATCAACACATACCCCTTGGTGGCTTGGATTTCACTCTGTAGCCCAGATTGCCTTTGAACCTAAGATACTCCTGTCATAGCCTTCCAAGTGCTAGACTACAAGCATGAACCACCGTGCTGCACTGTCTCCAGAAAAGTGATGGGATCAGAATGACATGCACTTGTATCTTATATTCCTTTCTCTCACAGGTCTGTCTTACGATGCAAGGTCTTATGAATTTCAATTCTCCTGCCTCAGCCTCCTGCATGATGGGATTACAGGTATGCACCATACTTCTGGCTTTACCTTAACTTGCCCCTTGAAAGGTTTCTGTAAGGACTTTTTGTTTGTTTTATTTTGAGACACGGTCTACTGTCAGTTCTGGCTATCCTGGCATTCCCTAGGTAGAAGATGCTGGCTGATCCAACTCAGGAATCACCTGCCTTGCCTCCTAAGTGTTGAGATTAAAGGTGTGCACCGCCACCACCACCTCGGGACACAGGGTCTCTCACACTGTAGCCCAGGCTAACAATCCTCCTGCCTCAGCCTCCTGGCTTACAAGTGACCAGCTAAATCCGTTAATTTCAAATTGTCCTCATCTGCCTTCGTTCTACTTAATAGTTTTCTTCTGTTAACTGAGATTCACGTACTCAAAACATAACTCAACCACTACGTGCAGAAACCGTGGCCAAAAGTCTGGTCCCGTAGCACAGCTCTGAAAGTTCAACGGTAGAAAACTTAAGAAGTTTGACCAATACACTCGCCCCTTTATCACGTGGGGTTTTGTTCTGTTTCCTTTTGAGAAAGGTTCTCGCGTAGTCCTGACTGGCTTGGCACTTGCTATGTACCTGAGGCTGGTTTTGAACTCCTGATCCTCCCGCCTCTAACTCCAAGGCGCAAGGAGAGGAGGCTCCTTTACTTTTAAACTTCTCCTCTGCTCTTTAAAAAGATGAGTGGTTGAACTACCCAAATTATCTCTACCGCTAACTTCCCGTCACGTTTCCCTCCTCTCTCATTTCTCCGCACATTTTCTTTCTGTCTTCTCGCCTTCCACTAAAGCTCGTGTCGCCATAGCAATTCCGTGTCTCTTTCCCCTTCTCTCCTGCAGCTCCGGGCGACCCGGCTACCTAGGACCTCCTCCGAGCTGGGGTTTTCTCTGCACCCTGCATCCATCGCTCCTGCACCAATAAAGCTGTATCGACAGAGCGTGATACACGCCGTCCTCGGGCGTACAGCGGTCGGAAAACGGAAGCAGGCCACAGCCACCCGGAACCCGCCTCTCGAGAGCGGAAGTGCAGCCGAAAGCTGATCATAGAAGGGAGCGGCTAGAGCGGCCGGGCCGGGAGGTGGCAGGAAAGGCTGGGAGAGGCTGCCGGAGGTGACGGAGCGGCCGCCCCGCCCCGCGCGCTGGAAGACCCGGCTTCCAGGTAGCTGTCGGTCGCAGTCTGTCCCAGGGTACGACCCGGCCCTGGGCCCGGGCTGGCGCTCCCGGGGCTGCGTCTTTAAGGGAGGGGGTGGAGTCACGAGTGAGGTTCGTGGAGGTGAGGTCACGTGGTTGCGGGCACGTGCGGGACACGAGTTGAGAGCTGGGGGTGCGTCTGAGGGTGCGTCGTCGTTGGGCTGGACACCATGCGCCGCCGCTCCCCTCACCGCCTCCTCTGTCTTGGGGCTCAATGGGGTGCTCATGGTGGGGCTCTGGCCTAGGCCCCGGATTGGGGAAGAGAGTGGGCGTGGCGGCCAGGATGTGGGCGGCTTCAAGGAACCGGAGATCTGGTTTTTAGCCCTTTTGACCTGACTTCTCACTGCAGAAGTGGCCTAGTCCCTCCTGAGTGCAGTTCCCTGCCCCTGAGCTGACCATGGTGACAGGGTTCGGGGACCTTTAGTTTCACGTTCCTCTTTCCTTGCAGCTTCAAACAACTTGAGACCAGAGCCCAGCACCTCGGTGCAGCCATGAGTGCGGAGGTGAAGGTGACAGGGCAGAACCAGGAGCAATTTCTGCTCCTTGCCAAGTCGGCTAAGGGGGCAGCACTGGCCACACTCATCCACCAGGTGCTGGAGGCCCCTGGTGTCTACGTGTTTGGGGAGCTACTGGATATGCCCAATGTTAGAGAGGTGGGTTGCTTGCCTGTGTAGTCCACAGGTAACCTTGGAGCCGAAGTTTCCTCTAAGAACGGCTGGCCTCATTTTGTAATCAGTGTGACTCAGGTGAACAGAGTAATGATAGATAATTAACTGTCGACTTGAAAAAAAAGTGAGCAATCAAATAAAGGTCTTCATTTCTCTTTGAAGATAAGGGATCTGTAAACTTAGTGCTCCCTCTTGGCACAGACTTTTTGAGACAGGGTTTCGCTTTGTAGCCTTGGCTGCCCTAAACTAGTAGTAGTAGTCTTCGTCTGGGCTGCCTTTGAGCTTGTGCAATCCTTCTGCTTATGCGTTGGACAGCATTTTTCTTTTTTCTTTTTTTAATTTAAGAATATGGACAGGTGTGCTCTTTGGGGCACACCTTTAATCCCAGTGCTCAGGGAGGCAGAGGCAGGCAAATTGCTGTGAGTTCAAGGCTAGCCTGGTCTACAAAAGTCCAGGACAGCTAAGGCTACCCAGAGAAACCCTGTCTTGGAAAGAAGAATATGAAACGATTTTCAAATTTGCAGATCATTTTTGCTCAGGGACTGGGCTAATCTCTGTATTGTTCCAGTTTTAGTATGTGTGCAGCTGAAGCATGACTTTGTAATTTTTAAGCAAAAGAACGTGTCATTCAGTATACTGCTGTAAATTCCATCTTGTCCGCCAGTGTGATACCTCTTAGTTAATCATGTCACCAACACTTCAGAGGCAGGCAAATTGAGTTTGAGGCCAGCCTGGTCTACGGAGCAAGCTCCAGGACGGTCAGGGCTACACAGAAACCCTGTTTGGAAAACCAAAACAACAGCAACAAATCATGTCACCTTGATCAGGGAAACCTTATCAAGTTTCAGTTTTTCTCTTAAAAATGGTGATGAGAAACATTGCACAGCTCGGCTGATAGAGTGCTTGCCTAACATTCTGGAGGCCTTGGACTCCATTTCAGAACTTGGGGTGCTAAGGATCACAAATTTTAGACCAGCTTGGGCAATTTGGAGTCCATCTCAAAAAGGAATAGGGATGTAGCTCAGTGAAAGAGCCCTTGTCTCCAGTGTGAAAGGCTCTCAGTAGGTTCGAGACTCAACTGCAAAGAGGAAAAACCTAAAAAAGCACTTCCCCTCACAGTTCCTGAAGTAAAATTTCAAGAAAGTCTGAAATCTCCTAAAATATGGAAAGAGTGAGCATATTGAATTATGCTGTGTTACCTCCCCAAATGTCACACCTACTAATTCATTTAAGGTAGGTAGTGAAGACACTGCCTTTTCCCAGAGATAAGGCACACTGCTATGAACACAGCAAAGAGAACCATTCACAGGAATGACTGAGTCCAGGGCATAAAGTGGAGCGCAAATGGATTGCCAGTACCCTGGTGCCAGCCTGTGTCACGAGAGGCTGACGGCACTGTGTGGGTAAACTGAGTCAACTGTTGGAAAGGCTGTGGTTGAACCAGAAGATGCGGTTTTTTGGGGTTGCTTTTCAACAGAAAACTGGCTTTCTTTTTTCCCCACAGTGAACTAAAGCATATCCTTAAGACAAAGTAGAAGAAGCATCTCCAGCTTAAAGTCCAGTTAAAGAGATGAGGAAAATGGATGAAAATGTATGTCAGTCATTTAGGAAGAATTTACTCTGAGGGCCATAGCTCTGTTGGGTCCTTACGGTCTAGTGAATGCTGGGTCTATAGCCTTGTTAAAAGATATTGTGAGGTGAGAGTCTGCAGAGGTGACATACTAGGATGAGTGGGCAGTGATAGGACAGGAGATGCTAGTAGATGACTCAAGACCACCTTACTGTATGTTCTGAAGCAGGGGACACAAACTATACCCACAACGGCCAAAACAACATGATTGACAATGTCTGATGTGTGTGTGATTCTCTGAACACTGAATGTTTTCAACCCTGATTCAGAGTAGGAGTTAGATGCATAGCATAGCAAAGGGCTAGAGACAGAAATGAGCCCTTGATAGGCCAGGATAGATACTATTGGGAAGGATGGGGTCAGAGAGTTGAGTTCAAAACAGGTCCTTCCTGTCACTTCTTCCTGTATGTTCTTGCAGTTGGCAGAAAGTGACTTCGCCTCCACCTTCCGGCTGCTCACCGTGTTTGCCTACGGGACCTATGCTGACTACTTAGGTAAATAGGAGCCAGAGCTGTGGAGTTACGGAGACAGGAGAAGGGTAGCTTCTAAAGAAACGTGGAAGAAATTCCTGGCATGCCCTACTTAGATGCCATAAGTGAACCTGGGCAATGTAAGACCATATTGGTGCAGAAAACTTGTAGCAAACTGCTACATGTAAGATTCCTGGCCTTCTTTCCCTTTTCCTAGCTGAAGCCAGGAATCTTCCCCCACTTACTGAGGCTCAGAAGAATAAGCTTCGACATCTGTCAGTTGTTACTCTGGCTGCCAAAGTCAAGGTAAGTGACAGTCCTGCCGCCTACCAGTCCAAAGCCAGAGACATCCTGTTGTACGTCCCTGGGAGTGTGCCCCAGGAGGGCCATTGACCTCGCCCTGTCTAGGTTTGAACTGAAACACCCATTACTGCAGTCATTGGGGCCGATAGTCTATCAGTTTGAACTTAAGTTCTAAGTCATTGTGTCTTGTATGTGGAGTCAAAATAGCCCGTAGGAGACTGATCCTGTCTCATTCACCATACAGAGTTTCAGGCCAGCAAAACCTCAGGGCTAGAACTGGGGTTCTGCTCCTGTAAAGCCAGTGTTGGGTTCTATTGGCTGGAGTAAGATGTGTGTGCCTGTGACATTACATCATTCCCCAGTTGTTAACTAGAATTGAGTCCTGGTGGGTTTTGCTGGAATCAGGCTTGTGGCTGTGGATTCCTCAAAGGTAATGCCAGTTATAATGTGGCTGAATCTAAGTGTTAAACAGTAACTCCAGACTCCTCCTACAATCCCCTGATGTTAAGCTGATCTAGAAAAATAGCCTTAGCTATGGCCAAAGAAATGGCACCAGGAAGATGTCACCGCCCTTTCACTATGCTTTAGGGAGTGAGGCATAGTAGAACATCTGTCTGTCAAGTGTGTTAGGATTGTCTTTCTTGAGACTTTGAAGTCAGAGGCAGAAGGATTAATGTAAGATCAAGTCTAGCCTTTACTATATACTGAGTTCCAAGCCAGCCTGGGCTATAGAATGAGACCCTGTGTCAAAATACCATAAAATGAAAGAAAGAAAAAAAAATTTGTCCTTTGATGATGATGTTTTTGGGGTGGTAATAGGTTTTGCTTTAGAACCAACATTTTCCAGGAAATGGTTTAGGGATAGGCATGGAGAAATGTGGACCTGGGCAGTGGGGAAAAGAGGGAAGAGGATTCTGGAAAGCCGTTCTCTGCTTTTGAACCCCACACATCCTGGTCTGACCCCTGGACCCAGTGTATCCCATATGCAGTGCTGCTGGAGGCCCTTGCCCTTCGTAACGTGCGCCAGCTGGAAGACCTTGTGATAGAGGCTGTGTATGCCGATGTCCTGCGCGGCTCCCTGGACCAGCGCAATCAGCGGCTAGAGGTTGACTACAGCATTGGGCGGGACATCCAGCGCCAGGACCTCAGTGCCATTGCCCGAACCCTGCAGGAGTGGTGAGAACTTGTCAGGCCTTGACCCCTCCTGCCTCATTCAGACAGGAGAGAGCAAGGCTGGGTTAGCCCAAAAGGAAAGAAAGACCAGTGCTTTCCTCCAAAGACTTCTAAGGAAACAGGCCGGAAGGGGCCCTGGGTGCTAAGAGTCTGGGTTATTGGAGCAGCAATTGGGGAAAGGAATGGGGTTCTTAATGGGAAGCTGGTCACTGTCATAGGCTGAATTTAGTACAATGGCACATAGCACTTATGGGCCATGGGTCTCTTTTTCCTTTTCCTCTTTGTATCCCTGTCTAACTTTATTGTGATCTCACTGTGTATCCCAGGCTGGCCTTGAACTCAAAATAGTTGTTCCTCTGCTCCCCAGTACTCATACTAAGGTGTGCAGCGCCACTGCAGAGCGCCATCCGTGCACCACAGCACGCCTCCATGCACGCGCTGCTCCATGCCATGCCTGGCACTCCTAACCTGTTTCTGTTCCTACTCTCATCTTGTTGTTCTAACTTATTTTTATTATTTTTAGTTGTGTGTGGTGGAGGGGTGGGTATGCAGGTGATGGGGGTGCTCACGGGGGCCAGAGGTGGCAGATCCCCTGGAGCCACCTGATGTGGGTGCTGGGAGTCAAACTCGGTTCTCTGCAAAGCAGTACATGTTGTTGAGCCCTGAGCCGTTTCTTCAGCACATCCCCGCCCACCTTGTATCGATCACTCCACCTGCCCCGGGGTGATTGCCGACGAATGCTGCTGTAGCTGGCTCCCAGGCGCCCTGCTGAGGGTTCCCGGCTCAGGCAAGGGTTTTCAGGCCAGCTTGAGTCTTCGATCACAGCCTCTTTCTGCTGACACCCTTCGTCTGCCCTGATTCCCACAGGTGTGTAGGCTGTGAGGTTGTGCTGTCAGGCATTGAGGAGCAAGTCAGCCGTGCCAACCAGCACAAGGAGCAGCAGCTGGGCCTGAAGCAGCAGATCGAGAGTGAGGTAAGCAGGCAGGAAGAAGGGTGAACTACAGCTCCCCAGCCTGGGCACCTGGCCTGTGCACAGGGCTGGGATGTGGCTGAGGTCGACAGATAAAATAATCAGGGCCTGTCAGGTTCTGGAGCCTCCTTGGCTATCCCCTATTCCTTTCATCCTGATAGGTTGCCAACCTTAAAAAAACCATTAAAGTTACAACAGCAGCAGCTGCCGCAGCCACTTCTCAAGACCCTGAGCAGCACTTGACAGAACTAAGAGAACCAGCCCCTGGCACCAACCAGCGCCAGCCCAGCAAGAAAGCCTCAAAGGGCAAGGGGTGAGACCATGAGGGAGCTGCTTGTTTCTGGGTACCCCACTTTTATCTCAGGAACCTGGCTGCTCCACTTGCTTAAGTTGTTTGCATGGGGTTGGGAGTGGGGTTGTCCTCCAGGAATTAGGGGAACCTTTGCATCCTCTCTCTCTCTCTTCCCCTTGCCAGACTCCGAGGGAGCGCCAAGATTTGGTCCAAGTCGAACTGAAAGGACTTGTTTCTTCCCTGGGAATGTGGGGTCCCAGCTGCCTACCTGCCTACCCCTTAGGAGTCCTCAGAGAGCCTTCCTGTGCCCCTGGCCAGCTGATAATCCTAGTCCATGACTTTTCATCTCCTCCACCCCCAAGCATAAGCCACACCTCCTAAGGGAGGAGGCCAGCACAGGTCACGCTATGTTGGTACTGTGTATGTGTTCCATTGCCTCTCTCCCTGTCCTGCCTGCTCTCACCCTTCTTCACTCAGCACTGTTCCTGCCCATTACCCTGTCACTGAGCAGGTTGGCAGGCCTATGGAGGGTGCTGTCTCTTCACCACCCACAGAGGTGTTCTCTACCACGCCTACCCCTGCATGCCTAATCTGCAGTTCCTCCTCGCTCCCCTTGCCTATTGGGCTGCATCTGAAAAGCCATGGGGAAGGGCAGCTCCACTTTCATCCCAGCCTTAGATTCTGGAGCCAGTCTACCATTCTGGGAATCGCTGGACATTGTCATCCCAGAATCCCATCACACTACAGCTGTTTCTTGTCCTCCCTTATCTCTTTGGGCCTGGGAATACTGCTTCAGTGACCCCAGAGCCTGAGAACAGCTATTTTTGAGATGTTAAGAAATGGTTCTTTGTTAGCTAATCATTTTAGGAAGCCAATGGAAATCCTGGAAGGATTTATATCTCCTCCTGTGGCTTTGGTGGGGAAGGAAATATAGATTGTATATTAAAAAAAAAAAAAAGTATATATGAATAGGTCTATATATAACATGACACAGAAATAAATCTATGCGAAATCTATGTACAAAAATGCCAGGAACTGGGCCTCTTCTGTCTTTGATGTTTGTTAACAGGGAGAAGATAAACCCCCAGTCCACTCAACAGCCAAGTGCTGGAAAGTGAAAAGAACCAGACACTGTTGCAGACTCTTGGCTAACAGCCAGGAGGCCTAGACCCTGGACAGATTGCTCCATACCTCAGCCCATGTTGAGAAGTAATGGGCACCTACTGAGCGCCACCATGTCCTAACAGTGGAGATGCAGACTGGCCGTCCCTGTCCCTGCTCAAGGACCTGCAGTGCAGTCTGCTTCCTCTCACCTCACAGAATCACAAGGGGACGTGTTGGTAGTGAACTTGAATTTCCACAGTGAAAGCACATAAAACTATTAGATTTGTTAGTCTCTGTCCCTTTTGTCCACATTAGTTTCCCAAGAAGTGTGTAGGCCTGAGGTTGGCCTGAACACTGCTCGCTTCCTCAAGGTGGGGAGTGCTACTGTGAGGTGTGAAGCGCTGTCTTGAGGGGCCTGCTGGGTCTGCTGTGGCCTGGGCCTGTGCTGTTCTCTAGCGAGGATTTAGGACAAATTCCCTTTATCTCCCCACCCCCTTTTTTTTTTTTTTATCTTTTTTGAGACGGTCTCTCTGTGTAGTTGTGGCTGTCCTGGAACTCACTAGATAGACCAGGCTAACCTCAACTCAGAGATCCACCTGCCTCTGCCTCCAGAGTGCTGGGATTGAAGACATGCACTGCCATGCCTGGCTTTAGACAAGTTACTTTTAACTGCTCCTAAAACTAGCAGTCATTGGACCAGAAAGTTGGGGTAGTCCGCTGTTTTAATTTGTTTGTTTTGGGGTAGTTATTACTGTTTTGAGACAGCCTCATGTGTTCCAGGCTGGCCTTGAACATACTGTGTAGTCAAGGGTGACCTTGAATTTTGGATCCTCCTGTCTCCAGCAGAATGCTGGGATTGCAGGTGTGCACCACTCAACCAGATTTAGTTGACAGTCTTGGTCTCTCAGCTTCTCTAGATAAGCTGATTGTTTCTCTTGCCTCTGAAAGAAACATTTTTGTCCCACACCCTCCAGTGTGTAAAGAAGTGCCAGTTTCTGGTGTTTTGAGCCAGCCCTCTGACCCCTACCCATGCCTCAGTTCCTCCCTTGAACTTGATTTCAGATTACTACTTCTATGTTGAACAGCTCTAAAATCTCAAATTGGGTTTGAACTGCCGGCTTCATTCCCGAGGAAGAGGGGTCATCTATATCGCTCAGGACACTACTGCAGTGTGGCGTTGATGCATCAAGAGACTTCCTGCTGGGCAGAGCACAGGGAAAGGGAGAATTGTTGCTGGGGAAATAGTGAGGGCTCCGTTGTTTTTTGTTTCTGTTTGATTTTGATATTTCAAGACAAGGTGTAGCCCTGTGTAGGGGACTGTCTTTAAAACTCTTGTGTAGACCAGACTGGCCTCCAACTCTCAAGGAGATGCTTGCCTCTGCTTCCCAAGTGTTTGAGTTAAAGGCATGGCACAGTCCTGTTGAGGGCTCAGTTTTTAAGCATGAAATTTGTTCAGAGGTTGGGGATTCTATGTCCTCTAAACAAGAGCCCTACCACCGACATGCGTGCTCGTATGTGCTGACCCCTCCTGTGTTGCAGTTGTAAATGTCCAGCCCTAAATCATCATGAAAGCCCAGTGTTCACACACATGAAATGTGACAAGTGATTAAGCCAGGGTCTGGAGGGACACATGGCTCAGTGGATCACGTTTGCTGTGCAAGCTCGAAGGCCTGAGTTGAGAACCCCAGAGTGCACTGTAGATTGTGGTAGGCTGTGGCTGTAATCCCAGTGCTTCCAGGAGAGGGGAAGTGGAGGCGTGCCTGCAAGCTCCTAGGCCAGCTAACAGGGCTTACACCATGGGGAAGGAGGGAGTGTGGTGACGGAGACCCTCCTTCAAACAAGGTGGACGGTGAGGGCTGGCCCCGAAGGCCCTCTGACCTCCCAGACCACATGGAAAGACTTAAAAAGGTTAAACCAGTCAGAGTCAGTGGCACATCCTTCCAGCCTGGCAGGCTGAAACAGAAGGCTCTGAAGTTCAAGGCTGGGGGGAGATACATATTAAGGTCCTCTCAAACAGACAACACAATGGAGCGGATTGGTGGCGTCTTTACCTACTGCTCATAAGACCGTGGCTGTTCCGTAATACCATCACCCTAGGTAATGAGTACCTACCCCCTTGAGCTGGCAAAGAAGGCTCAATGCTTGACTCCAGGTCCAACAAAACCATGAGTGTGATCCCTGAGCCCCACATGGAGTGATAGAAGTACTAACTCCCACAGGTTGTCCCCGGATTTATGTGTGTGTTGCATAAATATTTAAAAACAAGTTCTGAAAACAGAATAGCCAATGGGTACACACAGATTAGAGTATGTCTACTCAGGTGTTTTTTTTTTTTTTTCCTTTGGCTTGCTATGTTTGTATTTTAACGTGTATGCCTATGTCTGTGCACCACATGTGTGCCTGGATGGTGCCGGCAGAGGCCAGAAGTGAGCATTGGATCCCCTGAAATGGAGCAACAGAAGGTTGTGAGCCAATATATGGGTGCTGGGAATCAAACCCAGGCCTGTGTAAGAGCGGCCTGTGCTCTCTGGAGTTGTCTCTGCAGACCCTAAAAATCTTTTGAGATTTTTAAAATAAAATAGAGATGCGCTTACAAAGCAGTTGGTTGCCATAGGTTTTTGTCTGTTTGTTTGAATCCTTAGTTTTGGTTTTACTCTGTTGAGATTGCTCTCCTCCCTACCCATTCCCTGCTTTTAAGTTTCTTTTGGGTTTTAGAGTCAGCTTTCTTATAGCCCAGGCTGGCCTAGAATGTCTGTGAAGCTGAAGGTGACCATGAATTCCTGATTTTCTTGCTTCTGCTTCTAAGTGCTGGAATTATAAGCATGGACCATCAGACATACCTGCAGCTGGTATTTTGTAGAATTTTTGGTTTTGCCTTTTGAAACAGGATCTTGCTATATTACAGAGACTGACCTGGAACTTTGTATCTAGTATTTTATAAAATACTAGATAGAGATCAGAAATTCCCAGGGGCTGAGGAGATGGTTTCAGTGGTAGAGAGTACACACTACTCTTGCAAAAGAAAAATGAAACAAAACAAAACAAACAACAACAAAAAACGTTGACACTCAGGAGGCAGAGCAGGTGGATCTCTGTGAGTTCAAGGCCGGCCAAGTCTACAAAGCAAGTCCAGGACAGCCAAGGCCACACAGAGAAACCCTGTCTGGAAAAACAAAAAGACCCAAGTTGGATTCCCACTTCCCACTAGATGGCTTACAAGCGCCTGTAACTTCAGCTCGCTGAGGACCTGATGGTTGGTACTTGCATTGACTAAAGCCCACACAGATGCACACATATCCACAATGATAACAATGCAAGAAAATCTGCTGAAGCCCACACATGAAAAGATTACTAAAACTCATAACTGCAGGGAAATTTTCTTCTGCTTAGGCGAGTAGTCTAACAAGTGGGCAGGACAGAGTTTAGGGCTATAGAAAGCAACAAGCCAGCCTGACCTTAGAGGCCCAAGGCAGCGTGTTCGCTAGGCATGGTGGTGTGTGCCTGCAATCCTGGCACTTACAACACTGAGTAGAATTGCTGCAAGTTTGAAGCCAGCCTGGGGTACATGGCACCAGGCTCCCCAGGTCTATAAGCAAGGCCCTGTCACAAAACAAAATTCCTCAGTGTATTGTCTTTGGTTGTATGGTAAGAAACTGAGCTGAATCCTCAGGGGTTTCTCACAAGGCTACAATTAAGGTGTGAGCTAGTGGGCTGTGAGTGTGACTCAGTGATGGAGCACTTGCCTGTCATACCTCTCCAGTACCATAAAAGGGAAATGTGTTAAACGAGGCCAGGGTTCCCTCAAGGCTCAAATGTGGCAGATTTGCCTCTAGACTCAATGGTGACCAGTGGTCAGTGACCACTCAGGTAGTCCTCACCATCATGGCGAGAACCAGAAAGACTACACCAGCAAGATGAAGTCACAGTGAGCGATAGCCCATCATTTCCACCACTGGGCAATCCAGTCTGTGCTCAAGAAGGCAGGACATTTTTATACAGGATGAGCCTGGCAGAAAGTAGGGAGCATTGGTAGCCATGATGAAAACTGCTCACCAATGGCAGTATTTCTGTGGACCGCCCCCATCAAAATCCCTATGTAAGGAAGGCATGGTGGTGCACACCTTTAATCCCAGCACCTGAGGGGCAGAGGAAGGTGGCTCTCTGAGTTTGAGGCCAGCCTGGTCTACAGAGTGAGTTCCAGGACAGCCAGGCTACACAGAGAAACCCTGTGTGTGTTGGGGGAGGGATCTCCCCTAGCTCCCCACAAAAAAATCTCTGTGCCAGTCCCATCAAATTAGTATGTGTATGTTTTCAAAGGCACTTTGAAATGGCTTAGAAATGATGGGTAAACCTCCCTCAAGTTGTCCTCTGACTTCCATCAGCTCAGAGCACATGGCACACACACGCCCACACACGTCCACATGCACACTAAATGTGTAAGAATCTCCAGAATGTGTTTTCTCCGCCGTCCCTGGCTCTCAGTTCTAAGCGCTGAAGTGCTGGGTATGAAGCACTCTTGCCCAGATTAACAACAACATGGAACTGAGGGCTGATACTTTAGGGCTCTGGAGAGCGGGGAAAGGCTGGGCCACCATCAGGGAAGGATGAGCAAAGGTGAAGATGAGTACAGGGCAAGTGAGCAGGACAGGACTTGTCTTCTTGTGGTGTTAAGTGTGTGGTTATAAGAAGGCTTACGTGCTAAGAAGTCTTGGATGAGCTAAAATGTGGTTGACCAGGAAGCCACATCTTACCTGAGGTAAAAGGAAAAAAAAAAAAAGGATATGACTTTTAATAGAGGCTGAATAGGCGACGTTAACTGTCAACCCACTGCTCCTCTAAATATGAAATATGTGGGTTTGGATACACAGCCCTATCCAGTCGTTTGTGTTTGTTTGGTTTTGTTTTTGTTTTGTTTTTGTCATTCAGTTGGTGAAAATATATTGACTGACAAGCCTGAAATACAAAACATGTTTGTGTTGCGTATTCTGGGCATTGGAATCTGGGGTGACTGTTCGTCTTTTGCCTGAATCTATTTTCTGGGGCTGGAGAGATGACTTGGTGGTGAAGAGCACTTGTTGCTTTTGCAGAGGACCCAGTTTGGTTCCCAGCATCCATGTGGCCTCTAACAACCACCCGTGCAGCCAATGTCCTCTTCTGCATGCACATGGCACACAGACATACACGCAAGCAAGACACCCTTAGACATAGTAATTCATCTTTAAGGTGGGGGGGGCTGCCAACAGGCATGTCACTCTGCAGTTCTACAGCCCCCGTTATCAGACTTAGCAGCCCTGGCTGTGCCGCAGCAAGCCAGGCTCAGCAGCATGCTCCACAAGCTAGAGCCAAGGTAATAGTTGGAAAAGAGAAAAAAACGACACTCAGTGTGGCCACTTTGGGAAGAGGGACAAAGAGGGACAAAGAGATCCAGTAGCCGCTGCCCTCCCCAGTCCATCTTTGATGTCTTGAAGTGAGGTTAAGGTTTTGGTTTTTGTTTTTGTTTTTTGTTTGGTTTTTGGTTTTTTGAGACAGGTTTTCTCTGCATAGCTTTGGCTGTCCTGGAGCTCACTCTATAGACCAGGCTGGCCTCGAACTCCCAGAGATCTGCCTGCCTCTGCCTTCCCAAGCACTGGGATTACACTCAGTGGCATGCGCCACTGAGCCCAGCAAAGTTAAGGTTTAAGAGAAGCTCCAGAGTAGTGCATACCTAAACAATCCAGGCCAGGGCGCGGTCCAGCCCACTGTTGACCTTCATTGTCTCTTTGTGAGGTAGTCAGACAAGCTATAAATCTCTTTTCAGAAGAGTTTACCTTCTAGCCAGTGTTTAGGGAAGCTGGGCCTTTGGGGCCCAGCACTTGAGAGGCAGAGGCAGGCAGACCTCTGTGCTGCCAGCTTGGTCTACAAAGTGAGTTCTAGGACAGCCAGGGCTACACAGAGAAACCACTGTCTAGGCTGTAAAGTGATTAAACATAAATAGATGATAGATAGTTAGACAGATAGATAAATGGGAGAAAAAATTCTGGAAAATTCCAGTTTCTTGGAGTCCATTTTTTTTCAGTATTTGATAGCTGAAACAGAAGCCAGTTGTCTGTTTAGCTTTCCGGATGGAATATTTGGAGCAAGTATCAAAGATCTCAGAAAAGTAAGAGTTAGCAGAGAAAACGTAGGATTCAGGATCCCGTCACACCTGTTCTCCCTTATTATTGCCCAGAACTGGACTCAAAGACAGCCTGAATGTGAAGGTGTTCATGAGACACAGACTGAAACAGCTGTGTGGTAAGGCCTCTCTTGTGGATTACCCAAGGCTGAGCCTGCAGACCATGGCCATAACAGCACAGTGGCGCTTGACATTCTGAAGAAATGCCAGAAATGTGGTTACACAAGCATGCACCCACATTCACACCATACATATATATGAATTATAGAGCAAAAAAGGCCCACTGGACACACCTTCCATCCAGCACTAAGGAAGCAGAGGAATGTGGATGTCTGTAAAGTTCAAGGCCAGCCTGGTCTACATGGCAAATTCTAGGATAGTCAGGGTACATAGAGAGACACTGTCTCAAAAATCAAAAATACATTTAAAATATAGCAATAACTGAAACTTTTAAATTTACCTAGGCATGGTCACATGCCTGTAATTCAGTAGGCTGACAGAGGAAGGAGTTATGAAAATTTGAGGCCAGAAACCTCTACAAAAGTAGTTCAAGCCAGCCTAGGCTACAGAGCAAGACCTTGTCTCCAAACATCAAAACAGAATGAGACTTTAGTGGACAGATTTAATTAGTACATGAAGAAGACAGGGGAAAGAGTTTGCAAGTTCAAGACATGACTAAAAGTAATCAATCTGAACAAGGTAAAAATAATTAAAATACCAGAGCCTCAGATATCTGAGTACTGAGGACCATGTAAACAGTCCCACAGAGAGAGAAGAGAGTATAAAGGGGGAAAGATGTTGGGGAAATAAGACTTGCAAATTTTAGCAAAAAAACAGATTCAAAAGGCTTGATCAGTCAAGATGTGCTCAGTAACATCTTTATCTAGACACAGCATGTTCAAACTTTTGAAAAGGAAAAAAAAAAAAAAGACTTAAAAAGCCGTGCGTCTCATCAAGGGTAACGGGGACAGGTTGCCACAAACTCCCCAGAAGCCCTGGCCTCCGAGGAGAACTGGAATTCCGCTTTCTTTTTCTCTGTTTTTAGACAGGGTCTCAACACGTAGCCCCAGCAGGAACCTGCTGTATATAAAGTGGCCTAGAGAGCACAGTGCAGAGGTCAAAGGCGGGTACTACCACACCCAGCCTTCCAAAGACTCTTACAAGGTTGGGGGAAATAGTTCCAAACTCCACGCCTAATGAAAACCCATTTTCAGGAATGAATAGGAAATGCAGACATTATTTTATTAACATCAAGCATGCTTTGAGAGTACCAAAGGAAGTGCTTCAGATGAAAGGGAAATGGCACCCAAGGAAGGAAAGGAAACATCAAGAACAAAATGAGCCTGGAGGGGCTGGAAAGACGGCTCAGTGGCCAAGAGCACTGGCTGCTCTTCCAGAGGACCCAGGTTCAACTCCCAGCACCCACGTGGTGGCTCACAGCCCCCTCAGGCACCAGCCATGAACATGGTGCATATACACACGTGCAGGTAAAACACTCACACATTAAATAAAGCTTAGAGGAAAAAAAAATTAAGATTTATTTGTATAGTATTCTGCCTGCAGGCCAGAGGAGGATATCAGATCTTATAACAGATGGTTGTGAGCTACTATGTGGGTGCCGGGGTGCTGGGAATTGAACTCAGGACCTTTGAAAGAATAGCCAGTGTTCTTAATCTCTGAGCCATCTCTCCAGCCCCAAGAAATGTTTTAAAATTAAAAAAAAAAAAAAAAAAAAAAGAGAAGAGCATAGGGTGGCACTGGGAATCTGTGCCCTCAGAAGACTGAGGGAGGGGGTCATGAGTTCAAGTCTAGACTGATCAACATGGAGACTCTGCCTCAAAAACCAAACCAACCAACCAGTTTTTTTCCCCTGGCCCCTTCTCTCTCTGTATGCTCACCTCTTCAAACTGTGATTTGTAATTTTTTTTTTTTTCTTCTCAAGGTACTGGATATTGAGCCCAGACCCTTAGTTGTGCGAGGCAAACACTTTAGGTTACAGCCCCAGCCCTAAGATAAATCATGTTATTTTAATTATAATCTTTGCTAGAACTCATCGTTACGTTTCAGCGTGTGGACTTTCATCATTGGTAATATTTTATACCAGTCCTTCTTAGAAATACATGTGACAGGTGACCATAGAAGAAGGTAAAGGGACCAGCGTGGGGTAACACACCTCCGAATTTCACTCACAGTGATATGACAGATTCTAAATAGACAGCGATACCTATGTCTTTCATAATCCCTAGAGGAAAACCTGGTAGGCCATACTCCTTAGGCTGTGTCAAGCCCGATAACTGGGGTGTGTGGGCACATGAGTGAGTGTGTGTGTGTGTGTGTGTGTGTGTGTGTGTGTGTGTCTGTGTGTCTGTGTGTCTGTGTTTGTGTCTCAAGTGGGGGATGTTCACGTACAGATGGATTCATTCTCACATGTGTGGTATAGGCCAAAGGACAACCCTCTGGTGTCCTCTTCTGGAATGCAGGCGCACACACAGGCAGAATACTGTATAAATAATAAGTAAAATAAAATTTAAAATGTTCAACCATACGCTATTTCCAAAATGAAAGAGCGGGGGGACATACACCACCAGACACTAAACAAAAGAAGAACCAAGTCAGGATGGGCAAGATGGCTCAGCCAACTAAAGGATCTCTGCTAAACTTGATGTCCTGTTTGAGCTCCAGGTCTACTGGAAATTATCATCCGGCACACACACACAGACACGCACATGCATGCCTGCACACACAGACATAAAATGTAAAAAAAAAATTCAGTGAAGGGGCCAGAGATGCCTCAAAGGTTAATGAATGAAAAACGAGGACATGATTGATTCTAGGTATGCTTGAGAAGGATCTTATTGTAGATATGAGAGAGAGAGTTCAGCCAGAGGCATCTGGAACAGTACAGATGGAATTGGACCAAGAGAGGTGGGGTGGATGGGGAGATTGGACCAAGCAGGGCCAAGAGGACAAGAGAGATTGCATGGCCAAAATGGCTGGTTTGTGTAGGAATGAGACCCTAGGGGCTGGGGTTAGAAGGGATTGGAGGAGCCACAGGTATTAAGTGAGATTTGTCCCAGGTTTCTTTGGGATCTGACAGTTACTATCTTAGGACAGTACTTCCAAAGGACCAGGCTCAATTCCCAAGTTCCCACTTGGCAGCTCCAGGGCAATCTGATGCCCTTTTTCTTGCCTCCACAGGCACCAGCCATCACACCTGTGGTTCATAGACTTAAGGTTAGACAAAATACATACCCACACACATAAAATAATAAAATAATTTTAAAGTGTTTTCAATAAAAAAAAAACTGGTTGTAGTATTATCAGTTAACAGATTAAAAAAAAAAAGACATTACATAATGATACAGAAAAGTTTTCCAAGAAAACAATTTCTGTAAATGTAATGTCAATAACTATAGAGCTTTGGGCTATAGAAAGATTTTTTTGAACATTTTTCTATTTTTATGTGCATTGGTATTTTGCCTCTGAGGGTGCCAGATCCTCTGGATCTGGAGTTATAGTTATAAGCTGCCATGTGGGTGCTGGGAACTGAACCTGGGTCCTCTGGAAGAGCAGCCAGTGCTCTTAACCACTTGAGCCATCTCCCTAGCCCAGAGAAGACAGATTTTAAGGGAGACATGGATAGAGCCACAAATACATTTGAAAACATCTGTTATGAAGGGGTCTTGGAGTTGGCCCAGAACACACCCAGGTACCAAATGGTCAGCACAAAGATTTTATTAGCTCGGAGTGGGGAAAGGGGTAGAAGTTCGGGGCTCGGGCTGCCTCTGAATCGGGCAGATACAGCGGCAGGTAGTATTAAAGCAGAAGCAGTTATTATTAAAGAGAAAGGAGGAAGTCTGAGCTAGGGTGAGTTGGTAAGTCCTGATTGGACATGTGAATCAGAATGACCAAATAATGACTAAGGTCATAACGACCTTGGTGTTTTGATGGCTGAACCTTGGTGTTTTAGTCAGGCATAAGGAAGAGCCTAAATAATGCAGTAGAGCTTGGTGGCTAGCTTTAGGAATGCCATCTAATGATTTAGCAAAGGGAAGTGAGAGGGCATGACCTGCTGACGCCATGTTAACCATGCTTGGCTCTGTTAGAGAGCCCTTCATGTTACAATTAGCTTCAGCTGTCAGCTTGATGAAAGCCTAGAGCACCCCAGGAAGAGGGAACCTCCGAGTGAAAAATTATCAAGACCAGGCTGGCTGGTGACTCCAGCTGTGAGGCATTTTCTTAATTGCCAGTTGGTGTAGAAAGGCCCATCCCACTGTGGGCGGCACCACCCCTGTGTATGTGGGACTGGGCTGTAAGAAAGGTAGCTGAGAAGGCCTGGCGAGCAATCCAGAAAAGTGTGTTCTTCCACGGTCTCAGTTCCTGCCTCCAGGTTCCTGCCGGAACTCCTGCCTTGGCTTCCTTTGATGATGACCTAAAACCTGTAAGCTGAAATAAACCTTCCTCTTCTCCAAGTTGCTGCTGGTCTTAGTGTTTTATGACAGCAACACAAAGAAACTGGAACAGCACCAAACCTCAATAACCAGCATCGAAACAACCAGCAGGATAGAAAACTGAACAATGCCAGGAGCTATCAGGATCAAATTGACACTGAGCAACCCTTCTGGGGCTGGAGAGATGGCTCAGCACTGAGGGCCACCGGCTGCTTTTCGAGAGGACTGAGTAGCTCACAATTGTCTGTAAATCCAGTTCTAGGAGCTCTGACACCCTCTTTTGGTCTCTGTGGGCTCTAGGCACACATATGGTACACAGACATACATGCAGCAAAATACCCATACACACACACACACACACACACATATTTAATTTTTAAAAGAGTCATGCACACATTTAATCCCAGCGCTCAGGAGGCAAAGGCAGGCAGATCACTGTGAGTTTGAAGTCAGCCTGGTCTACTTAGCTCCAGGCCAGCCAAGGCTGTGTAGTGAGACTCAGTCTCAAAGACCAACAACAGAAATCCACCATCACTACCACCACCACAATCAAAAAAGAACAAAGAAAAAATATTTCCCTTAATGTGGCAGAATACACACTTTTTTTCAAGTATACACGGAACATTTAGTAAGACCAATTATTTAACAAACAATTCAACAAATTTAAAATCGATTTCACAGAGCTGGGAATGTAACTGAGTGGGCAGAGTACTTGCACAAAGCCCTGGGCTCAGTCGCCAGCACCATAGAAAACTAGGTGTGGTTTCATACACCAGGATTCCAGGAACTCAGGGGAGAGGTGGAAGGATCCAAAGTTTAAGGTCATGCTTGCTTGCCTAGAAAGTACGAGGCCAGCCTGGAATATATGAGACCCAGTCCCAGATAGATAGATAGATAGATAGATAGATAGATAGATAGATAGATAGATAGATAGATAGATAGTGCTGGGAATGTATCTTGGTACTAGAGTACATAGCAGGATGTGATAATGAAGCCTAATACCTCAGTATTCATCGGGCTCAGGTGCAAGGATTGCCACATATTTGAGGACAGTCTGGACTACAGAATGAGAGCCTCTTAAGAAACAAAAGATAAAAATCAGTGGAATGCTCATGCGGCATGAGTAAGATGATAGGTTCAGCCCGGTGCCATAAAACAAACGCCAAAGCAAGAGGCAGCATGATGGCGCCTGCCTATCAGAACCCTCGCTTGGGAACTGGAGACGGAAGGATTTGTAATTCAAGTCTAACCAGGCTACATAGTGAGGCCCTGTTTCAAAACAAAACAAAGGCCAGGCGATGATGATGCATGCCTTTAGTCCCAGCACTCCGGAGACAGAGGCAGGCAGATCTCTGAGTTCGAGGCCAGCCTGGCCTACACAGTTCCAGGACTACACAGAGCCAGGGCTACACAGAGAAACTGTCTCCAAAAACAAACACAACAAAAACAAATAAACAACAATAACAAAAAACTCAAAACAATCCTTTATCGTGTGTGTGTGTGTGTGTGTGTGTGTGTGTGTGTGTGTGTGTGTGCCCAAAGAGGCCAGAAGAGGATGCTGGATCCCCTGGAGCTGGAGTTCAAAGCAGTTGTGAGCCACCCAGTGTGGGTGCTGGCATCTGAACTTCCTCTGCCATGGCTTCTGAACTTTGATCCTCTGAAAGAGCAGCAAGCGCTCTTAACTCCTGAGCAAGCTTTCCAGCCCCCAGGCCTGGAGCTTTTGATTTTGATTTTTTGATTTTGATCTTTTGATTTTTCTGCTTCTGCTTCTGGAGTAGCTGGGACTACAGCTGTTCAATTCTGAAATTGATACACATACCATAAATTAAGTTTCCTCTATACCTGTCATCACTTTGTCCCTTCCTACTACATTCTCTGTAAATTAATATTTGTCCCTATCACAAATTCAGGATATATATAAATATGGGATATACCCCTAGGCCCAACATTCTTCGTCTAAATTCACTAAGAAGCAAAGCTTTGCTTTCTTCCACCAACTATTTCCCACTTCCTTGTCACCTTGACCTCCATACTATTTCTCCTTGTCTTTTAGAGCCCCAACCCCAGCCCCATAACACTTTCCTCTCCTCTCTTCACTCCAACCCTCTCAGTCACTTAGTCGGCTGCCACTGCTGTCGCTGAAGATGATGGCACCGAACCTGCATTTTCTCTGTGAGTCCGAGACCAGCCTGGTCTACAAAGTGAGTCCAGGACAGCCAAGGCTACACAGAGAAACCCTGTCTCAAAAATATTTGTGTTTGTGTGTGTGTGTGTGAATGAACTGGGCATGGTGGCACATGCCTTTAATCCCAGCACTCAGGAGGCAGGGGCAGGCAGATCTCTGTGAATTCGAGGACAGCCTGGTCTACATAGTGAGTTCCAGAACAGCCAGGACTACATAGAAAAGTCCTGTCTCAAAGATAGATAGATAGATAGATAGATAGATAGATAGATAGATAGATAGATAGCATCTGAACTAGCAGGGCAGACTGCTGGACTTAATTTAGTTTAGGTGAGTTTGTTTTGAGACATTATATAGCCTGGGCTGGCCTCCAACTCTTGTAGTAGCCTAGACTGGTCTTAAGTTCACAGTTCTTCTCCCCAGCCTCCCAGGTGAAGGAGCTGGGATTGTAGGTGTATGTCACCATGCCTGGCATTACTTGATCTTACTGCAGTTCAGTTCCTGATTCTCCAGGCAACATTCTCTATGGGACCTGAACACAGGAAGATAGAGAAAGGTACCAAACCTGGGGCCATTACAATAGGAGAGACAAAAAGACCTAAACCGCCCAAGAGCAGAGCCAAACCACTTTTTTTCCACTCATCATCGCAGCATTGCAGGGGGTGCTGAAAAATGGGGGAAGCCAAAGACAACAGTTCACAGCTGAGGAATGGAAGCTGAGGGGCTAAGCCCAGGCCAAGAGGATGATTTCCAGTTTATGTCTGAAGATGAGAGTGGGGGCTGAAAGAGAACCCGAGGCCACTAAAGAGTAATAGAAACACCGGAAGCAGAACACTGGTTTGTATCCTGTGTCCTCTCCACCCCACTCTTACAATTCTGAGGTGTGGACTCCATGAATCCATGCCTCCAGTGTCTAGAAAAGCCCATATGGGGCAGGGAACTAGCTGAAAGCTAAAGAGCCCTCTGTGAGTTGCTGCCCCTAAGCAGCGGAGCAAGGCTAGGTTTTGCCCTTACTGACCTGCATTGTCCTGCTTGGTCTCAGAACCAGGACCTGCCTCTTCTGACCTATACTTTTCTGGGTGGGGCCAGACCTGAGGATATCTACCCAGTGTCTGACTGGAGAGCTATGGCAGAGGGAGCTGAGTCCAGACGGAGAGCTGGCCAAAGTAAAATGCCATCATTTCTAAGAGTAATTGTCCATTTTTTTGTTTGTTTGTTTTTTTGAGAAAGGGCCTCTTAGCTAGCTATGGTGGCTCATGCCTTTGATACTAGCACTAGGAAGGCAGAGAGAGAGAGAGAGGAGAGAGGAGAGAGAAATTGGGGGAAAGAGAAATAGAGAGAGAGGAGAGAAAGAGAGAGAGAGAGAGAGAGAGACCTTTTTGCATAGTTCTGTGTTGTGGATATAAACATGTTTTTGTTTTGGTCCCAGGTGTGGGATGTGGGACTGATTCAGATGGTCCATAGCAGCAGACTATTTGTTTCGTGCAGTCTCTGAAAGGAGTTCTTTGCCCCCTGCAGATAGTTTAAATCTGAGGACTCTAGAGAGAGAATAAATGCCAGAGCCCAGAGAGATCCAAGAAAGAACAAGGCTGCTACTGCTTCTCCCTTGCTGCTCCTGGTCTCTGTTGTTAGACAAGAAGTTGGAGATCTCTTGAAATGAGGATTGGACTGGCTCCAAGGAACCCAATGACCCTAACCAGCAGGAAGCAGCTAAGAAAGAACTATGCCCCCTCTCCCACTATCCCTTTCTCTCTCCTACCTAGTGTTGGGGTAGGGGTGGAGTAGGGAGAAAAAGATACGAGAAACATAAATAAAACGTTTGTTGTTTTACAAAACAAATGCCAACAGTTCTGTTTATGCTGGAACTCATTCTATAGACCAGGCTGGCCTCAAATTCACAGAGACCCACCTGCCTCTGCCTCCCCAGTGCTGGGATTAAAGGCCTGTGCTGCCACTTTTCTATTTGCTTCCTAGCTCTCCCTCACTGTGATCTCAGTGAGGTGTTGGGGGCCAGAGGAGTGACTGAGAATGGGTAGCTCTTCTGTGACTAAGTCTCCCGCTGTCACTGTGTGTCCTACATGTCTCTGCTAAGCACAACAATCACATGACCCATGCTGAAGCAAGGTGATCATGACCAACCCAGGGGAAAAGTAGTTTCCCTGGGACACTTACCTAGCAAACGTGAGAAAGCCCCAGGTGTCATCCTCAGCACTACAGAAACAAACAAAATGATTCATTTATGTACATGAAAACCTAGACCCAAACTGTGAAGCATTGGTCGTGGCCTTCCAGATTGAAGCCAGGGCACTGCCCTGCTCTAATCCATCCCTAACTACACTGGAAAGCTGGTTTGTGGTAGTACAAGCCTGTAATCCTAGCACCTGGGAGGCTCAGTTCAGGATTCATGAGTTCAAGGTTATCTTCAGCTACACCCTGAGTTCAAGGCCAGGCTGAGCTATATGAGAGCCCATCCCACAAAACAAACAAGACTCCAAAGAACAGCACTGGCATGTGGGGACCAGCACTGGAGTGCAGAGGGAAGCCAGGCATGAAATACATTCTAGGATTGCTGGCGGTTGGAATATAACTACATAATTGAGGCCCAGGTGAGTGAGAAACTTGCCCAGGACCAAACTAGAGAAGGACTGGCCTAGGGATCAAGTTTCTGGTGTTCAGCGCTGGCTGCCTCCTCAGGAGACTGATGACAGAGAACCCTGACGCTCAGGAAATAGGCCTACCCACCCATGTCAGACTTTCAACCTATCAGCTTCGAAGGCTGGGGACTGCTGCCCTGCAGGATGTCTGTCTGTACCAACCCTCTAACCAGTGACTGCTGGGTTCAATTTTACCTCTATGCTTGTTGGCCAAACAGGCAATCCCTTTATTTGTTGGAATTCATTTGTCTATCACTCATAGGAAATCCTTTCTTCCCCGGAGAGGGCCCAGAACCTTATGGATCCTTTAACTTTTTTTTTTTTTTGTTTGTTTTGGTTTCTGAGACAGGGTTCTCGCCATGTAGCTCTGGCTGGCTTCAACTGTAGAGATCCACCTGTCTCTGCCTCCAGATGCCAGGAATAAAGACATTCACCACCACCATGCCTGACCTGATATTTTGACCTTTATCACCAGGTAACTGAGCAGGGGAAACCTGAAACGCTTCTAGATGTGCTAGCACTTAAGTGGATCAGGAGGATCAGGAATACATGAGACCCTGTGCAGGAGGGGGAAAAGAAGGAAAGCTGGCTTGGGGACATAGCTCAGCGGCAGAGTGCTCGCCTAGCACGCAGAAGGGATGCAGTGACCCAGTTGGCTGCAAAGCAAGAGTTGACCATGCTGAGAAATGTGAGCTTCCTGTCCTCCAGACTGCTCGGGTTCCAGCTCTCTCCTCCCTGGCTCAAGTTCTCAGCAACTGGGGGGTGAGGAGTATTCGAGGGATACTGACCCCTGCTCCTGCCCTCTTGAAGGCTTATGTAGGCCTACCTGTGCCTGTCTGCCCAGCCCTGGGAAACAACTCTGCCCAAAGGACAGGGTGGCCGCTTTCAGAGGCCATCCTACAAGCTAATATGACCCTGGAATGAATTACAGTCGGTGCAAGGAGGAGAGCAGCCAAGTCAGCTATTGCCTTTCATCCTAGCCCAGCCCTGCGCTTTAACAGCTCCATCCTCACCATCAATGAGGAACTGGGATGGTGGGTTTGTGGGGTCCCTACAGGCTCATATATATGAATGTTTGGTTCCCAGTTGTGTTTAGGAAAGACTAGGAGGTGTCACTGGGTTTGAGATTTCAAAAGCCCAAGCCATTCCCGGTCTCTCCCAGTGTCCTGCTTGTGGATCAAGTGTAAGCTCGCAAATATCACTATAGATCATGCCTGCCTGCTTGCCTGCCGCCCTGTTCCAGGCCTTGGTCATGGACTCACCCTTTGCAACCATAAGCATATCCCCAGTTAAATGCTTTTCTTTATATGCTGCCTTGGTCATGGTGTTTCATCATAGCAGTAGTAACCCTCCTTACCCAGTAACAGCTGGACCACATGTGGAGCCAAAAGGGAAGGGAAGGAACTGACTAGGATGTAGAGGGCTAAACTTAGGGAAAAGATGAAAAGTACAGGCAGAATCTTACTTTTTTTTCCATCATCCTTTATTCCATAAACACCTAGTTACAAGTTGCACAAATCATTTATTTTTATAAAGGCAGAGAAGGGTATAGGAAAGTGTTTTTGTGTGTGAGTGTGATGTGGGGAGGTGGGAGAAGGGTTGGGAACTAGTCCACTCCCTCCACAGCCCTGATAGGACCATGGCATCTGCAGTGGCGCTCTGAGGAAGAGATGGGCAAGGGTCCAGGGGAGCTGAGGGATGGAGATCCCTAAACCCAGAGCTCATCCCCCCAAAACTTCAATGCATGGCAGGGGTTTAGGGGAAGATGAGGTGGCCTGAAGATGGAGCAGCAAAATGAAAACTCAAGTTAGTGGATAGAAGATGGGTGGGGTCATCGTGGTGAGGGGATAAAAGATGGAGAAAGTAGGTAAAGGGGGCAGTAAAAGGTTCTCCCTGAGACCCCCAGGGAGAGGTGGGGGCCAACTTGCCTGTTAATTTAATATTAAATTGGGATGGAGGTCGGAAAGGACAAAGTTATTTCAAGGGATGATTTCACAGCCTCTCAGCCTGTACCTGGAGGAAGAAAAAGATGAACATGTCAGAGGAGACGGACACAGAAGCCCGGGGGGGTCTGGGGATGTCCTCCAGCCTCTCAGCGAGAGCTACACCACCAAAGGCATGCCCAGCCAGGAACCCAGAGGCACACAGGTTTGCTGCTGCCCAGCCTCCTCTGGGCTGTCATCTTTCCATTCCTCCCTCTCAGGCACTTACAAGAGAGGCTGAGAACCAGGGCCTTCACCAGTCATAGCGACGGGACTGTCGGGAAGGGGAGTCCTCAGGTCCCTGGATAGCCAGACGGGGAGGCCCCTCGGCCCTTCGACCCCCACCCACAGATGCCTCGTGCCGTCGAAACTCCAGAGGACGCTGCTGCCTGAATCGTGATGTCTCCCTTCGCCATTCATCATCAAACGCTGCCGCTTCACCTAAGAAAGAAACAGAGCATAGACATGAAGGAGCCATGAGCCACACAGCCTGTCAACATCAGAAACCGGGGCACAGGTTGTGGTCATACGTGTGAGAATGTGGGTAGGATGCCATTTTGGCTTCAACGAAGTTCCTGGATATACCAGGAGTTACATGCCTGTTGGGAGTTTAATAAAGCTGCTAAACTGAAAAAGATGAAGGGGCAGGAAAAGAAAAACCAGTGATGCAGATACGAAAGGGTTTAACACCATCAACACTTGACTTCAGTCACAGGATCTGTCGCCCTCCCTGGCGACACCTGACTCAGCCCTGAAGCTGGCAACCAAACCTAAGCATTGGGCTCACCCACAACTCTGCCTGGGAGATACCTGTGTGATGGGAGCAAAAGCTACCATCTAGTCCAGGAATGAGAAGAGGGGCTGTTGCTCGGAAGAACGGAAGACTCACTTTCATCCAGGTTGATATAGTCCTGCCGTTCCTCCTGGTCTCCCGTGCGGTGGTTTCGGGAGCGCTGGAGGATGTGAGCCCTGTCCCGAATGTGATGCCCAATGGACATCTGCTCTAGACCACTGTCTGAGTCCCGGACAGTCCTCCGGGTCTCCCGGATCTGGGATGAGGTGAACATGGCACATTCAATTCTCCTCCCAAGTCCCTGGCTACCTCACCCCAGGATAAACACAGCCCCCATGAACCCATTCCTGAAGACAGATGTCAGGGTTTCTGTGGCTGTCTTCAGAGACAGGGGAGTTCCTTACTCACCCCACCTGGGGCAGAGCGCATCTCAGATGTCTCCTGGTAAACCTTGGGGGCCCCATCCCCAGTGTTGGAGTAGGAGATGACAGTGGAGGAAGAAAAGGTCTGGCAGTTGCCTCCGGCAGCCATGTGCTCCTGAGAAGGAAAGGGGGGACGCAGTCTGAACGAGGAGGGTCCACTTTGCAGAAGGGAGCTCCCTACAGCTGCTTGCTCCTGCCTAGTCACTCTTAAAATGTGAGATTGGGGAGAATGTCACAATTGCCCCACGTCCTCCCAGCCCAACACTAAACCTACTTCATCACATACAGGTATGAGGGCAGACACGAGACCCCAGTGCTCTGGCTCAAGCACTTCATCCAACCCAGCCCCGTCACGAGCATACTTCTCCCCTCCTGCCATGCGGGCAGCCACTGAGAACAAGGCCAGGGAAGAATGTGAAGCAAGGGTCGTACCATGTTCCCAATCATGTCATTCATCATTCCAAACATGTCCATGAAGCCACCAGACTGAGGAGAGAAGAGAGTCAGGAAACCAACGAGACACCCGATACAGTTTTGGGTCTACTGCCCACCGGCTACAGAACCCCCCTCTCTTCTGTACATCTAGCCAGAGCACTCCAGCTCCTCCTCCATAAACTGCTGCTGCCTCCTCGGGCTCGGGCTGATCTTTTTCCTGCTGTGTTTCCCGATCTTTGGGGGAGTGAACCAAAGTCAATGAATTAAAACCTTTGAACATGCTGGGCAGTGGTGGCAGCACACACCTTAGATCCTAGCATTGAGACGCAGAGGCAGGTGGATCTCTGAGTTCAAGGCCAGCCTGGTCTACAACAGAGAGAGAGTTCCAGGACTACACAGAAGCCTTGTCTCAAAAAACAAAACAAAACAAAACAAAGAGAACAAAAAACCCTCGGAACATTAAAAATTGTGAAGGGGTGCCAAGCTCTATTTCCCTGGCCCTTAAGATGCACCTCCCTCCTCAAGAAAACTGCTATACAGCCGGATTTTCCCCAGTGGATAAGAACTTCCCGGCATCAGCAGTATCTACCTTCAGGATTCTTTCTCTTTCTTTTTTTCAACATTCTATTTCTTATTTTTAAGTGTACGGGTGTTTTGCCTGCACGCGTCTGGGCACCACGTGCATACAATGCATGGTGGAGGACATGGCTTCGGATGCCTGGGGACTGGAGACACAGACAGTTGTGAGTTGCCATGTGGGTGCTGAGAATCGAACCCTGACTGTCTGGAGGAACAGCCAGGTGCTCTTAACTGTGGAGCCAACTCTCTAGCCCTAGCTCCAGGAGTTATACCCAACGGGCTCTGAACTGTGTCAAATAGCCAAAGAGACGATTTTGAGACCACCCCTGAGACTAGCCCAAAGTGGAACATTTGGAAATAACATCTAAGATTACAGCCTGTGTGTCTGAGATACAGGGGCACAGGAAGATAAGGACTCACCATTCCCAACATCCCGAAAGGAGAGACAGCCCCAGCCTAGTGACAAGGAACAGAAGTTAGAAGAACATTCTACCGCCTTACAATACCAAATGGTGCCCTCCATCCTTCTCTCTAAAGGAGTCAGGAAACCCCTTCCCCCGACTCCTGGACCCACTCCTCAGCCTCCCACCTAGATCACTTCCTTGTTAAGCTGGTTGTAGGGCAAGAACAACAACAGGCTTTACTAACCACCCTGGGACTCAGGTTTGTTCCAACTGTTACCTGCATCCTGCGGCTGGCAGGCCTGGTTGCTGGCATGTTACCATCTGTGATGCTAAGGAAGGGGCTATATCCAAAGCCGCCCGACAACATGCGGCTCATGTGCTGGCGGTGAATTGCAAAGGGGTCCCTGTGGAGTGAGCACACAGCACAGACGGCAGATCAAACCCCAGCCGCCCCCACCTCCCCCAAGTAAGTCAGGGCACACAGCGGCACAGAGGCCGGTGTCCATCAAACTGGGAGCTGCAGCCGAGTATCCAGGTCATCTTAACCAGTTCCACGCACGGGGACCCAGAGGTCTGTCTGAACCGCGCAGACCTGAATCAGAGTGGAATGAGTGCTCAGCACAGGGGGGAGGGAATTCTCACATCAGGAACATGGGATCCTCGGGCTCCACGTCCCTCATGAAGCGGAACATCCTGATCTCAGCTCCAGGGGGCTCCACACTGTGAAGATACGGAGGTTGAGTTCCGTGCAGGAGGCCAGGCTTCTGCACACCGGCTCGGGGTAGCTGCTGTTAAAGCTGTCTGTTGTACACACTGTCACTGACCCCACCGAACTCCAGGGAGACCCTTCGGCGGATGGGCCCTATAACCTTTCAGCCCTGAGAACGGGTAGCTCTCCAAGCCCATCTCACGGGTCATGGAATTTTTTCCAAGCCTCTTACTACTGCCCCTCCAGCCCCGCCCGCCATCCTCTTCCCGGAGCCTCGGTCAGCTCCTCCTCCGACGCCAGGCTCGAGAGAATCCCGAACGGCGGCCCGCCACCCCGTCAATGACCCCAACTACTCCGCCTTCTGCTGGCACCGGCCGCTGCCAGGCCTCCCCGGGCGGGCCTCACTGCCCACCGAGCCGGTCCGCCGCTGCCCCAGCCCGTGCCTCCCGCCGGGCGAGCCGGAGAGGGAGGTCCAGCTCCCGGGCTCGCAGCTCTGCAGCCGCGCGGGCCGCGCCGCCCGAGCCTCACCGGTCCCCGACTCGGGCTCAGCGGCCCATCCGGCCGGCCTCTTCTCGGAGCGCTGCAGGAACAGGGTCGCGGCCCGGGACGCAGGGATTGGTCCGCGCGGGCGCTTCTCGCCTCCCGCACCGCCTCCTGCTTCAGCTGCCACCTCCGTACCCCCGCCCTCGGCCCGCGGAGCCGAACCTCGGCCAGGCCCGGACGGAAGTGACGTCACGGCGAGCAGCCCGCGGGAGCCCCGCCCACCGGGGTGGGAGGGGGCGGCGCGCGCGGCGCAGCCCGGGAGGGCGGGTCCTCGGGGGCCGGTGGGAGGCCTCGTTAAGCTGGCTCCGGGATCAGGGGACAGGAAGAGGCTCCTGCGAAGGTGGCGGGGGGGAGGGCGGGGCGGAATCAGGAGGGACCGGCAGGGCGCAGCGTGGGGGCAGGGTGTGCCGCACCTTCTTCGCGTGGGGAGGCGGGCTGTCTGTGGGCGACCTGCGGGGCGGATCCCTGCGGGGACCTTTAAACACACTGCGGGAGGGGCGCTTAACCGGGGGGATGCGGGGGCCTGTCTCTCCGGAGAGACGCTCCGCGGGCGGGGTCCTCCGAGTGACGCGGAGGGAGGAGGCGACAGCTTAGCTCAGGGCTTGTCCAGCCTTGGAAAAGACCGAGCAGGGAAGGGAACCGGGTTGGCAGCCTGAACGCCAGAGGGCGCCCCTGGGCCAGGCTGGAACTTCAGCGCCTTAGGACCCGGTGTTGGCTTAAGCTTCTGGACCAGTCCAGGACCTGTCTGTGAAGGGCTGGCCTGGGCAAAGGCATTCGTTCCGGTCTGTTTGGCTTTTGTTGCCGGTGTTTTTGGTTTTGGTGCTCAGGATCCAACCTCGTACATGCCTACCACGTGCGCTACCACTAAATTACATTCCAGGCCTTTTTCTCTAGCTCGTCATCAAAAAAAGGTTCTTACCTCTAAGCAGGTAGGTAGGTCAAGGGACTAAAGTTTAGAAGAATAAAGGGGTGGAGAGTTAAATTAAGCAGAATCACCCAGGGGCGGAGCTAAGCGTAAGCCCAAGAGGCCTGACTCCACAGCCAGAGACTGCTATTTTGACATACTAATTGTCTTGCACAAAATCTGGCTGAGCTGGAGAGAAGAGCCCTCCCCTTTGGGTCAGAGGATTTGATCTGTATTAGGTAGACTTTGACCCACAGAGATCCAAACTCAAAACTCTCCCTCGTTCTTTACTCTGGCTGTCAGCCACATTGGTACCGTGTGAACCTGATCCAAAGAGAAAAGGTTTATTCTCTCCAGTTCCCTGAGGAAAAAGGGTCCGTGGTTACTCGGAAAAAGATTGGGAGAGTCTCAGGTTCGTTAGATTTGAATCATTACTAGGTGGACAAAATAGTGTCAACAGGAGTAACAGGGACATATCAATAGGGTGTTCTGGCAGGTTGGCAAAGAAAAAGTAAAAGAATATAAGAAAACTTGTTTTTCATTGATATTTCTAGGACTATAAAAATCTTTAAGTTTCTCTGGATATCCTGCCCTTTCTTCTTGCTCTAAAGAAAAGCAGTTTGACATTCCAACCAAGAGTGCCTCAGGGCTGCAGAGCCAGCTCGGTGACTAAAAGTGCCAGCTGTTGGCACATGCATTTGATCCCAGTTCTGGGAGGCAGAGACAGGAGGATCTCTGTGAATTAGAGGTTAACCTGGGCTACATAGCCTGTCTAAAAGAAAGAAACAAAAACATTTTTTCAAATCCTGCTATTCCACAGAAACCCACTATGATTCCAGAGTTCCATTCCAGGGATCTAACGCCCTCTTTAGGCCTCCAAGGGTACTCACACACCTTGCCTACTGACACACATACACACATAAATCTGAAAAAGGAACTTGCTTCTTTTTGTTCTGTTTAGTTTTCAAGACAAGGTTTCTCTGTGTAGCCTTGGCTGTCCTGGAACTCAATCTGTAGCCCAGACTGGCCATGAACTTACAGAGATCCACCTGCCCCTGCCTCAGAGTGCTGGGATTAAAGGCAGAATTTACTGCTTATGAAGAGGACTTGGGTCCATCAGTAAAACTCCAGTTCCTGGATATCCAGTGCTCTCTTGTGGCCTCGGTAGGTGTTGTGTTCACATGGTGCACATACACACATAGGCAAACTACTCAAAGAAAAGAAAAATAAAATCTGATTATTACAAAAGTTACTTTGGAGGTGGTGCTACACACCTTTAATCCTAGCACTAATGTAGCATTCATTTTTCTTAACTATATTATTTGGGGCATTTATGCTTCTACTTCCTTTCCACCAATCCCCCAACCACAGGTAGGAGAGAAGGTTAGTGGCGAGAGGGGCACAGACCCCTTTACTTCTCCTGGCTGTTTAGGGTCATAGGGTCTTTGGGGGACATACCGATCTCCTTCAACAGCCAGCAGTCTCTTCCAAGCTTCTCTGCCCTGAAGCGTTTCTGTCTGTCTGCTCCAAATTGCTACAACTCCAGTGTCTCCAAACTGCTATACACCACCACAGGACACACTTTCTCTTCCTAGGGTCTCAAATTTATATCCTCCCAGAGTCCTAGACCATGCCCTTCTCCATGCTGCATGAGGCAGGCCACTATCGGCTGGCAAGAGACACACCCTGCACCAGATGTTAACAGCTATAGATCAAGGGTAGCCCAACTAAAATTCCACACTTGAGATTAAAACAAAAACATATTTATAGAATATGACTGAGTTTTTAAAGAAACCAAAACTCCCACTTCACACTAAGGAGGCAGATGCAGGAAGATCTCTGAGTTAGAGGTCGGCTTGGTCTACAGAGCAGGTTCCAGGGACAGCCAAAGCTACATAGAGAAACCCTGTCTGGAAAAACCATACACACACACACACTTCAATGAATGTTCTATTACCTAGACTTCCTGTAGAATATTTATTGAATGCTAGAGGGCTATTCTGTGGCCCAGCGAGCCTTTCAAAATTTGAGAGAGACCTATTGGTTTATTTAAACAAGGCTTAGGCACAATAACTGGGCAGGTGCGATTATGATTTCAACTAATTTTCTAAGCTAGTCTGGCTATCTCCCAGCCACATTCCCCAAGTTCCTTGCCAATAAATTGCCCTGTCTGGGCTGGATCTGCTCCATCAGGCCATGTCCTCTTTCTCCATCTTCTTCCTTCTCCCTCTTTTCCCCTCCTCCCAGCCTCGTGGTCCCTACCTGAGACCCCCCAGCCCAGGTGGGTCTCAAAGCCCCGCCCACCTCTATTCTGTCCAGCTACAGGCCCCAGCCTTTCTTTACTAGCCAATCATTGATAATAAGGGAGTAAAGTTACACAACATCACTTGTATGTGAGAATGTGCTCCTCTGGACAGCAGCCAGATCTTGGGGGCCAGTGTTTAGCATTTGAATAAACAGCAGCACCAGACCAACCCCCAGCAATCTCTTTTGAGCTTGAAGCCTGGTCTACATATTGAGTTCCAGGACATCTGGAACTACATAAGAGACCTTGTCTCAAAAACAAAAAGTTCTCTTGGTATGAGTGTTTTTTTTTTTTTTTTCTAGCATATATGTCTGTGCTTGCCTGATGCATGTGGTGGTCAGAAGAGGATGTCAGGATCCCTGGGACTGAAGTTCTGGGAAGTTGTAAGCCACTATGTGGATACTGAACTGGGGTCCTCTTTAAGAGCGGCATGATTTTATTTATTTATTTATTTGGTTTTTCAAGACAAGGTTTCTCTGGGTAGCTCTGGCTGTCCTAGGACTCCGTTTGCAGACCAGGCTGGCCTCGAACTCACAGCCATCTGCCTGCCTCTGCCTCCCCAAGTGCTAGGATTACAGGCATGTGCCACCATGTCCCGGCTCTCTGTGTGATTTTAAATCCGAGTATTTCCTCTCCTACGAATGTTCGCAAATTACAATTTAACTTTTAACTATTAGAAATAGCTTGAAACCTGGGATTTTGGTTTGTTTGTTTCTCCTAGTTCAAAAAGCCTTGAGCGAGGCCTGGGATATATGTCAGAGCTGGCCTTGTACCCACAAGGTCATGTCTGGGATTTCAGCAACACACACACACACACACACACACACACACACACACACACACTCACAGGTGAAGATGAGGGAGGAGATATGCAAGCTCATTTTCAGCATGCCTGGTGACATACACAGACAGCCCTCTAGGAAGTGAAGAGACATAATTTTACAGGCAACCAGCAGTTATGTCTGTCTGCCTTCTTCCCTCCCCTCCCTTTCCCCTTCTCCCTCTCCCCTCCCTCCCTTTCTGCCTGCTTCTGCCTTTCTTTCTCCCTTCTCTGCCCAATCAATGAAGAGCGGGGTCTGTCAGTCACTGGCATTTCCGGACATAATGAGATCTAGGAGGGAGAGAGGTTCTTCGAGGAAGAAGGCTTCGGAGGACAAGGACTGAACGTGGCTCCTCCATTCGCTGTTCGTCTGGCTGGAGTCAGAGTCAGGAAACCCTTGAGAGGGTAGAGCTGGGCCAGGGAAGGGGCCCTCTTTGGATGTGAGGTCACATATCTGGAACCAACCCAGGACAGTTGGCTATTTGAACAGCCTGAGGGCGGAGCAACATTCAAAGTGCGGAACTTTACAACAGCCTGTTTGTATTTTGGATCGAAAGGCCGTTTTTTGAGTTTGTATAACACAGCAGGTATGGAAATAGGGAGCCAGAGTTAGGTGTGAGGATACAAAAATCCTTAACTCCTGGTTGACAGTCATGAGGCGCTGAAGCTTAACACCAGTTGCTTGAAGTCGAGCCTTGGAACACAGGCAGGTCAGGGGTGTGGGGATAAGAAACAGCACTTCCGAGTCTAGGGAGAGAAAGAAAAACTGGTCTACTGTGGCCCCTCCAAGCAGAGGGGATTGAAGCACCATCAACCAAGAGAGATTTCAGCTTGATCTTGTTAGTTTGAGGCTCCATGGAGCACCAAGGGAGGGAAGAAAAGGACCTGAAGCCCGGCTCGGTGGCGGTGGCACTGCCTGAAATCACAGCAGGAGGGGAGGCAGAGGGCGGATCCTTAGGAGTTCAAGGACAGCCTGGTCCACAAATCGAGGCCAGGGCAGCCAAGGCTACACAGGGAAACCTTGTCTTGAAAAAAAGAAAGAAAGAAAGAAAGAAAGAAAGAAAGAAAGAAAGAAAGAAAGAAAGAAAGAAAGAAAGAGAGAAAGAAAGGAAAGAAAGAAAAAGGAAGAAAGAAGGAAAGAAAGAAAGGGACTTGAACTTGTGATCTGGACCTCGAGAATAAAACCAGTGCCAGAGACCTTGGAGTCACCAGTGTCTGAGTTATGTGGCTGTTGATGGGACTTAACCAGACATCTCTGATGGAGCAGTCTAGGCAGACTGTAGAGATCCTATAAACATCACCTGGAAGGTCCATCAACAAGCATTTTCCCTTCCTGGCTACTCTTTCCTTAGTCTTTAACTTGCTAGGTCAAGTAAGTCTTATTTTTTCTTTACTGGTCCCCTGGAGTAGCTGTGGTCTGTGTAATGTGTGAAAGTTCTAAACACATACCTAAGGTAAAGTATACAGCAGTCGCCTGTATGGACGTAAACAGAGCAGCCAGGGTTGTTCTCTGACATTCTAATTACAAATTGCAGGGGTTGGATGTGGGCAAGGAGGCAGGCAACAGGCTGGGCTGCTGCTCAGTTGTAAGGCATGTGATTAGCATGCACAAAGCCCTGGGTTCAACCCCCAGAATGCTCCCCCACCCAAAAAAAAAAAAAAAAAAAGAGGTAATTAAAGAGACTGGATAGATGGCTCAGTGGTTAAGACCACATACCGGGCTCAGGGAACAGAAGTCAAAAATGATTCATAACTACCCTTCACTCCAGGTCCAGGAGATTGGTCACCTCTGCTGACACCTGTACTTACATGCATATATTCACACAGAGACGTACATAATTTAAAGATAATTTTTTTTTCAGACAAGGTTTCTCTGTGTAGCCTTGGAACTCACTCTTGTAGACCAGGTTGGCCTCGAACTCACAGAGATTGGTCTGCCTCTGCCTCTAGAGTGCTGAGCTTTAAAGACATGCACCACCTTTTTTTTTCTAAAAAAGGCGGCAGCTTAAAGCGGAGATCTAAAATTGTAGTGTTCAATATGGTGGCCACTAGGCACATATGACTACTTAATTAGGGCTAAGAGTAGCTCAATGATATAAGCCTTCATCAGCATGTACTAGACCCTAAGCCTGACTTTCTGCAGAGCAAAAACAAATAGCAAAATTTAAATAATTCACTTTATTTCTTAGTGGAACTAGCCACTGTAGCTAACCTTAGCTACTTTGTACCCACCCACTCCTGTTTCACCCCATCGCTAAATAGTAGCAAAAGAAGGATAGAATAGAGAGAGAGATTCACAAAGATCTGTGAATCTAATTTCTTTCCTGTTTCTTTCCTTGTAGCTGGTCTTTGCTACTTTGTGGGTTCTTCTTTTTTCCCATCCTTTATTACCCCAGTTTCACCCTTATCACTAGATAGGAGAGAAAGGATAGAGGAGAGATCCTTGTATCTAATTTCTTTGTTCGTTTCTTCTTTGAGCACAACTACTAACAAACCACAACCAGCCCCCCCCCCCAACAACCAGCAACCACCAATCCCGGCTCTCAGGCCCCTAGCATTTATGTAGCCTCTGAAAAGCTACCAGAATTCCAAATGTCACCAAGCAGAAACTATCTGCAGCTGGCAAAACCACACCTCTGCTAGAGCAGGAGGCAAATCATAGTCAGTGGCTGCAGACAGTCCGAAGCAGCCCTGTATTTCCACCCCTGGGATTAAAAAAGAAAACATATTCTTATAATATTTCTGTTTCTTTCCTTTTTTTTTTTTTTAATTTTTTTGAGACAGGGTCTCTCTGTGTAGCCCTGACTGTCTTAGAACTTGCTTGGTAGACCAGGCTGGCCTCAAATTCAGAGATCACCTGCCTCTGCCTCCTGAGTGCTGCTCAATCACCTCCAATTTTCTGGTTTTTTTTTTTAAGAAATCAAAATTCCAGAATTCTCACTACAAGCCACTATTGTTGTTGTTGTTGAGATAGGATCTCATATATGCCACTCTGGCCTTAAACTCCCAATCTCCCAAAGGATGACTTTGAGTTCCTCGTCCTCCTTATGCTACCTCTCACGTGCTAGGGTTCTGCAAGTGGCCTGCCACACCTAGTTTGTGCAGAACTGAGTACTGAACTCAGGACTTCACGCAGGAGAGGCAAAATACTCCATAACACACCCAAGCCCTGAGCTAGCCATCTCTTGACACATTAAATAATCTCATGTGTCTATTGTTTTGGAGAGAACAGTTGACTGTTTCCAGGGCTGGCAGTGACCTGCCTGGCATGCAGAATGCCTTGTGCTCTATGTGTAACACTGTCGGTTCCTGTTTTGTCTGTTGTCACAGGAAGTTGTGATGCAGAGCTGCGAAGCACCTAGGAATGCTCTCTTTCTCATGGATTTTTATGAAAGTATATGAAAGCTTTTGAAGAGTCAACATGAGGGAGAAATTGAAAAGGCAGCAGAAAGCTGGGCCAGAGTCCATTATTCTAGGTGCACAAGTGAAGGAGAAAGCAGAGAGTGAAAAAAAGCCAATCAAAGAGTAAGGCTTGCTGACACACACCTGGAACCGCTCGCTATAGGTTTGAGGCTAGCCTGATCTACTTAGCCAGGCCCTGCCTCATAATGAAAGCCAGCCAAAGGTTCTGAAGAAGTACAAGGGTGAGAACAGTACTTTTCTAGGGAGAACATTCAGGAAGAAATGGAAAAGCACTAAAACTCTTGTAGGACAAGGCCAGCCTAAATATAGTGAGTTCAGCTACACAGAAAGTTCAAGGACAGCTTAAGCTGTATGTCAAACCCCTGCTTAAAAAAAAAAAAAAAAAAAAAAAAAAAAGCCAAACCAGGCTGGGGATGAAGTTGAGCTGGCAGAGCGCTTTCCTAACATGCATCCTAAGTCCTGGGTTCAGTCTCCAGTACTATATAAAAATGGGCTTGGTGGTTCAGTATGTCACCCCAGCACTTAGAAGGTGATGGATGAGGGTCAGAAATTCAAGATTACCCGGTTGTGGTGGCATAGGCCCTTAGTCCCAGCACTCAGGAGGCAGAGGCAGGCAGATTTCTGCGAGTTCGAGGCCAGCCTGATCTATAAAGTAAGTCCAGGATTGCCAGGACTCTGTTACACAGAGAAACCCTGTCTCAAAAAACCAAAAATAAAATAAATAAAAACTAAAGAAAAAGAAAGAAATTCAAGACCATCCTTGTTACATATGGACTTGGAGGTCAGCCTGGGATCCAAGAGACTGTCTCAGAATAAAACAAAAATAAAAAGTAAATCAGAACAGCTGGGGATATAGCTAAGTGGTGGACCTCCTAGGGCATGTGGTCTCAGATTCTATCCTCAGCAAATACAGAGACAAAAACATAACAGGTAGACTTTAGTAAACTTTAAATGACCTCTGTGTAGCTGTTAGGGACTGTGGTATACGGCAGGCAGAGAGAGAAAGCTGAATGCAAAAGACAAGGTTCCTGCCCAGAAGGATTATAGATCAAGAGCTCTTCATATCAAAGCATAGCCTAGGGGCTGGAAAGATGGCAGAGGTGAGGGGCAGTGGCTGCTCTTCCAGAGGACCTGAGTTCCATTTCCAGCAGCCTCAGGATGGCTCAAAACTGCTTGTAACTCCAACCATCTTCTGGTCTCTGAAGGACCACAGGCAGGCAAGACAGCCCCCCCCACACACATATAAAAATAATTTAAAAAATAATTAAAAAAATTTAAAGTATATCCTAAAAGGGATATAATCTGATAATGCACTGACCATTACAAGTGTGTGCCATCATGTCTGGTTTAAGATTAAAGCTTGAGCAGAGCATGGTGGCAAGCGCCTTTAATCCCAACACTTGGGAGGCAGATCTCTGAGTTCGAGGCCAGCCTGGTCTACAGAGCGAGCCAAGGCTATACAGAATAACCCTGTCTTGAGAGAAATAAAATATTTAAGGTTAGCATGGAGGCACAATGGAAAGGTAAATTTCTTCTGCTAGAATTGACTTATATCGGATCAGAATTTTGGTGGTGGATAAGACCAATGAAACTTCTTTTTAAACTTGCAAATCGTTTTCATTCTCTCTTTCAGTCAGACTAATTACACGTGGTATGACTGTGTTTTGAGGGCGATTTCTTTTTTGTCATTTTCTTGGGACAGGGTCTTGCCTTCGCTGGCATGGCGTTCTCTGTGTAACCCAGGCAGACCTTGATTGAAGGTTTTCCTCCTGCCTCAGGCTCCAGGACACTGGAACTGCAGTGATGTATTACCACTCTTTGTGAAAGTTACTTTTCTTGTTTGCTTGCCTGTCTGTTGAAACAGGGTCTTACATAGCCCAACCTGGCATCACCTCCAACTCAGTATGCAGCCAAGCTTAACCTTTAACTACCGATCCTCCTGCCTCCACTTCTCAAGTATGGGAACTACAGCCATGTTCCACCATGCCCTCTCTCTATATATATAAGAATAAAAAGAAGAAGGCAGGCTTTGGGGTGGGGGACGCCTGGAGAGATGGTTCAGTGATTACAAGCACCTGCTGTTCTAACAGAAGTCCCAAGTTCAATTCTCGGCACCCATGTCCAGTGGCTCACAACTGCAGCTTCAGGAAATGCCAGTCCTCTTCAGACGTCTAAGGGCACCTGAACACACACACACACACACACACACACACACACACACACACACACACACTCTCGTGGCGGCACATGCCTTTAATCCCAATTTTGGGGAGGCAGAAGCAGAGAGCTCTCTGTTCTGATGAGGCCAGTGAGACGCCTGTCTCAAAAAAAAAAAAAAAAAAAAAAAAGGGAAGGCTTTGGAGAGATAGCTCAGCTGTGAAGAGCACTGCCTGCTCTTCCAGAGAATCTGGTTTGATTCCCATCATCCACATGGAGGCTCGCACTCCAGTTCCAGGGTTTCAGATACCCTCTTCTGGCCTCCTGGCGGGAACAGGAACATAATCAGTGCAGAGACACACATGCAGGCAAAACACCCACGCGTATAAAATAAAGAACAACAATAAAAGGACAACATGAGCTAAGCACAAGCAAGCATTACTCCTTCCTTTGAATCTAACGAAAGCCGCTGCCTCTTGCTCTGGCTACCATAGCTGTCTTGCCTGCCATGATAGATTGCATCACCAGGGAACTGTAAACCAGAACACACCTTTCCTTCCTTAAAAAAAAAAAAAAAGGCCAGAGCCAGGCTTGGTGGCACACACCTGTAATCTCAGCACTCAGAGAGGCAGGTGGCTGTCTGAGTTCCAGGCCATCCAGGTCTACAAAGCAAGTCCAGGACAGCCAAGGCCACACAGAAAAAGGCTGTCAAAAAAAAAAAAAAAAAAAAAAGCTTAGCTGATTTTTAAATGTCCATCTCCTCTCTCTTCACTTGAGTTTTTTGCTTGTCTGTTTAATATGAAAGAAAAATGGGAGATAAAAAACACGTGGTCCCTGGGAGTGAAATTAGGATTTAATAAAAGGTGAGGGAGATGGGCCAACTCTCAAGACTTCTTAGCGGTTTTCCTTAGCGTTCACCTGAGGTAAACATACAGTAGCCACAGACACAGGCGGGTCAAGGAAGCTGGAGACTTCACTAAGATGAGACTGCAGCAATTAGAAGAGCACACCTTCCACACTTCAGCAAGAGCAACTTCTAGGAACTCGGCCAGATGTCAGAGCTTCTAGGGGCTCTGGCCTTTCTTGTTCTCGCCTGGTCTCTCCTTTTTCCCACTTTCAGAAAATGTGTAAACACAGGTTTTTTTTTTTTTTTTTTTTTTTTACCCCCATTCAACTCGTGGGAAATTTCTCAATTGCACTGTAGAGTAATATAATTCTAGGAATAGGCAGGCCTCCACAAAACCTCAGAAGCACTTCTATGGAAAGGCGCAAACGGAGGCATTTGACATCACTGACCCCCAAGCACAGAGTCAGACTTTAAAGGGCCGCCCCGTCACCCCAAGTCTCCTAGCTGCTTCCTCATAAAGCCAAACTTCAGGACACTGGTCTGTGGTCTAACCAGACAGAAAAAGATAATGGGTTCTTCCTCCATTATCCACAAGAGGGGATTAGGATGCGCCCCCCCAGCCTTGCAGAATTTCCCCCAGCACTCCCTTGGGCCTAGGGGTAGGATTCCCATTCTCAGCCTCGCCATCTCCCTGGAATTTTCCACTGCAGCTGCCTCCGCTCCCAGACACCCCTCCCTGGGCAAAATTCCCGGCTCCCTCCGCCTCCCCTTCCCTAATCACACCTCATTCCCACCCCCAGCCTTGAGGCCCAGCCCACAGTCCAGCCCATTCCCCACGGTCCGTCCCACACCTCACAGCAACCCCGGTGGTCCCATTTAGAGAAATAGGGAGCCAGGCCCTTTACGAGAAGGTAGACTAGAGGGTCCCTAGCGCCTTCCTAGGCGGGAGAGAAAGGACAGCGGAGGGGCTCGTCCCCTGTGGGGCGGGAGTGGGGGGAGTGGCCCTCCTCACATCCCCTTATAAGGCAGGGCAAGCAGTTAGGCTCCTGGATTGGCTGATTCAAATGAGCATTCCACCTGGCAACAGGGTTTCTATTGGCTCTCAGGAAAAACAGGAGGAAGGTGGATGGAGGTTGTTGGTGGCGGTGATTGGAGGGGGGAGGGGAGTGGAGGTGACCGGAGTTGAGGGCGGTTACCAGGGCAACAGGGTAAGAGCCCAGCAGGGTGTCCGAGACAGCAGGCGGGGCAGGGAGGTGGAGTAGATGGCAGAGAAAAAAAAGGAGGCGGGAGGGAGAGGAAAGAGGTCCAACCCGGAGGGAGCGAGTCTGGGGTGGGGGGAAGAGGGGGAGGAGAGAGATAAATGAAGCAAGAGAGGGTACCGAGATGGGTACGGTGAGATATCGCTAAAGACATCCGTCACTGAAGTCTGCGGAGCGCATTGAAAAGGGGAAATGGACCGATCTCAGGGAAAAGGTGGACCGAATCCTGCTAGGAAAAATCCAGGGTCGGGCTCCATGATTTATGAGACCAAGAAACCGAATTAAGAGTCTGAGAAACCAGGAGGTGTGTACAAGGGACCAAAAGATGGTGTGTTGACACACTCACATCCTAAATGATGGGGATGGAAGATCAACAATGGCTTTTCTTCTCTTTTTTTTCTATTATTTTTTGGGGAAGGGGCAAGATGTCTCCCTGTGTTGCCCCAAGATGCTCTCAAACTAATGGCAGTCCTCCTGCCTCAGCTTCCCAATTGTTGGAATAGGTCATCTGGCTAAAAAAATGATGTTTTTCTTAAGAAAATGATTTGCAAAAGGTGAAGAATAATGATGACAAATATTACGACACACACAAACACCGAAGATAATCCGAAGTCGCCTTCTACCTCATCCACCTTTCTGACTTCAAATTCACATCCCAGTCCCTGTTTCTTTCTGAAATGCTAGGATTCTCAAAATGATCCAAAGATGCTGAACCCAGGGGTGCGGCACTGAGGATGCGTGCTTGCAACCCCAGATCTGGTCCTGTGTTTGCAAAGGAGGCCCGCTGAATACAGAAAGGCTAGAGAAGATGGCAGCAGAGGACAGAGAAGAGCAAATCAAGGAAAAATGTAAAAGGACAGGGAGGAGATCAGCTAAGTTTACAGGGCCAGGTGACTGAGTCAGGTAAGACAACAGTGCTGTCTGTGGAACAGTAAAGAGACACACGAGGTAGGAAAAAAAAGATGTAGATGGCTGTAAGGGAGGGGTCTTGGTCTATATGAATGAAGAGAGGTGAAGAGAAACAGAAGGAGCAGGCAAGTGAGGCGACACAGGTAAGATAGGATAAAGAGGGAGAGGAGAGGGTAGGAGGGCCTCTCACTCCCCACAGAACACAGGAAACAGATGGGAAGGGACCCACTGAAGGACCACGAATGTCAAGTCCCTCCGAGAGAGGCTGTCCTTTGCACTCTCCCTTTCCCCCTCAAGGCCACCTAGAGAAGGTGGACGAGAGCGAGAAATGGAAGTGGCTGGCAGCCTTTTCCCTCGTCTTTCACCTGCCCAGCCTCTCCATCTGCTCCCGCCCTTCAGCAAAATCTCAGGGCTCTGAGGAGGTCAGCAGGAGTCTGGCCACCTCTTCGTGCGCCCCCAGGAGCCAGACTCCAGCTCGCAGGCAGTAGGCTGGCATTTGGACGGTGTCTCCCGCTGGAACCCCACCCCTTCCCACCTCCTCGCCCCACTCCGCTCTCTCCCGAGCCGTCAGTCTCTCCATTTCCCCCCTCCCGGTCTCGTCCTTCCTCCCGCCCCGCTCGCTCTCCCGCCCTTCGCTTTCATCCTCCTATCCCCACCTCTCCAACCTCCTCTTTCATCCCCCTCCCCTCTCCTCTCCTCCCCGCTCCCGCCTGCCCCACCCCTGGGAAGCCCCTCCCGTCGGGCAGCGCCGCCTTAAAAGCGGGTTCCCTTCCCGGGGGCGGCAGCGGCTGGTCGGCGGCAGCTCTGCTGGTGCGGGGGCGGCGAGCAAGACCGAGCGACCGCGACCGGAGCTCGCCGGCCACCGCCCGCATCGCCCTCCCGCCCGCCCTCCGGACGGCCGCAGCCCTGCGGGTCTCAGCTCGGGACCCACCCCCGCCCCACCCCGCGCGCCTCTGCCGCCTCTTGCAGCGAGCCAGCTCGCCGAGCGGCCGTCGCTGCCGCTGCCGCCGCCGCCACCGCGCCAAGTTCCGGCCGCGGCCACCCTCCGCCGTCCAGGGCCCCTCCGCCTCGGCCCCGGGACCCCGGCTCCCCGCCAGCCCCGGCCCCGGCACCATGTCGGAGAAGAGCGTGGAGGCAGCGGCCGAGCTGAGCGCCAAGGTACGGGCAGGGGCGGCGGCGGCCCGGCCCCCGGGGTCGGCGCGGTGCTTCGCGCCGGGTCGCCCCCCGACGGCCTCGAGCGGCCCTGGCGCCGGGTCCCCGCGGACCCCGCTGCGCCCTCCCCCCCCCCCCCGAGCCCCGCCTTGCCTGCCCC
>NW_026590905.1:604544-666923 GCF_907164565.1 Psammomys obesus | reverse complement strand
GCCGCGGCTCCAGGTCTCTTTCCGCTATGACCTCACCTTTCCTCTGCTAAGCGGTTTGGGATCCTCAAGTGTAAACAGGACTCTCCGGGGAGGCTACTCCACGTCCCCTCCCCTCGCGGCCCGACCGTCTGTCTGTGCTTATCCCCGGAGCGCTGCGCCTCTCCCGCACCCCCTTTCTGCCCATCCTCATTCGTTCTCCCTTCACCACCGACTTCCAGTTTTTTGTTTTTTGTTTTTTTTCCTTCTTTATCGCCTCCCTTCATGTCGAATTCCTAAAAATCAGAAAGGTGGCGAGAACAGCCTTCGAAAAAGCCGAAGCTCGGTATCGCCCGACCATACGTCAAAGCTGTCTTTGCTCTCAGCAGCTGCCTTTCCCGGCCTCATCCCTTTGCCCTTGTCTCCGTTCCAGCCTTCCTCTAATTTCCCCAGGGAAACTGCGGAGTGTCGCTTAGGGAAATTAATGCGGCCAGGCTTGGGGGCTGGGAGCCCAGTCTTTTTTTGGGGGGTGGGGTGGGGTGGGGGGCTGTCAGTATAGTTCTGGAGGCCCAAGTGGAAGAGGGGAGCTAATAGAATGAAAGGCAGTGGGAGAGGGGACATGTGAGATGGGACAAGGTGTGCCTGTGTGGCCCTCCGGTGGGTTGTGCGATGGCATGTGACTTGACTGAGTAGGCGTCTTTGTATGTCTGAGACGCAGCGAGCGTGTGGTTCTGCCCGTGTCAGTTACATGTGTGCATGCGGCGGCCGAGACGTTCTGGAGGCATGCTGGCGCTTTGTGAGCGCCGAGCGGCTGCGCTGTCCTCCTGTGAGAGTGTGCCAGCATGCCCAAACACCGGGCCATGTGTCTCCGGAGTGAGTGGGCGCTCCCCCGAAGATGTGCGAGTTGGTGTTGGCCTGGGTGAGCTAGTGTACCCGTGTGGAGGCCAGAGTGCTGCTTAGCAACTGGGGGTAGGTCACATACCCTCCTGGAAAACAGATCATGGGAGGACAGTGACCAGAAGGACAGGACCCAAGAGGAGAGGGGCCAGCCCTGTGGACTTTGGTCTCCGCTATTCTCCGTCCCTTCCCCTCACCCCTCCGCCAACCCCAGTGGGAAACTCGGGCCAGGGCCTGGCTCAGGCTAAGCTGACTTAGTCCCTGCCTGGCCCAGGATGTGAGGAAAAGCCCACCTGGTAGTGCAAGTGCCAGACCCACCATGTTGCGGAGGTGACAAGTCAGGAATGCAGAAAGCTTCCTGGAGTGAGAGGGCCAAGTGTCCTGTGCTTTGCTCTCCTAAAGAAGGGCGCCAAGTGTCCCCAGGCCAGTTGTTTGGCACCAAGTCCCTCCTTTACACCCCAGCCTTGTTCTAGAAAGCACACGTCCTTTCGGGGTGATCTACTTGTGAAAACTCCCGACCCACTTGGGATCATGTACACAGAGTTGCATACTGACATTAGGTAGCATCAGAGGATGTGAGAGGAGAGAAGTGGACCTTGCAGGGGGTAGGAAGGCGGTATGTCCGGAGGGTCTTAACCCCCTTCAGAATAGCACTTCAAGCACCTGCTGGGTCTTAGTGGAAGCCTGGTGGGAGGGGCTCTGGACAGGCAACTCCCACCTTCCCATCCAGGCACACACTCTTATTTGTTGCGCTTTCTCCTTCCTCTGGGTGAAGGTGAAGAGCAGAGAGCCCTGAAAACTGTTTGGAGTTGGGGATAGAAGCCCATGTGGCCGAATGCTAGGGCCAGCTCCATATCCCCGCCTTTGGCCAAGTAGGAACAGGAGGATTAGGGAGAGACAGCCAGGGAAACAAAGGCCTCAGAAGCTGAAGGGGAAGCTGGGAGGGATGCCCGGGAGAGAGAGTACTTAGGCAAAGGCCCCTGAGGTAGACAAAAGGCAGATCCGGGGCAGGCAGAGAGGGTGAAGGGGGTGGGGCATCCAGGCTGCCGGCAGATGGGGGATTTGCTTTGTGGAGCTGAACTCTTAAGCCCCGGGAGGTTTGGGAGAACTTGATGGGGTGGGGGCCTCAGGTCCTCTGGACGCTCACCCCCTTTTCTTATCACTTTCCCACTCTTCTCTGGGGTCTTGGGAACAAAAGTCTCTGCTGTCAGCCAATTAGGCCCAACTCTGAGGACCCATGAGCTTCTGTTGTGTCTTAATCTTAACTACCTTCACTTAATACCTTTGACCTGGCTGCAGAGTTGGGGAGACAAGGCTGGGAGGGACTTGGGGCCTGTATGCCATTCGTGCTGAGAGAAAGGTGACCTTCTGCCTTGCAGGACCTGAAGGAAAAGAAGGAGAAAGTGGAGGAGAAGGCCGGCCGGAAAGAACGAAAGAAAGAAGTAGTGGAGGTAGGTGTGCGGTAGCAGGAGGAAGATGATCACACTTTGCCCAAACATCCTTCCTCCCCACCCTCACCTTCCTGGGTGTGTTGGGGTCCTGCCTGCCTCTTGACCCCTCCTCATTCCTTCCCTACCCTGAGGCTCCTGTGCCCTTTCATCACCCAGTGAGTGGACAGCACAGACAGCTTGACATCACTCCATGTCTTGGTCCCCACAGGAGGAGGAGAATGGAGCTGAGGAGGAGGAAGAAGAAACTGCTGAGGACGGAGAGGACGATGATGAAGGGGATGAAGAAGGTAGGGATGGGCAGGGAAAGATGGGCTGGAAAAAGTTGAGGCTCAAAGGAGCAGAGTCAGGGGGCAGTTGAAGACTGGAAGCCAGGATTGGGGTGGGTCTGTACCTGGGCCCTCCCAGCCTTCCCCCAATGACTCACTTCTGGCTCCTCAGATGAGGAAGAAGAGGAGGAGGAGGATGAAGGCCCCGTGCGGAAGAGAACTGCTGAAGAGGAGGTTCGAGCTGGTTTGGGAGCCTGAGAGGCTGTTGGGACTATAGCAGGGGCTGGGTGCCCTTTGGATTTGGACCCAGGTCGTTGTGGTGGCATAGGCAGGGGCTGGAGTAGGGCCAGCGGGAAGAGGGGGAGGTCTCCTTTGTATGACTACCTCAGCTCTTATCCTCTCCACAGGATGAAGCTGATCCCAAGAGGCAGAAGACAGAAAATGGGGCTTCGGCATGAGCCCCTGTCAGTGGGCTTGGGGATGGGAGGCCCCTCAGGTCCTGGAGGCAGGGCAGGAACACACAAGTCCAGCCCGCCTTCTCCTGGCTCCCTGCTCTGGCCCTGCCCCAGAGCTGTGACCCTTGTCCTTCCACCCAGCCTCTCTTTTCCATCTCTCCAGACACTGCTCCTCCACCCTCACTGCCGTCGGTCCAGCTCCTGACCCGCCTCATCTGAGCTCCCCAGCCGGCCCTCACTTGCCCTTGCATTCCTTGTTTTTCCCTGCCTTCCCACACCATCCCATCTGTTCCAGTCCTTGCGAAGCCTCTCCTCACTCTCTGCGCCCCCAGTCTCTCAGCCTGCCCTTCTCTCTCCTGCCTGACCCCTGGGTCTCCCTCAGATTCCTTCCTCTCAGACAGCGCCAGGCCGGGGTGGGGCTGGGGTTGGGGCCAAGCCCCGAAGCTGCCCCCTCCCCTTTTTGTATAATTTAATAAAGAAATGGTCGCGCTTCTGTTTTTAACCTGTGTCCTGCTTTCCCAGAGTCCTGTCAGTGCATGAAAGGGTGGAGAGGGGCCTGCTGACCTCATACCTACATCGTAGAAGACACAACCAGTCCTTCAGGTGTGGACTGGGAGCCCAGTGTCTTCCCCTGGAAGCTGACATATGTCCTGTTTTGGGTTTCTGGGGATGCTTCTCAGCAAGGCACAGTATCATGTTAACCCACATAAGATCTAGACACTGCTGAGCCCAGTGGAAAGCTACCAGATCTGTTGTGCTGAACCAGGCAGAAACAGGAAGTCCCACCCCCAAGGTGGAAGAGGGTGGTAGGCCTAGGTCTTAACCTAGGGTTTGGAAAGGGAACTAGCAAGCATGGACATGTTTTGATACGTGGAAGGAAGGGTCCTCAAGTGGAACAGGGAAGGACTCAGTTGTCAGGCTTGTCACCTGTCCTTTCATTTTCTGAGCTGGGCAAGAGAGCTGCTGGATTCCTCCAGAGCCCTTCTGCCTCAGTTTGCATTCTAAGATGCCCTCCCTACAGCCCATCTCACTATGCAGCCGTGGCTGGGCTGGGCTGGAATTCACAGAGAACTGCCTGCCTCTCTCTGCCTTACAAGTTTTTGTTTTGTTTTTGTTGACGTAGGGTATACCTTGAGGCCCCGGGGTGACCCTGAACTCATCTTCCCCTGGGAGCTGACATATGTCCTGTTTTGAGTTTCTGGAGATGAAACCCCAGTTTCCCAGGGGAACCCAAGCAAGCCTGAAACTCAATTCATCCCCCTCCCACCTTCCAAACGTTAGCTCTTCTGGAGTCTTTTCGGCTACAAGATTTCTGCATTATTCCATCTCCATAGATCTTTGCCTTCATTTTTTTGTACAGGATCTTTAGGTGGGGGGGGGACTTTGAAGATGGGAAGGTATCCCATTGTTCTTCAGTCATGAGTGTTTGCTGCTCTGCCAGGAGACCTGAGTTAGGGTTCCAGCATCCAGATCGGGCAGCTCACAAACCACCTGGAACTCCAGATCTGAATAGTGTGACACTCTCCTCAGGCCTCTGGGCATTCACATACAGGTGGCATTCATGCACACTGACGCACAAATAAAGATATTTAAAACAAGTATCCCACCGTCCTCCTCTTCCCAGGAAGATGGAAAGCCACCCCACAAGGCAAACAGGGCTAAGGACCAGACAGTCTTTGCCTTCATGCTTCCTAACCTTGGCAAGTTATTTAATGACCCCCTTGGTTTCCTGTACAAAAGGAGTGGCTATCAGGTTTCACAAGTTGCTTTGTGGAAAATGTACAATATTATATGTAGCAAAGAATGAAGGCTCATCCCATGTAGCTGCTATGCTTTTCCACCCAGCCCTTACCCAGACCTGGTTACTTGTACTATGGTGACACTTCTTGTGTACCTGTCCAAGAGATGCTGAGCAGCTAGGGAGGCAAGTCTGCAGGGGCGGTGACGTTCTTGGCGAGTTAATAGGAAAAGAGCCTGTCAAGAGGAAACTGGATGTGGGGCCGGCCGGTGAGGCAGCTTAAAAGTTACAGCTGTAGTTCTAGGCAGAAATGCTTGGTAGAGAACCTAGGTGAAGAGGGGGCGGAGGGGAGACCCGAGCCTGAGGAAGTAAACAAGGGGAGTGCCACCACAGAGATGGAGGGCTCTGCTGCTGGGAATCAGCCCCCTCACACTTTCCACTGTGAAGCGAAACCCCAAGCCCTGGGCTGGGGGGCGGGCAGTGGGGAGGGGAAGTGGGGAAGGAAAGCAGAAGGGCCCCGGGGGAGCAGATAAGCATCCCGTTCACTTGCCTCAGCTCTGCTCTCCAGCCGCAGCCCTGCCCTCTAACAATTCCCCTCTGCTCTCTCTCCAGACCCTCTCGTAGGGTCCTCTTTACCCTACCTTCTCTTCCTCTGCCTCACCTCCCTCCTTTGTAGATATCTTTTTATTTTCCTCCCAGGACCCCTTTCTGACCTCCCTTGAGGGCTGGGGAGGCCCAGGCCTTAGAGGAGATGAGGAAGGCTCTGCTCCTGGGCCTGTTGCTTCTGGGACTGCTTTGGGAAGCTCCAGGTAAGATGGGAAGTTCTGGAAAAACCAGCAGGGACTTCAGTGGCCTGTCTCTTTAGCTCAGTGGTAATCTTCGAATACCTTTTTTTTAGGGCATTCCTTCCAACCCCAAAGCTACCTCAGTTTCTCCTCGACAGGGAGGAATGATGTTTCTCTCTTGGGAATGCCAAGGTCCTAAGGTCCTTCTCTATTCTCAAATCTCTTGGCTCATGGCCCTTGGCCTCTCTTTTGCTCCACTAGTCGCGGCCTCAGGGCCTGGGAACAAGGTCTCTGTGGTGTGGGCCCAAGAGGGAGCTCCTGTCCATCTTCCCTGCAGCCCCAAATTCCCCCACCGGGATCCCAGCCTTCTGCGAAGAGGAGGGGTCACTTGGCAACATCAACCAGACAGGTATGAACTCCAAAGTTGGGCGACAGAGCCTCCCAATCTGGTGCTAATGGCATCCTCGTAAAATCCCACCCGAGCCGGTTTTGTCCTTTCTGTGAGTACCTCTGAAACTAGGGGCTCAGCCTCCTCCACCCTCACACAGCCTTCCTGTGATTTCTCTGCAACCTGCTCTCCACACACCTGCATCCAGTCGCAGGTGGTGCTGAAACCCTACAGACGTGGGAACAGGGATAGTTATGGAGGGGGTGATGGGGGTAGGGGGAGAGGCTGCTTCCGAAGATCAAGCGGTCTCTTAGGCGGGTTGTTTTATCCTCAGAGTGTGCTTGGAGAGCGTGTCCCGCACGGCCTTTTCAAATTGCCCCGGAATTTCTCAGTCCCATTCTCTCTCCCCAACCAGTGGTCAACAGGCTCCCACCCCTGACCTTGACCTTCGCGAGGGGGTCCCTTCGCCCGGGAGCCCAGCACCCCGTCGCTACACGGTCCTGAGCGTGGCTCCAGGAGGCCTGCGCAGCGGGAGGCTGCCCCTGCCTCCCCGCGTGCAGCTGGATGAGCGCGGCCTCCAGCGCGGGGACTTCTCGCTGTGGTTGCGCCCGGCCCAGCGAGCCGATGCTGGCGAGTACCACGCCACCGTGCGCCTCCCGGACCGCACCCTCTCCTGCAGTCTCCGCCTGCGCGTGGGCCAGGCCTCGAGTAGGTGGGGCCGGGACAAAGGGAGAGGGGCTGGGATGCAGAGCCTTGCGGCTCCGAGGCAGGAACAGCCGTGGCAAAGGTTGTACTTTAGACCCTGCCCGAGGACCCCCAGGAGTGATGGCAGAGTGGAAAGTGTCCCCCTGAAATGCATGCCTCAAGACGGGGTGGGGGTGGGGGGAGTGAGGGGGCTATGGAGAGAAATCGTGTCACACCCATCCCCCCAGCTTTCTTTCCCCCACCTCCAGCGGGAGGGCCCTCCCTGGTGGAGGTAGAGGTGGGGAAGCACCTCTTCTTTTTTTGGGGGGGGGGGGGGCTAGAGTGATTCATTTGAGACCTCTGCAGCTCATCCTCAGGCAAGGTCTGCCCAAAGAAGAAAAGGCCAAGTTAAGTAAAGTAGAAGCAGGAGCCCCAGGTCTCTAGGAAATCCACATTAAGCGCCCCCGGGTTTCAAGCACTGAGTTGGGAGTCAGGGACATCTGAAATCAGCATCTCTGTTTCCATGAGTGTTCAGCCTGGTTTGGCCGGCTGCACCGAGTGTTTCCATCTAGTGGACTGATCTGCTTTTTTTGTTTTGTTTTGTTACTTTTGCACAGTGATTGCCAGTCCCCCAGGACCCCTCAGGCCGTCTGACTGGGTCATTTTGAACTGCTCCTTTAGCCGCCCTGACCGCCCAGTCTCTGTGCACTGGTTCCGGGGCCAGAGCCGAGTCGCCGTCCACAAGTCTCCCCGTCACCACTTAGCTGAAAGTTTCCTCTTACTGCCTCAAGTCAGCCCCGCGGACTCGGGGACCTGGGGCTGCCTTCTCACCTACAAGGACGGCTTCAATGTCTCCATTACGTACAGCCTGCAGGTTCTGGGTAACACTTCTGAGCTGTCTTTACCCTTGACCACAACTCCATCCAGCCCCAACACCTCCTCTGACTCACGGGCCCCCAAAACTGGTTCTCAGCCTTGGTGCCACCTCGGATTGCTCTGCCTCGGTGTCCAAACCCTTTCCTCTCTGAGAGTCTTTTAGCTGCTGTCTCTCATTGTCCCTTGGCTGCCCGGCCTTCTGATAGCCTTCTTTCTCCCACTGGCTCAGCCCAGTAGGCGTTTTCCAGTTTCCCTAGTTTGTCTGCTTCGTTCGGTTTCTCTGTGTGTTACAGCCAAATCCCTCCTTCACCCTCCTGCCTTCCTTCCTTGAAGTTCCCGCCCTCTAGCCCACCGCACCCTGACCCCTCGGCGTTGACTTGGCTTTCTTTTCCTCAGCCCCTCTGACAGTGTACGCCGCTGCCGGCTCTCGGGTGGAGCTGCCTTGTCGCCTGTCCCCCCGTGTGGAGGACTCTTCTTTGCTTACTGCCAAGTGGACTCCTCCCTGGGGAGGCCCTGAGATCCTGGTGGCTGGAAAGAGCAGCAATCTCACCCTTCAGCTTGAGGCCGTGGGACTGGCTCAGGCTGGGACCTACGCCTGCAGCGTCCTCGCGCAGGGGCAGCAGCTCAGGGCCGAGGTCACTCTGGCAGTCATCACAGGTCAGCCACAGGTGGGAAAGGAACAGCTTCCATTTCCGGGGAGAAACAACAGGGCGGGAGTGTTGGCTGGCCAAAGACGGTACTCCATCATACGTGGCCATCCTGTTCAAGCTGTAGCTTCTTTTCTTTTTAATTTTTATTTATGAGTGTGTTTGTGTGTTTGTGTGTGTGTGTGTGTGTGCGCGCACGTGCACGCATACAATGAGTGCACATGTGTAAAGCTCACGGGACAACTCTCTGGACTCAGTTCTCTTCCCCCAGCCTTGCTCTGGGTTCTAGGGATTGAACTCAGATGTCCAGACTTGTACCTTTTCTCATGTAGCTTAGGATCACCTCAGCTCCTGAGCCTTCTGCCTCCACTCCCCAAGTGCTGAGGACTTACAGACACCGGTCTACCGGGCCTGTCAAACTATGAGCTTTTTTTTTTTTTTTTTTAACTCCCATGATAAAACAAAACAAAAAACAAAACTGAAACTGAAAATCTCCACTTGAGTCACAAAATAAAAGTTCCACCCTTGCCTAAGGGACTCCCCTATGCTGAATTGGTGGGATGGGTGAGAAGCTAGAAACAGAGGTAATAAAAAAAAATTGAAAAAAAAATTTTTTTTGAATAGTTAAAAGGAGGCACATATTCTCAAATCCTTGTTTGCTTTTGGTCTAGGGCTCCGTTAAAGTTGTGGGAGTTGACCTGGATTTGGAAGGAGTTGATAAATCAGTCCTTTGCCAGCAAATATTTACTGAGTGAGGGTTTCCAAGGCAGTATAGAACAAAAACAGGCAACCCCCAAAACAAAACAAACAAACAAAAACCCAAAATCAGAAAGTATGTGTTCGTTGATTGGCAGCTACAGCCAAGACAGGTTAGTGACCTCAGTGTTTTCCCGTGGCCACTAAGACACAAGTAGCACCACACAGGTGCTTTGTATTGTATATCGGAGCCAGGTGTGGTGGGACGCTGCTGAAATCCCAGCACTCTGCAGGAGGATCAGGAATTCCAGGCTAGCCCCAGAGTACACAGTGAGTTCATTTTTCATGTCAGTCCTTTTGCTGACTCAGTCTATTAGCAAGTCCATTGGGATCCCACTCATCCTAAACCCTTCTTTGCCATATTCAATCAGTCACCAAAGCCCACCCGTTCTTCTGCCCAGTGTTAATGGCCAGGGTCTTATATGCTAAATATCTGAGGCTTTGGAGTTGGCCTTGAACTCCTGAACCAGTGATCTCTCTGTCTGTACCTCCAGGTACTGGGATTACAAGTGTGAACCACCGTGCCTGGCCTCCAATGTCCCCCTCTTCTTCCTCCTTCTTCACCTCCTTCTCTTTTGACACAAGGTCTGATGTGTGCCAGGTGGGCCTAAACTCACTATACAGTGGAGGATGGTTTTGAATTTCTAATTTTCCTGCCTCCACCTCCCAAGTGCTAGGATTATAGACAGACAGCCACAACCCCCAGTTTATGACTAGGAATTGAAGCCAGGGCTTCTGCCTGGTAAAGATCATCTGGGCTAAATCAGCAGCCCTCCAGCATCTTCTAAAAGGTCAATTGTTGGGCTGGTCGAGGCAAACACTCGCCTTTAATCCCAGCACTTGGAAGGCACAGAGGCACTTGAGTTTGAGGCCAGCCTAGTCTAAGGACCAGTTCCAGGACAGCCAGGACAACAGAGAGAAACCCTGTCTCAACAACAACAACAAAAACAAACAAAACAACAGCCAACCCTATGTTCAGCTACTTAGTGGGAGAAATATTACCACTCCTGTTTTACAAAGAAGGAATGTTCTGAAGGTTGCACCATTGGGAAATGTAAGCCTCAGGGTCTAAATTTGAAATTTGGATGTGTCATTAAGTCCCCCATAGGCTGTGCTCAGCAGGGTCAAGGCCCTTCGCCATTTTTCTGCTTCTATCACTCTATCTCTAGTAAGCTTTGTGCGTGTTCTGCCTGGGGCTCAATCAGCTGGTTACTTGCTCTGTAAACATTCAAGGAAGGGCCATAAAGCTCACCCAGAGGTACCACAAAGGTGGGGGGCACTGGTGTGAGCCAAGTGATGGAGGCAGGGTTGTTCTCAGGAGTACTGGGTGCTAATTCACCTGACTGACCATTGGGAGTCTGAGCAGTTATGAAATGAATGTGTGTGTGTGTGTGTGTGTGTGTGTGTGTGTGTGTGTGTTTCTGTGGGAGTATGTACACACAGGGTATCCAAGGAGATCTGAGAAGAGCATGTTAGATCCCCTGGAGCCGACAGGTGTGGGTGCTGTGAACTAAGCATGGGTTCTCTCAGTTAGCAGTAAACCCTGATAACTTAGTAAACACTGAGCCTCCTCCCTCGCACCCCACCCCCCTTTTCAAGACAGGGTTTCTCTGTGAAGCCTTGGTTGTCCTGGACTCGCTTTGTGGACTGGGCTGGCCTCAAACTCCCAGAGATCTGCCTGCCTCTGCCTCCCCGAGTGCTGGGATTACATGCATGCCCAGCTTACTTCTTCCGTTTGTTTTATTTAAAAATGTATTTTATAAACCTGGTGGTGGCAGAGGTTGCGGTGGCAGTGAGTTCGAGGCCAGTCCTAGTCTACAGAGTGAGTCCCAGGGCAGCCACGACTGCACAGAACAACCCTGCCCAGAACAAAGTACTTTATTATATGTACATGGGCGTTCTGTCTGCTTGCACATCTGTGTCTAGTACCCACAGAAACAGAAGAGGGCATTGGTCTCCCGGATCTGGGCAAGATTGTGAGCTACCCTGTGGGTGATGGGAATCGAACCTGGGTCCTTTGGAAGAACAGCAAATACTCTTAACCATGTAGCCATCTCTCCAGCCTTTTGTTATGTTTGTAAAACAAGGTCTTATGCAGCTCAAGCTGACCTTGAATTCAATGTGTAGTGGATCTGTGCTTTCTGATTTTCTTGTATCGGTTTACGTGGTGCTGGGAATTGAACCCACGGACTCACGCATTCTAGGACTGAGGTACATACCCAGCATGAATAGTATTTCTCATGTGGCTATCAGTACCACTTTGAGTTTGAATAGTGTCTTGAAGGGTTGGGAAACGATCAAACCAGAGCACTGTTTTAAGATTACTGTGGCCAGGTGGGGTGCCCCTGTCATCTCAGTACTTATGAGATGGAGGCAGGAGAATCAGGAGTTCAAGGCTATCATTGGCTACATAGTGAGGTCAAGGCCAGCTTGAACTACGTGAGACCCTGTCTCAAAAACACAAAACCAAAGCACAGATAAATTTAGTCATGACCTAGGATGTCTGCCCCCGAGGTTTGCCCAGTCTGATCTCTGTTGAGAGTGGGATGACAGAGACGTGGGCGGGTTGCAACTTTGACAATAACTAAGGGGTCAAGACCCCCATGAAATATCTTCCCTCTAATTTTTCAGTGACTCCTAAGTCCTTCGGGCTACCTGGCTCCCTGGGGAAGCTGTTATGTGAAGTAACCCCAACATCCGGACGAGAACGGTTTGTGTGGTGGCCCCTGAACAACCAGTCCAGGAGTTCCCCAGGCCCTCAGCTGGAGATGCAGGAGACCAGGCTCCTTTCTGAGCCTTGGCAATGCCAGTTGTATGAGGGGCAGAAGCTTCTTGGAGCAGCGACGTACATCACAGAGTCTAGCTCAGGTCCGAGGTTCCAAAACGCCATGGCCCCAACTCTGAGACAGTCACCTTGATCACCTTCCAAGCCCTCCACCCCCACGTCTTCCCCTTCCCACTCAGACTTCCTGACTTCAAGCTCTTTAGGCCTGACCTATTTCTGTCATCAATTAGCTGAATGATCCCGGACAAGTCTCTTAAACTCTCTGTCCTCGTTGTATCTATAAAGGACGAGGGTGAAGCGAGGTGTCCCTTTTCATCTCCCACCCCTGGGTCTAATCCAGTGCTTTCTTCATAGGTGCCCGGAGTGCGAGGAGAACCTCAGGTGACCTTAAAGGAGGCCATCTCTTTCTCCTCCTGATCCTTGGTGCCTTCTTATTGTTCCTTTTGGTGACTGGGGCCTTTGGCTTTCACCTATGGAGAAGACAGGTAAGCCAGGACACAGCTCTGCCTGTCCTCAGACCTCAGAGTGCTGTGTGGGACTCCACCCTTGAGAAGGATAACCATGATGGATTCCGAATATGCTCCCTGAGCCTCTGTGCTGGGAACACCTTATAGTTGGCTGAAAGTGGCTGAAAGAAGACCCTGGTCCAGATGGGGAAGGCTGGAACTCTGGGATTTGTTTTGTTCATTCCTCCTTCCTCCTCCATTGTCCTTTCCCCACAGTGGCAATGGAGAAGATTCTCTGCCTTAGAGCTTGGGATTCGCCCACCTCCTGCTCAGAGTAAGAGAGAGGAGCTGGAGCAAGAACTGGAGATAGAGATGGAACAGAAGCCAGAGCCAAAGCCCGAACTGGAACAGGAGCCAGAGCCCAGGCAGCTCTGACCCGGAGCTGAGGCAGCACGCAGGTCTCAGCGGCTCCTTCTGAATAAACTCCCTGTCAGCAGCAAGCTGGAGTCTGACTCTTTCTTGTCCTGAAAAGGTTCCTGTCTCTCCCTGCCACTGGGGGCTCTCTTCTCCCGCTCTAGCCTCCCAACCTACTTTCTCCAGCCAATCTTTCTCCTCATTCCCTTGTCTATTGCTTGCCTCTTTGTTTCTCTCTCTATGTTGCTCCCTTTCTCCCGAGTAACCCATTTTTCCCCTCTAAAGCTCCAACGAGCCCTCACTTCCGACCTCCAAAGCCCTTTCCCCGTTTTCTACCCACACTGTGCTGGCTCCTTCAGCAACTGAGCTTAGACCCCTGGCTACAGGAAGGAAGGCACAGGTAGGCAGGCACACACACACACACACACACACACACACACACACACACACACACACGTCGCCATCGCCTCCCCCTTCGCAGCACTCCCCCCCCCTCCACTCGCTCGCACGCACACGTGCACTTGAGCCGACCCTGTGAGGTCATCCAGGAGATGGGAGCCTCCTAATCTTTCTGGATAGCCAGCTGACGTTGCTGCCTCTGCCCCATCCCCCATGTTTGTCATCCTGGGTGACTTGTCTGGTCCCAGGCATGACAGCACACTGCCACCTAGTGGTCGCTGTTTGTCACACACACCCCCCAGAGGAGGTCACTGGACCGACTGCTGCAGCAGGCAAGGTGGAGCAGGGATGCTGGCACTCTGGGGGTGCAGCGTCGAGGGTGCTCCCGGCATCTGTCACGTGTCTTATGTAGCCTGCAGAAGAGGGACTGAATAATACATGCTTCAGGACCTACAGCCCTGGTCCTGGCAAGGTTATAATCCAAGTATGACAAAGGGAAGGGCTGTCAACAAAGACCTCAGGCAGGGAGGGAAGCAGCCCACAAGCCGTCTGGGCGTGGCTGCAGCTGGCCGAGTCACACGTCCCAGATTCTCACCCCAATACTGCGGACGAGGTGGTTGCAAATCTCTTTGAACCTTTGTTTTCTGAGGTGTTAAGTGGGACAATGGCCAGGTACAGAGGCGTGCAGTTGAAGTCTCAGCTACGTGGGGTTGGGGGGAGGCTGAGGAAGGAGGCTTTTGGGGTCCAGGAGTGTTGGACAGACATGGGTAACATGGTGAGACCCCCATCTTTTAAAAGTAAAAACCAGATATGAAGGTGCCTGCCTGTAATCCCAGCATGTGAAAAAGTCACCTACTTGGTAGATTTGAGCCAGCCTAGGCTACGTCAGGTCTTGACTCAAGAATAAATCAACAGAATCCCCGTGTAGTGGGACACACCGTTAGAGCTCCCAACACTCTGGAGGTCGAGGCAGGGAGATAGCTGGAAGTTTGAGGCCAGGCTGGTCTACATAGTTCTAGGACAGCCAGGGCTACACAGAGAGACCCAGACAGCAAACAAACACTATTTTTATTAATAGGCCAGTGAGATGGGGCAGAGGGTAAGGGAGTAATTGTCACACAAGCTTGGTGACCTGATTCACCAATGCCAGGAACCCCATGTAAAGATGAAAGAAACAACCAGTTCCACAAAGTTGTTCTCTGAGCCCCACCTGCACGCTGCAGCACCAACCCCATAAGGGCACCGTGCATATACACAAAAATAACAGAATTAACAAACCAATAATAAACAAGACAATGATAGGGGCCGGGGAAGTGGCTCAGTAAACACATGAACGCATGGCAAGCTCGAGGGCTTGGAGTCAGCTCCCCAGTGCCCATATCCAAGTCAGGAGACTTCCGAAGACCTTTTAAGGACTTGACTTTACAACGCGCTGCACCTTGGTCCTCCCTTCCATGCCACCGTGTTTCCACCTGTGAAGACACAAGCATCCCAGCCGTGACCCTGAACCTCTCGGAAGCTCGGATTGCCTTAAATGGCTCGTTATTCAAGGCTTCAGGGGCTCCCTGATTCCCCATAACTCAGCACAAAGTAACAGTATCACTTCTGTCCCCATGTGTCCGGCCCTTGTGTCACCATAGAGACAGCCTCCTGTCTGAGGCTCACAAAGGCACCTGATGGGGTGTTTGGCACAGCAACGAGTAAACCACCGTGAGATTCCTGAAGGCTCCCTTTCTCTCATGTTCAGTAATCTGCTCTCCAGTGCAGAGCGGAGCTAAAGACCCCCCCCAAAATAGTGTTGTCTGAGGCAGAGGTCCAGGCGCTGCCCTGGAGGTCTCAGGTCCCACCCCAGACTTGAAGGAGCCATGGACTGAGGCCCAGTGTGTTCTGCTGTGTGGGACAGAGCTGCAGGAGGGGTTTCTCAGCAGCCCTGCCACAGCCCTTCTTTCCATGGCCTCAGTGGAAGCCACCATGTTTTCATAGGGCAGGGGTTTCCTGGAAAGTTCTGTGGGTGGCATTTTTCCTTTGTACTAGATAATAACCCATGCCCTTTGGGTTTGTGAGAATCATCATAGGTTCACTGGGGCTCAGGCAGGGGCTTCCCCATGTACTTTCACGAAGGGAATAGAGGCAGACAAGGACCACCTCGCTCCTCTGTCTCACACAGAGGACAGAAGGGAGAGGGGGCTTCGGGCTTGTGTACAAGGCTGCGCTGTGGGGTCTTTCTTAAGGGTGGCGCTCCCGCTCACAGCCCCTTCCTAACAAAGCCCCACCCTCTTGCCAGGATAACTTCCAGCCCTTTCCGTGTCTTCGTAAAGTCTCTGAGAGTTGGATTAATTCGCTCTGTGTCCCAAAGTGGTTGTTCATTTGTTTCGTTGTGTGTGCATGTGTTTTTTGTTGTTTTTTTTAAACGGCGTTGGAGTATTAGAGTTGGAACTGAGGATCTCACTTTTGTAGCACCCGTTCTACCATCGAGCTCTTCCTCTTCAGCTTATCTACCAGTTTATCTGAAACCAGCGCTCTGGGCTGGGAGCCTGAAGGAGAAGGGATTGTGAAGTGGCAAGTTGCTCAGGGAGCTTTCAGGGGAGGGTGGGTGGGGTGAGTGGGAGTCATTTCAGAAGCAAGGCATGTATATTACAGCTATCTATTGCTCCATTAAAAAAAAAAAATCACCCTGAAATTTAGCAATTCTCTCACAGCCAGAAGTCAGGCTAGCTGATTGATTCCGGTTTAGGGTCTGTCAGTGGCTGCTCCAAAGTGTGGCCAAAGCTATGGTCAAGGGGAAGCTTGGCCTGGGCTGAGGGACCTGCCTCCTAAAAAGCTCACTCAGGCATGGCCAAGGCCCAGTGGCCTCAGTTCTTCCCCTTTAGCGCCACGGCAGCTGGCTCCTCAGTGGACAGGATGGGTAAGACAGAAGCGATCTTGTCTCATCATGGGATCCGGAAAGTGACAGGCTATCACTTCTGCCCTTGTCTGTAGATCACACAGGCCGATGGTGATATGGTATAGGAAGGGGAAAGATAAGGATGTGAACCGAGGGAAGTGAGTTTGCTGGGGCCACTCGTAGCCTGGCTGTCCTGAGGTAGCAGTACTTGAATGACAGATCGCCCAGGAGAGGGGAGGGGCATCTCTGATTATGGACCGTCCCTGGTCTTCTCAGGAACCTAGCAGTCTCCTCCACTGTCAGCTACTCAGAAGTGCTGAAGGCTAACTAAGGGCAAACCTGTCAGGTAGGAGGTTATCCTGTGGACTGTCAAACTCTTGGCTGCATTTCTCTTCCCACGTCTGAACGGGGCTACATGGGTCAAATCCTACCCAGAGAATTTTCTACCCTACATCCCCAAACAAGCCAAGGTGTTGGGGTTCAAGTTTGAGGCCCAGCTGTTACCGCTCTGCAAAGAGAAAAGAACAAAGGGCCTAGATTTCCCTTCTGAGCTCCACCCTAAGATGGAGTCTTTTCTTTAAAGGGAATGGGGTCGGGGTGGGGACAGTTTCTGACAGCTTCACTTCTGTGGCTGACAGTTTCTCTAAAGGGTAACAGGTGTCAGCTGGCTGAGCCCAGGCTAAGCCCTGAGCCCTGCTTTCTCTATCTTTCCCCTGCTGGAGGAAGCCTCCCGGAGTCACAGAAAGTGGCCACGGGGCTCCAGAAAATTTGGCCTGGGTGCGGGTGGATTGGTCCTCCTAGATGCAGCTTCCAAGGAAAAGCCCTTGTAACGCCACCGAGCTACTCACCCATGCCCACCCCCAGCTATCTTGCAAGAGTGTTGGCACTACAGCAGATGGTTCCTGTAACGAGGTCACCACAGGGCCGCACCTGCTGCTCCACTTCCCTAGTCCCCATCTCCAATACACGGGTCTCTAGGGCTCTGTTGGTAGCCTCTCCTAGTGCCCTGGCCCCCTGCTTTCTGTCTCCCATTTCCTCCCTCTGGTTACCTTCACCCCCTTCTAGCCAGGAATCATAAACTAAAAGCAGCAAAAATAGTTCCAGCCAAGAACTATTTGCAAAAACCAGCTTCCAAGCTTCACTTTCCTTCGTAAAATGAGGGTATTGGGCAGATCTTGGTAGGTCCTGCCTCGATTCCTCCACCTCGGAAGCTGAGGCAAAGGGAACTCTACCTCCAGGCTAAGCCAAGCTCCTTAGGAAGACTGTTTCTACTAAGCAAACAAAACATGTGAAATACTTTCTACAATTTTATTCTTGTGGTACTAGGTGCTGGATCCAGGATCTCACACAGAGTTCTTGAGCTAGCTGAATGCTCTTCTGTTGATTTATCCTTCGTCTTATTTATTTGTTTGTTTGTTTAAGAGACAGGGTTTCTCTGTGTAGCCTTAGCTGCCCTGGAACTCACTCTGTAGACCAGGCTGGCCTCTAGCTCACAGGGATCTGCCTGTCTCTGCCTTTCGAGTGCTGGGATTAAAGGTATGTACCGTCCATGCCTGGCCTTTACCGTATTTATTTATTCATTTATTCTGAGGCAGTGTCTAACAATGTAGCATAGGCTGGCCTACAAAACTTTTATTCCTCTAGTCTGAGCCTTCTACAGACTGGAATTACAGCTGTGGGCCAACACATCTGGTTTCTAGTTCTTGGCTGACATAGCAAAACATTTATGCACTCCTTAAGGTGGGCATGGTGGCGCACGCTTTTAATCCCAGCACCTGGGAGGCAGAGGCAGGTGGATCTCTGATTTTGAGAACAGCTTGATCTACAGAGTGAGTTCCAGGAGAACTAGGGCTACACAGAAAAACCTTGTCTCAGTGAATCAGAAGAAAACAAAACAAAACAAAACAAAAATGCCAATTATGTGTAGGAGTGCCTCCTGTGTAATGTATTAATGATATCTGTGTGTGTATACATATATATTCTATGTAAAATTTAAGCCAGGGTAAACGAGGTTATAGAACTGACTCAGTGGTTAAGAGCACTGGGTGCTCTTCCAGCAGACCAGGGTTCGGTTCCCAGCACCCACAACCATCTGTAGTTACAGTCCCAGGGATTCCGATGTCCTCTTTCTGACCTCAGAGGGCACCAGGCATGCACACATTACAGAGACACACGTGCAGGCAATACTCACACACATAAAAGAATAAAAATAATACATGAGAATCAGGGTAAACATCTCCTCTAAAAGTATCATTTCTTCATAGGGAACTTTTGTTGTTGTTTTCTGAGACAGCTCTTAAGGAAAAAAGCTACCTCTGTGCAGCTTTTGGTTTTCGTTGGTTTGTAGCCTTGGCTGACTTGAAGTTTGCTAGACCAGGGTGGTCTCAGACTTACAGAGGCCCACCTACCTTAGCTTCTCGGGGACTGGGACTAAAGGTGTATGCCGCAACGCTGATTCTCACAGTGTTTTCTGAGGCAATGTATCTTACTGAGTCCTTGGCTCCCTTTTGGATTAGGCCTGAGCCTGAGGGATCCCCCTATCTCTGTCCGCCTAGTGCTGGGTTTAAGTGTCTACTACTACACTGACTGTTCTACTCCTGTTTCCTTATCTATGCCTGTGAAACGGTGGCCATGCTCTGCCATTCTTGTGAGGATTAAAGAAAAAACATCAATCATGTAAAGCCCATAGCTATACCATCTGCTTACCACAAAACCTCTCTTCCTCTTTTCTTTTCCTCTCTGGGAAGCCCCTCAGGAGGAGCTGGGCTCGTGATGCCCTTGATTTTCACAGGCAATGACAGCCACACACAGTCAGCAGGCTGACTAGGTCATTCTGGCCCATGGTTTGCAAACTGGTGGGTCTGAAGCTAGAGCCAGACCTGGGAATGCTTTGTTTGAGCTACCGAGTGACACTAGAAAACAAACAAAAAACAAGCATAAAAGAAAAAACTCAAAAAAACAAAACAAAACAAAAACAAAAAACAAAACCTTCATCACCATCATTGATGTAAGGAGATATTACATAATACCTGGTTTTCTATTCTCTCCCAATATTTTGGCAGAGCTGGCAACTCTAGGCTCACGTCCCATCATTCTAAAACAAGTTCTACAACTGACCAGACCAAGGCAGTGCAAACCTCTAATCCCAGCACTTGGGAGATGGAAGGCAGGATGATAGGCGTTTAAGGTCATCCTGGTTTGTGGAGAGAGTGCCATGCCAGCCCAGGCTGCATGAGGCCTTGTCTGAAATAAATAAACAGACAACTGTCTACTCTTGGCTCAGCTGGACTTCTCAAGGTGGCTTCTGCTCCTCCTCCATGAGGTGGTGGCTTTCTTTAGTTCCCAGCCCTCCCTATTACACTACAGCCAGGACACTTCACCTAGCAGAGTCCTCAAGACATTATTTATGGTTGGAAGTCTGCTGCTATAGGCCATTCACTCATTCACTCATTCATTATCAAAAAGCTAGGAGCAAGCAGTGCTCCGTCCCCCGTGTGTGTGTGTGTGTGTGTGTGTGTGTGTGTGTGTGTGTGTGTGTGAAGTTATGGTGTTTAATAAGGCCAGAAAAAAAAAAATCAGTGTTAGATAGTGGTATTGATGACACAACCATGTTAGATAAACATTTCTAAGATGTGCTAAATAATAACAAGGGCCAGAAGCCGCAGAGGAGCAACAGGGAACTTATTTAGTAGCACGACCGATGCTCACCAATACCCTCACTACAGAAACATCCCACAATTCTGAATGTTCATATCAAAAGTTTGACTCAAAGAACGAAGGGATGTCTGCCTGGAGACCCTGCACTGTGCTTGCAACTCAACCAACCCAGAAACAACTCTGCTCCCATGGACCTTCCCATTCCGGAACGCTCCCTGATCTGCTGTTTCTTACCCCTCTTTTCAGTGAAAAGGCTTTGATTTCCCTCCTCAACTTTTGTTATGAAAATGATCTTGGGGTCTAGCGTGGTGGTGCACGCCTTTAATTCTAGCACCTGGCAGGCAGAGGCAGGCTGCTCTCTGTGAGTTTGAGGCCAGCCTGGTCTACATAGCCAGTTCCAAGCCAGCCAGAGATACACAGTGAGATCCTGTTTAAAAAAAAAAAAAAAACTAAAACTAAAACAAAAATCCTGTTCTTGGACAAGAAAAAGTAACGAAGGCTTGTGTGTGTGTGTGTGTGTGTGTGTATGTGTATATATGTATGAATATGGACAGATTTATACACACACATTGATATACAGGCATATAGTGATACATATGTGTGTGTGTGTGTGTGTGTGTGAAAATGTCACAATAAACCCCATTGTGTTGTGTATTAAAAATGAGGGTAGAGAGCTGGATGCAGTGGCGTACCCCTTTAATCACAGCAGAGGCAGAGGCAGGCAGATCTCTGTGAATTCGAGGCCATCCTGCTCTAGGCCAGGGCTCTGTTACACAGAGAAAACAACAACAGCAACAGCAACAATTTGGTTATGGTCATGCGTGTGAATGGGCACAACTGTGCACACAGGCCAGAGAGAGAATAGCAGATGTCTTCCTCTGTGGTGTTCTACCTTATTTTCGGAGACAAGGTCTCTCAGTGAACCTAAAACTTGTTATTTTTTTAGGTTGATTGCCAATGAACTCTGGGGATGTTTCGCTGCCCCCAACACTGGGGTTATAGCAACCCACAGTCATGTCCAGCTACATGAGTGCTGCTGATTTACACTCACTCTGAGTCATCTTTCCTTCACAGCCTAAACTTTTACTCTTTGTTTGTTTGTTTTTGATTTGTTTGTTTTTGTTTGATTATAGTCCCGTGCCTATAATCCTAGCACTTGGCAAATAGAGGCAGGAAGATAGCTATAAATTTGAGGTCATGATGGTCTCCGTAATGAATTCCAGGCCAACCAGGGCACTGGCTGTTCTTCCAGAAGACTCTGGGTTTGATTCCCAGCACTCAAAAAGCAGCTCCAGTTGCAGTGGGTCTGATGACCTCATCTGGCCTCCATGGGCACCGCGTGGACATACATGCAGGCCAGACTCCCACACATATGAAATGAATCTTAAGAATAAAAAACCAGAGGTGTGATCGCTCACCTCTGTAGTCTTAGTGCTTGGGGAGGGGGAGGCAGGAGGACCAGGAGTCTAAAGCCAGCCTCCATTCCACGAGAGTTTGAAGTCGGCGGACTATACGAGACCCTGTTTCAAAAAAAAAAAAAAAAAAAAAAAAAAAAAGTAAATTAAGTTCTTGGCTTGTAGGTCTAGTGGGTATGTTTTCATGTGCTATTTGACTTTCTGCAGAAGGTCTTGGGAACGCTGCCTTCCTTGGCAGGAGTTGGTAACGATTCAATAAGCTCTTTTATTTCCGAATCTCTGGGCCTCAAGAGCTTTGCTCTAAGGTTAAGTCAATAGAGCATGTCCGTAAATCGAAATACTTGGGAGGCTGGAGTGAAAGGATTTGATCTTTTGTTTTGCTTTGCTTTTCAGCAGGGTCTCATTCAAGGCTGGCCTCAAATTTGCTACATAAGCATAGGATAACCTTGAACTTCTGAATTTCCTGCTTCTGCCTCCCAAGTGCTGGGACTATAGGCATGTTCACAATGCCTGGCTTGGCAGAAGCAACTTTTGAGTTAAAAGCCAGTGTAGGCTATGCAGTGAGACTGTTTAAAAGGCAAATGGTTTCTGTTTCACATCCACGGAGACACACATTTTCAGTGTGGGCTGGAATACAGCTCAGTGGCAGAGCTCATACTTTATTTTGTTGATTTTTGTTTGTTTTTGAGATGGGGTTTCTTTGCATAACTCTGGCTGTCCTGGGACTAGCTCTGTAGACCAGGCTAGCCTCGAACTCACAGAGATCCTCTTGTCTCTGCCTCCCGAGTGCTGGGATTACAGGTGATAGATCTAACACATACTTGGTGTGTATTAGTTCTTGTGTTCAATCCTCAGGACCAAAAAATTAATATAAAATTTTTAAATGGTTTAGTTTTGGGTATGGCGGTGAGTGCCTGTAATCCCAAGCACTTGGGAGATAGCGGGAGGAAGACTATTAGTTGAAGGCTATCCTTGGCTACATATCAAATTCAAGACCAGCCTGGGCTACCTGAGTTTATCTACAAAAAACAAAACAAAACAAAACAAAACACACACACACACACACACACACACACACACACACACAAAAAAAACAACCCATCATTATCACAACAAGAAAAAAAAAAAGGAAATGGCTAAAATGGTAAAATTCATGGTAAGTATACTTTACCACAGGAAGTTTAATATTAATTTCATGTCAAATAATTTTAACATATAAAACTATAGTCAACAAATGATATGGATACAGGCTGGGAGGTAGGAAGCAGAGATCGATAAAACAAAGCGCCAGGCAGTGGTGGCACTCACCTTTACTCCCAGCGCTCCGGAGGCAGGGGCAGGCAGATCTCTGAGTTCCAGGCCATCATGGTCTACAGAGCAAGAAACTGATAAAGCAAAACCATATCCTGGCCAGAGTCTGCAACAGTCCTTGTCCAGGTGACCCAGGGTCAAAAAACTATCCAACACAGAGGAAGCGCCTATGACACCTGGACTTGATTCTAAGAAAACAGCTCTGAGTTCTGGAAAAAAGCTGGCTCCTTTGAAGATAAGACCCCAGTAAAAATCCAGACTCCATGGCCAGGGTGACAGTGAAGCCTGCCTGAGGACAAGGGTTCAATCCCCAGCCTCTGTGTCTCCAGTGTATGCTTGTTCTTGTTCTGTGTGCTCCAAGAAGCCTGCCTCTTTTTGTTAAGCCTCTTTCTGTACATGTACTGAAACAAGGTCTTGCTCTGTAGCCCAGGCTGCCCTGAACTCGTAGCACTGCTCCTGCCTTAGTCTCCAATGCTGGGATTATAGGCACGCACCACCACACTGGCTTTCCTTGGATTTCTTTCACCGAGGACACCCCGAGACTGCAGTCTGGTAACTTAGGTAAGCGGAGTCTGCCAGCGTCAGTGTGCTTTGCTGGGATGGGGGTAGAGCGGCCAGGGAGGCTCTGGCCACCACCATTGTGTTTAGTGAGATGGACACCAGCAAACAAATTTTTAAAAAATACTTATTTATTATGTATACAACATTGTGTCTGCATGTACACCTGCATTCCAGAAGAGGGCACCAGATCTCATTATAGATGGTTGCAAGCCACCATGTGATCGCTGAGAATTGAACTCAGGACCTCTGGAGGAGCAGTCAGTGCTCTTAACCTCTGAGCCATCTCTCCAGCCCATGAACGAATATTTTATTTTGGTTGAACAAGGCTACAGAGAAGAGGCACAAGGCATCATTCCTACCTTACAGTAGGGAAGCGTATTTCACCCGAAGAGCTGGAGGGGCCTTAGGCTATGGTCGTGATGGTAAAAACAGCAAGAATACCAACAGCCCAGACACCGGCGCCGGAGTACCCGGTGCTCCCACCCACAGAACCTCCCACTCTTGACCTCTTTCAGGTGAGGAATAAACTCTCATCTTGGTCAGGCTGAGCAACTGTTTTGAGTTTTCCTCCACTTGCCGCAGCACAGAAGCTCCTAACCCTTAATAACACTCTTGCAGTTGACATAAGAGGCTGCTTCGTGGTGAGCTCTCTCAGCCCTCCATGCTTTTCCTGCACCAGTGCAAGCCATTTGCAGTGAGATCACCCACTATGGACATGTCACAAGCCAAAGCTTGTGAAACCGTATCTGTTTTCGTAGTCGCCAGTACGTATTTATATTCGCTGTTACACCCCAGCATTAGTTCACAGCAAGGAACTAAAGTTCCTTGGACTGGTGGATGCTTAATACTTCTTGAATATGTGGGTGGGTGGATGGGTGGGTGGGTGGTTGGATAGGTGTATGTATGTATGTATGTATGTATGGATGGATGGATGGATGGATAGATCTAGAGCAGAATCACCAATTCAACTGCCTACTGAAGCCTGCTAGGTAATGCAAATGAGAAAGGAGGGCTGGCTCTGTGTCACAGTGCAGCTGTTTGCATACCAGGCTGTAAGAAAACAAAGCCAGAGGAAGGGGAATCAACACCTAGCTGCCTTTAAAGCACAACTCAGAGATTTTGTCTGACACTTACCTTTCAGTTCATTCACAAAACCGAGTCACTTGGCCAGTCTGACTGCAGAGAAAGCTTGAAAATGTGTGTCATATCTGGGTCGCTAAAGCTAGGCCTGTCATCCCGGCTAGTTGAGAGGCTGAGATGGGAGTTGGAGACCAGGCTGGGTAATATTGGTAAGATCCCATCTCGAAATGAATAATAAAAATTGAGCTCAGCTAAAATTTGTGAGTCCTGGGGCTAGGGAGATGGCTCAGTGGACAAAAAGCATTTGTCTTGCCAGGGTGAGGGTTGGAATTTAGATTCTCAGAACCCACATAAAGCCAGCTAGATGCAGCAGAGGAGGTCTGTAACCCCAGCACTCCTACGGTGAGATGGCAGGCAGAGACAGAGGAACTTCGGCAAGCTCGTGAGCTCAGGATATGCAGCATCGAACAAGAGACTATTTCTCAAATGAGGTAGAAGGCAGAGAGCTAAAACACTCAGGATTGCCCTTTGACCTTACACGTACTCACTGGTACACTCAGAATAACACCCCCTCTGTCTGCCTGTATGTCTATCTGTCTCTTACACATACACATACATGCAAAAAAAGAAATAATTGAGGGATCAATTACTAAGAAGAAAGAGAAAACAGATTTGAGACATAGCTAGGATCTAACGAATGAATAAAAAGTTCCTTAGATTTGTGGTTCCCAAGTGTATGTGTGGCCTGTGGACCCTTAGGAGGCTCTGAAAACTTCTGGGGGGGGTCTCAAAGGGCAAACTAGTTTCATAAAAATGACAGGACACTATCTGCCTGTCGCTGTGCTGCACCCCAGGGAGGCTGCAAGAGCTAGCTTCCTGGGTGAAACTACTGCCTGAGCACAAAGCAAGGTAGCAGCACGAAAATGCACCATGGTCCCTCACTGCTGGACACTTGCAACTTAAAAACATGTCTCTCTCTCTCTTTTTTTTTTTAACTGTCTTTGATGAAACAATAAAAGTTATTAAGATGCAACCCTTGGGAACATGGTGTTCTGAAGCAGGAAGTGGCAGGGAGCGCCTTTGATGCAGATGAAGCTGCCATAGTTGCCATGAGTAGAAACACATCCCTCTCCATCGTGGGTGTTCCAGCCGAGCTAAACTTTCAGTCTCTTTCTCTTTCCTTCGTCTTCTTCTTAATATTTTTATTTATTTTTCGCAGCCAGTACTCTTAACTTTTGAGCGGCCTCCCAAGCCATTCTTGTTTAGAGTTAGCGTGCAAACTGATGGATTTCATTATGGCATCTTCATACATAGCTATCATCACACTTTGTTCTTTTCTTAGTCTTCCTGTTCCCCTAAGTCCCTCTTGCTGAAGTAGCCACCTTCTTTTTAAGGGTTTTTAATTTTGTCTTGTTTGGTTGTTGTTGTTGTTTTAATGTGTATGGGTATTTTCCCTACATGTCACGTCTACACATCCTATGATGTGACTGAGGAGGTCAGAAGATGGAGCAGACCCTCTGGAGCTGGAGTTTCTGGCAGTTGTGAGCCGCCTGCGTCCTCTGGAAGAGCAGTCGCTGTTCTTAACTTCTGAGCCATCTTTCCTGCCCACAGGTGTTCCTTTTAGTGATCACTCTGGCTGCTGTGTGGAGCATGACCTGGAGGAAGGGAGAAGACGAAGTGCCATGGCCAGCCCAGCCACGGGTATCAAATGTACCTGGAAAGGAGGGTAATGGGAGACAGAAACCCAAGGCTCTGGGTTCACTTCAAGAATGAACAGTTTCGCCAGATGCAATTGGCGCACACCTGTAATCCCAGCACTTCGGGGGGTAGAGGCAGGCGGATCTCTGTGATTTCAAGGCCAGCCTGGTCTACAGAGTGAGTCCAGGACAGCCAAGGCTACACAGAGAAACCCTGTCTCAAAAAACAAACAGGCAAACAAACAAATAAAAATGAATCATCTTTATTTTTTCCACCACTGTTTATATATTGTTTCTCTAGCTATTAGAGAGTGTTGCGAGCAGAGCTTGAACAAGCAGTACCTTTGTCCCTTATATGAGTTTTTCTTTCCATACTTCTCTGTTTGTGACTTTGATTTGCCCCAGAAGACATTTCCTCCTAGGTCTCATCTGTGCCTGCAGTTTTCCAAAGCTAGGACATGGGATGGAGGGGCAGGAGCTACTGTGCCAGCAGAGAATGGAGATGTCACCCTGACTGGAATGGTAGTATTGGTGCAGAGCCCCCTGGAGAGATTTTGGAGACATTTAGATGGTGATGTCACAGAATTCATAAATAGATACAGGAGAGGGGTTGGTGGTGAGGAGGTAAAGGGTTGCATTCAAGGCGCTTGGCTTGGGTAGCTTAGACGGTGATACCTTCACTCAGTGGGAAACTCGGGACAAAGTTGTACGGGTGCTAAGTTAGTCTGGAACTGGTCTGATATGTGTAGAAGTCACTGTCTGTGTCTTAGTCACTGTTCTATTGCTGTGAAGAGGCGCCATGACCAAGGCAACAAGCAGCAAGACCAAGGCAACTCTTATGAAAGAAATCATTTAAATGGGAACTTGTTTACAGTTTCAGAGGGAGTCCATCATCATCATCATCATGGTGGGTATGGCACTGGAGCAGTAGCTGAGAGCTACATCTTGGCCCATAGGCAGAAAGATGGGGGTTGGGACCGAGCTTGGCACAGGCTTTTAAAACCTCAAAGGTCACCCCTGGTGATATGTTTTCTCCGATAAGGCCACACCTCTTAATCTTTATAATCCTTTCAAATAGTGCTGGAGAAATGACTCAGAGGTTAGGAACACTGACTGCTCTTCCAGAAGACCCGGGTTCAGTTCCCAGTTACCCACATGGCAGCCCACAACTGTCTGTAACTCCAAGATCTGACACCCTCACATAGACACACATGCAGGCAGAACACCGATGCTCGTGCAATGAAACGAAGGAATTATTTAAAAAGAAAATAGTGTCACTCCCCGGTGACTAAGCATTCAAATATATGAACCCTCCGAGGCCATTCTTAGTCAAATCACCACCTGCTGGTAAACATGCCAGCGGAGCTTTTCAGTGGGAAGGTGGGTGTGTGCCCGCAGAGCTCTGGGCCAGAGGAGAATATATGAGATGAATGTTGGCACCAGGGTGACCCGTGGTCACTCTTGGTCCTCTCAGATATCCACCTTTCGGCCCAGGCTTTCTCTGCCACATGTTTGGCCTCTGCTAATCAAAGCGCTGGCAGAAGCCACACCGCACAGATGTGCTCAGGCTGTGGAGCAAGAATAACTCTGTGGGATGCCGCAGCTGCTCTCAGGTCCTCACTATGGGATGTTTACCGTGTTTGTTAACAAACGTGTCCAAAACAGCGACCCTCCTCTTCCTGTGACAGGGGCCGTGCCATCGAAATGGCTTCTCCATGCCTTCTCTAGAGAGCAGACACACAGGAGTCTCATCAGGCTTTTTGCATCTTGGTGGTATGCTACCTACTCAGCCTCCAGGAATGGAGTAAGGTAGAAGCAGACCCCTCCGTCTTCAGCTGCCGTGGGGCTATGTTGATCCTTGCTCTTTCCCTCTAGGCTCTTATATCATTGCTAAACAGCCTACTTAGTGGATTTGTTGACCGATGTAATCTAACGTATCTATTGATTCTTTTTTTTTTTTTTGCTATTTTTTAAATGTGGCGTTACTATGTAGATAGCCCGGTCTGGCCTTGAACTTGTGATTCTTCTGCCTAAATCTCCCAAGTGCTGGGGTGACAGGTGCCCCTAAGCCCTGCCTCATGTTGGCCCCATCTGGCTGTGTCAGCCTTTTTATTGTCACCAAACAGACAGCAGTGATGTTCCAGGCTCTAGCCTGCTCCTGCTGAGGTATTTCCAGTGACTTTGGCCTTTTTAATTTGTCAACTTCTCCAACAACTGGGGTGGGGGGAGGTAGGGAGGGACTCCTGAGGGCTGGCCCACGTCCGCCGCCCGCTGTGTAGACAAGCCTCACCAGCAGGCTTCCTGTCTTTTCATTTACGAACATCTGCAAAAGACGTAGCAAGACTCTCTTCCTCACTAGGCACCTGTTTGCAAAGCTCCGGGCCCTCACGCAGACGCACCTGTGCAGCAAGCAGAGAGGAGGACTGGCCAGAGGTAAGAGGGGCATGCTCCTTCATTCCCTCGTAGCTGGTATCAAGGGCAGCGAACAAAGCGGCAGATCTGCTGGAATGTTCTGGACTCGGCTCTCTGTTCCCAGCTTCCGTATTTCTCTCAGAACAGGTCATGAACAGTGAGCTCCCACTGGAATCATGAGCTCCAAAAGGCTAAGCTGTAAACCATCCTCAGCTCTGCCCGCCCCACTCTCCCAGCATGGTGTAGTGCTCTCTGGGCAGCAGGTGCCCCACGGCACACCCTGAAGCTGGGAAGAGAGAAAATGCAAAATAGTTAAGGAGAGCAGGGGAGATTAGAAAAAATGAACAGGTATTGAGGATGGAGGAGACATAAGAAATAAAAAGAGAAACAGAAAAAAATAATAAACAAACCAGAAAAGCATGAAAAAAAAAAAAAAACCACAGCGGACTACTCGCAAGTTTTGAAAAATCTTCACTAAGGATTATATAGTCAAGAACAATTTAAGCCACTCAGTCTGTGTGGCCTCTTTCAACTCTTTGGTGCTTATGTGAACTCTTAAACTCTTGTCTTCTTCTGTGATGTTTTAGGATTTGGGCTGGTTGTGTTTGTTCACGAGGTTCCTGGGCTGCACTCAACACCCTAGGTTTTGGGTGCTACCCTTGCCCCAGGCCCCCCAATAGCTGGTTCCATCCCACATGCCGCTGTGTCCTGGATTGATATTTAGGAGTTTTGAAATGTCTAAGGGAACTCTGTTTTAGTTAGCCTGAGGTAAGAAATGGGGAAGATAGATTATCAGAAAGTGTTAGAACTAGCCTCTTCAATATGAAGCGCTGTGAAGAGATACTCTTCTTTTGGTAGACATATTATCGGAACAACTAATTCTAAGAAGATTAGTCCTGGCTACGGACCCCAGTGGGCTCGGTGGGAAGTGGACCAGGGCAGGACTCTATTTCTCAAGATGGGGTGAGCTGTCCAACTCTAGCCCCGTCCCAGCTCAGACCCTCCTCCTCTCCTAGCACCACATGGTCCTGAAATCATGCTGTGTTCCTGAACATTCTTCAGTCCATAGCCCGGAGAGCGGTCTCCTGAGGTTCTGGCCGATCCTTCAAAATAGGAAGGTTCCATTTTGATAACTCAAAGACTCGACCGAATGGGATCGGGCTTTCCGAATGCCCTGCTCTTGTAGGGCGCAGGGGTGGGTTTTTGTTTTGTCTTGTTTTGTCTTGTTTGTTTGTTTTGGTGAGCAAGGCCTGGAGAAGAACCTGATGAGGGACAGCGATGGTACTTGTGCTGTCTTAGAGTCTAGAAGTTGCACAAAATGGCCGTCCAGCTCTGCTGATGAAAGAACCCCAGGAGCCAGATGCTTGCGTGTCCCTGTCAACCTGGGAAACACCCACAAGGGGCCTGCTTCTAAATACAAGCTCTCCCCGACCTCACTCAGTTCTAGGCAGAGCCTTGAGCCTTGCCCTTGACCACAGTGGTTGGAACTGGGAGGCCAGGTCCAGCCCAGGCCCAGCCCAGGCCCAGCCCAGGCCCAGCCCAGTTGAGTCGCTTAGTAAGTGTTTGGTGGGTTGAATCACTTGGGTGGGGATGGGAAACGAGACGGCTGAGGGGAGGATGCCCACGGGTGGGTGTCTGTGTCGAATGCTGCTTGCCGGGCGGCGTAGACGGTTCTTTCAAAGGCGAGGGAAGAGGGGGGTACGAGCCCCCGCCCGCCCCCACTCACCCCACCGTGTGTGGGCTTCTGAGGCAAAGGAGAGGGTGGCAGAGGTTGCAGCCACCGAACCACAAGGGTCGCTTAGAGGGTCACAGCTCTAGGAAGTTGATGCGAAGCTAGTCAGGAGGCGAAGGGTGTGCGGCGGCGGGGGCATCCCACAACTGGGCCAGAGCGGGCTGCTGGGAGGGGGGGCCTCGAGGGGAAGATAAAAATGCCCGTGGGACCGCAGGCTGTCGCTGTGGTGGGGCTGCGTCCTCCTCTCCCATCTCTGGGGGGCCCTGTGAGGGTGGCAGGGACCTCAAGCTCCTGGAAGTTCTGCGGTACGTGGTGTCGTGGTACTGTCTTTTGTGTGGTCCCCGTCTGTCTCTTTTTGGCCTAGTGTTGGCTGCATGCATCTCGCCTCACCAGAATTCCTTCTCGACTGCGTCTCTCTATCATTTCTGACAGGCTCTGTGCTTTTTGAGTCTTGGTGGATCCTGTGAAGGGCAGCTATTGTTGTAATGACCTTTCCGAGTCCCTTCCTCCATCCCTTCTGTCTTCCCTTGAGTCCCCTGTGTTTAGGTTTGTTTTGTTTTTTTTTCCCCCCCAGAAAACCTGTCCACTCTTCTTTGTCCACCATGTCGTCCCTCCTACTCTGCAGCCAGTTCCTCTTACATCCACCGCTCAGGTCTAGCCCACGGTCTGCAGCTTCCTGTCAGAGCAGAGCTTGTGGAGGATCAGCTGGCCTGTCTTCCACATGAAGCCAGGCTGCATGTTTACAGGGTAGAAGGCTCTAGGTCGCGGTGGCATCTGGGGTGGGGGAAGAGGAGAGAGGAGAGACAGGGGTCATTCCAAGGTGAAGAGAATAGTAATGGCTGCAGCTCAGAGAAAGACACCCAGGGAGCTGAAGACCGAGCCGTAAGCTATGGGAAACATATTTAGAAATGTAGACATGAGCAGAGAAAGGGGGAGGGGAACCTTGCAGCCAGCCAGCCCTTACATCCTTTCCCAGGGGTGCACCGGCTGCTACCATGTGAGGTGAGCGCCTCTGGAGGGCTGAGGATGTGGGAATCAAAGGCCAGGTCTCTGGGGTGGCAGCGGAAGCCTGAAACACCCGAGCAGGTTGGGGCTGGAAACCCACAGCCTCCTCCACCGAGCCAGATCCCGGGGTGCATGGCAGAGACGCCTGGAGCTGGAGCTGCACGGACTCCAGAATTGTGGGGTGAGGGAGAGAAGGTGGCTACCATCTGGGGAAGAGCCAGGGATGCCCTCGGTCCTCAAGCATCGTTACCAGAGCAACCAGAATTTCCATCTCCTGGAGGGAGAGCCCACAGAGAGACTTCGTTTCCCTGTCAACTTCCACTCATCAAGGACAGACACTCACCTGCTCATCAAGGCTCTCCATCCGAGCTAAGGGACAGTAGGAAACCTTTTTTGGGCTTGGGCTTTCATCACCACACCCTTCTTTTAAATGCTCTGCAGGTCCTACCGACAGCTAATGGGACCAGCTTGCAACCTCTTCCGTGACTATTGTGACCAGTCTCACGCCCGCCTTCCCCAGAAACCTCTCTGTTGACCGCTTCTCTTTCTTGCTCCCTGCTTGAAACAAAATGTATTCTGTCTCTCTGTGTGTCTGTCTGTCTCCCTCTCTGTATCTATTGTCTATCTGTCTATCCATCTGAAGCATCTGTTATGTTTCGGGTTCTTTAAAATTCCTCTTTCAAGCTGGGCAGTGGTGGCTGGCATGCACCTTTAACCCCAGCACTGGGGAGGCAGAAGCAGGCAGATCTCTGTGGGTTTGAGGATAACCTGGTCTACAAAGTGAGGTCAGGACAGCCAGGGCTCTTGTTACACAGAGAAACCCTGTCTCAAAAAATAAAACAAACAAATCCCTCTTTCAGCCAGTGGAGGGGGAACTGGACAGAGCTGATTCTTAGCTTCCCCCAAGCCTTATTGTTGGAACAAGTCTCCAACACCTACTCAGAGCGCTGCGTCCTTATCAAGAATTATGTATTTGGGGTCGAGAGAGAACAGTGGATAAAACTGCAAGTGTCATGGCCTGAGTTCAATCCCCAGCACTCAGGTAAAGGTGGGAGGAGAAGACTCAGCCAAGTTCTCTCACTTTCTCCCTCCCTCCCTCTCTCCCTCCCTCCGTCCCTCCCTCCCTCCTTCTCTCTCGTACACACAATAATAGATAATAATATATGTATCAGAGCCCAGCAGGAAACAAAACCCACTCTAGATGGCTCAAGGGATTGTGTAGAAAGGGACTTTTTACAGTCAGGGACAGAGGCACACAGACATAAGCCAGCAACAGTGAGGTGTTAAAAAAAAAAGAAAAAGGCAAAAATGGTGTTTCTGTACGCCAGGAAGACTCTAAATTGAGGATAAAGGCCGACAAGCAGAGTGTGCAATGGGCAGGGCAGAGGGAGGGTGGACACGCAGCTGTTGGTAGCGAATACGCCCAGAGCATGGCTAGAGAGTAGAAAAACACTCTAGCCCCTTCTAGACTCTTGCGGGGACACTCCCCTTTCCTTCTGACATTTCCTATTGGTGACCCCAAGTGGTCCCTAGAAGGCCAGGAAGCCTAAAGGACACAAGCAAGAGCAGCCATCTGCTTTAGAGGATGGAGAAGGGTAAGCAGCGTGGTGGAGTGACTCGGTCCCATCCTCGCCAGGGCGGGGTGTGGATGCGCACTTAGTGACCGCCATCCTTCTGGGCTTCCCTCCTTCCTCTGTCCCTTCATTCCTTGCAGCTACATTTCTGTAGTACCCAGGATGGAACCCAGGGCATGCTAGGCCCACCCTGCACGGCTGAGCTATGTCCTCAGCCTTCAGTGACCCGCTGAAGACACTGCAGGAACGTATCTCACATAGGAGGACGCAGCAGCGAGGTACTTGCCTCTGTTCATCCTGTTTGGCTTAAGCTAAGCAGGCGCTTTATCCGGTCTCTGCACTGCCTTGGGTGCCAGCCTGTGGTGGCTTAAGGCAGACCTGGGCCTGTCATCCCCATCCTTGTGGATGGAGTTCAGGCTAGCGGGGAAGGGATTATATGAATCACTCTCTCTTAAGATGGAAGATGGGACGTGGCCAAGAGAACATCAGCGGGGAGCTGAGTTCAGAAAGGGCAGATTGCTGTAGCGTGGCCCGGCAAGGGTGAACCAAGGAGAAAGAAAAAATCAGGCTTGGGAGAAAGAGTAATAAATAAGTCTTCAAGAATATCTCATCTCACCAGCTCTGGGCCAGATCCCTGCTGAGTCTCGCCCTGTCACTTCTCTGAGGTCCACTTATAGCCTGGGCCCTTGGGTTGCATTTGGGGTGTGTGTGTGTGTGTGTGTGTGTGTGTGTGTGTGTGTGTGTGTAAACTCCTGTTAAGACCTACTGTCAGGCCCCAAATACCTTCGTACATCAGCTCCAGGCACTGCTCTCCCAAGCTCTGTTTTCATTCTTAGCATTTCTGGCACAGCCCCTCACCGCTGCGTGCAAGGGTCTGAGAATGCTCCTCCCTCTTCTCCTCCTCCTCCTCCAGAAGACTGCCCGGGTCTTCTGGAGGTTTGTGAAAATGCAAATGACTAACTCTACACCCCAGATTTGGACCCCCAGGTGTGGGGTGGGCTCATGGATCGGTTTCTTACAAATTCTATCTCTCACATATTTCCTGGATATGCATGCAGCAGCAAAGATTCACTCTTCTAGCTCCCGTGCAACAGATGCAGGCAAATAACTGTGAGTTTGAGGCTAGTCTTGTCTGCACAGTGAGGTCCTGGCCAGCTAAGGCTGGCAGTGAGGACTGCTCTTATTCTGAACTGCTGTCCCTTCCCTTTGGTGCAGCCTCTACCTGAGGCTTTCTGCCCTTAGCCTCACTGTCAGCCTCATCCACAGGCATCGGTCCTTCTTGTCTTTGTGCCCCAGACTTCATAGGCTTTCCACTCTCTCTCTGATACTGAGCAGGAAATGAAGATTCTAGGTTTCTTTTTTGTCTTGTTTTGTTGGTTGGTTTTGTTTTCTCTTGGACCTCACACTGTTAAGGAGTCCAAATCCTGAGCATTTCATCTTAAACCAGGCAAGGGGGAAGTGCATGCCTGTAATCCCAGAGGTCAGGGAAGGAGGATCAGGGGTTCAAGGTTCTCCTTAACTAAAGAAAAGAAAAGACAGACAGACAGACAACCTGTGCCTCAACTCTCACACCTTCCAGCTGTCTTAGGGAGGCCGTATCTTTGCTTCTCAGGCTCATCTCTCATCCTACAGCTGGAGGGATCAGCTTCTCTAGAGAAGGAGAATCACCTTCTCTACCTAAAGTTCCTGAGCTTCCAAGGTCAAGGGTCTTAGCCTATATTCCAGGACCTTCAGATACTGGCCCGGCTCAGTCATCATTATTTTGCCATCTTCTCTCTAAACTGTTTTCTGGTTTCATCCACAAAGAAGTCATTCTTGGTCAGGCCACAACATTTTTAAAAATCTGAAAAAAAAAAAAAAATGACAGGGTCTCATATAGCCCAGGCTGGCCTCTAACTGTCTATATAGCTGAGGACTACCTTAAACTCTTGATTTCCTGCCTCTCTCTACCTTCTGTGCTGGGATTATTGGTATCCACCAACTCAGCTAATGCTACTCCACACCTGGTGCTCCTGAACCCAAGGCCTCACACATGCTAGGCAGGTACTTAGTAACCGAGCCACATCCCCAAACCTCACTTCAGATTCTTTGAAAGTTTTGTATTAAAACATTGCCACCGTCACCACAGCCGTTCAGCGGAAGAGCTGATGTGAGCATTTGCCTAATTTGTGCGGCCCTGAGTCCCATCTCAACAAAAATCTTGTCAAAAACGAATATACTGGGCTGGTGAGATGGTTTAGCTGGTAAAGATGCCTACTGCCAAGCCAGACCACCCAACGAGGCCCCTAAGCTCCATCTGGTGAAGGAGAGAACTGATTTCTATAACTTATTCTCTGGCCTCCACAGAAGTTATTTAACACGTGATAAAGAAATAAATAGGTTTTTAAGTAAATAAATGAATATGTCAATTTTTAAAATGAAAAAACAAGCTCTCCCCCCTTTAGTAAGGGATGTGTTTTGCTTTCAGTTTGATGCTTTTCTTTTTCTTCCTTTCTTAAAAACATTATTCTTAGGCAGTTTTGTACATGTGTCTAATGCATTCTGATTACTCACCCTCCACCTTCTTATCTTCCTCCCGCCTCTATCAACTATCCTCCCCTTTCCAGCAAGCTCCACTCCCACCTTCACGTCTTTTCAGGTTTTGTTTTGTGACCTGCCGAGTTTAACTAGGGCAGCCCCAGAGCGTGGGTACCTAGCTGCCCACTGCAATGGCAAGACAGCAGTGGCTTTACCACTGAAGACCATGACCACCCCTCCTCCAGCAGCTGTCCGATGCCCATCGTTCCTCAGGGAGAGGTGGGGTCATGAGCCCCTACCAGTCCCTGACTGGGCCCAGTCTTGTGCAGGCTCAGTGGTTTGAGGTTGGTGGAGGCTGTACCTTGGATTGCTCTCGGTCTTGGAGCAGCCTTGCTTTTGGCAAGCAGGCAAGAGACACAACCAAACCAAATAATGGGCTAGGGGTCCAGTTCAGGGGTGGAACTCTTGCCTAGCAGGTGCAAGGAGCTGGGTTGCATCTCCGGGATCATGAAACAAACAAACGAGGCAAATATGCAGCCTGGTGCAAGGTCTGTCTGTAAACATAACATGCTAAATATTTGAAAATTACAGTTATCAGGGCCAGGAGTGTGGCTCGGTAGTAGAACACACATCTGGTGTATGGGAAATCTAGGTTCTTGGCCCAACTGGAGAAAAACAAAGCAAAAAAAAAAAAAAAAAAAAAAAAAAAAAAAAAAAAAAAAAAAAAAACATTTACAATATCAGTAAAGGTGATATGGTTTACAGGTGAAATAAAGGAATCTGAAAACGGTTTCCCAAAGTTTCTGAACCTACTTGTGCCAAAGCTTCGAATAATTAGCGAAGCAACAAAACCCATTTAATAATATTGTCTCTTAAAACTAGATTTGTGTATGTGTGGGTGTATGCATGTTTGAGTTAGCATATTTGAGGGGTGTGTGGTACCCACATCAGCTTGCTTCAGTGATCCCCTACCTCTGTCTCCCGAATGCTGGGATTACAGGTGCCTGCCTGGCTTTTAAGTGAGGCCTGGAGGTCCAAACTCTAGACCTCAAGGTTGCAATGTAAACACCTTCTTCACTGGCCATCTCTCCAGCTCAAAATTAAACAAAGAGAGCAGTATTCCCTTCCCCCACTTCGGTTGTTTTTCTGAACAGGGTTTCTCTGTGTAGCTCTGGCTATCCTGGAACTCAATCTGTAGACCAGGCTGGCCTTGAACACTGAGATCCATTTGTCTCTGCCTCCTGAGTGCTGGGATTAAAGGTGGTGGGCCACCACCACCCGGCTATAATCACTTTTATTAAAATGCTAGTGGGCTCCCTGCTCCCATCTTGAGATAGGGTCTCCTATAACCCAGGTTAACCTTAAACTTGCTATATAATGAGGCTGGCCTTGAACTCCTGTGTGTGTGTGTGTGTGTGTGTGCGTGTGCGTGTGCATGTGCGTGCGTGTGCGTGTGCGTGTGTGTCTGGAACCTCTGCTGAGGTCAGAAGAGGGCATTGGATCCCTGGTACTAAAAATACAGACAGAACTATGTGGGTGCTAGGAGTCGAACCTGGGTCCTCCACAGGAGCAACAGGTGATCCCAACTACTGAGTCAACTCTCCAGCCCGTTTAGTTTTGTTTTTGAAAGAGGGTCTCACAACATAGTCCTGGCTGGTTTTGGACTCCTGGTTCTCCTGCCTCAGCCTCCGAGCTACTAAGATCACACATGTGTGCCTCTGTGCCAGGGTAGGATGCTACTACTGTTCGTGGAAGGGCCTGAAACTGTCGTTTGTATTTGACACCCTTGAATATCCTAATGTCTGTATGTATGTCAAATGCCACTATTGCTGGGGATGTTAAAACTGCTGTTGTGCTACCAATATCACAGTCTTAATTTGGCCCAGAGATTTATGGTGCCTTACTTCAGGGTGCCCACTTCAGTGTGTTAATAAGGCTCTCTGGGTTGGTTATAAAGGTCCTGAGGGAGAGAGAGAGCTCTTGTGTGCCCCAGGCCCGAGGAATACCTGAAGACTAATGACTTCTGTCTTCCTCTGTCCCTGCCACTTCTGCAGACTCAGATCTCTAGGGACTCAAGCCCGCCTGCCTCAGCAAGGCCACCGTGTCCTGTCCCAAGAAATGTCTTTTAGGCACTTGCTCCTGGTGCTGCAGCTGTGTAAGTTCTCTGACTCGGGGGGCCAGTGGCAGATGGCTCGGGAGAGAGGCAGGGCAAATGGGAAGACAAAAGAGGGGGCCCGGAGGGAGACAGCTGTAACGTTTGAAGCATGGCTTTCTTTTCTGTGAAGCGCAACTCTTGGCCGTCACTCAAGGGAAGACCGTGGTGGTGGCCAGAGAAGGCGACTCAGCGACGCTGCCCTGCGGAAATTCCCAGAAGGCGATAGCATATTTCACCTGGAAGCTCCCCGACCAGACGATGATTCTGCGAAATCCTAGATACTTTCTGACTAAAGGTAGGATTCCCTGCTCCACAATCCAGAGGGGAAAAGGAAATAGTGAGTTGAATGGAACTTGCTCTCGGAAACCTGTTCCTAGAAGTTCAAAGTTCCAGGATGGCTAGGGTCAACAAAATCTCGGTGGCCCTCTCTTTTGGGATTTCCCTTTTCCAACTGATTTCCCTTTTCCAACATGGCTTCTAGAACCCTGAGTATTTATGACTTTAATGGACGTTGCAAAAATTATCATATAAAGTATATGATTTCAAGAGTATTATTACTACAGACCACAAAGATGATGTGATACTTTGTTTACTCCCATTAAAAACAATAGCTAATGGTATCGAGTGCTTGTCTAGAGCGTATAGGGGGCTAGGTTTGATTCCCCCCCCCAAAAAAAAATCAAACAAAACAAAGCCAGGCAGTGGTGGTGCATTCACTCAGGAGGTAGAAGCAGACAGATCTTTGTAAGTTTGAAACCAGCCTGGTCTATAGAGCCAGGACAGCCAGAGCTACAGAGAGAAACCCTGTCTCAAAAAAAACAAACAAAACAAAACAAAACCCCCACTGAAACAATGGTGCGTGTGTCGTAGAAGTAGGAGAGTGAGGCAAGAAGGTGGTAGGTTCTGTGGTCACATACCAAGGCTGTCTCAAAAGTGAATTTATTTAAATCTTAAAAGTGAATGCATTCTAAGATGCTGTATAAAGTAGATAGTTTCAGCTAAACTATGTACGATGTCTCTGAATGGCCGAAGTCTGCACACACTGTAACAGTTACACACACTGGAACAATCTACACTCATTGCTATTGTAATGTTTAGTTATTATTGTAAGTTTAAATTAATCTCACTATGTAGTCCTCGCTGGCTTGGAAGTCACCATATAAATCAGCCTGGCCTTGAACTCATAGAAATCCACCTGCTTCTGCCTCCTGATAAAAGATGTGTGCAACCACTCTTGACCAGTATTCCTAGTTATAGATTTGTGTATTTGAGGCTGTGTTGGAGGTTTGAATCCAGGGCCTCCCATATCCAGGGCAACTGCTCTACCAGTGAATTTAATTTCCAGCCTCCAAACATTAACAGACAGTGCTGATGGTGGGGCTAAGGCACTGTGGTGGAGTGCTTCCCTAGTATGGGTGAAACCCTAGATTCAATCCGTAGTACTTCCAAAAAGGGAGAAAATAACCCTAGATGATATTATTGAAATTCCAGGTTATGGGAATGGACAATAGAAAGGGATGAAGGTCCAGGAGAAAAAGGAGGGTGTTTCGGTCTCCTTTCTAATGCTGTGATGAGCACTGTGACCAAAAATAACTTGAGGAAGAAAAGGTTTATTACATCTTACATCCATTATTAAAGGAAACCAGAGCAGGAGCTCAAGGCAGAAGCCTGGAAGTAGGAACTGATGCAGAGACCATGAAGGACCACTGCGCACTGACTTGCTCCATCTGGCTCGCCCAGTTTGCTTTCCTCTACATCTTAGGACCACCTGCTTCTGGTTGCGCCATCATCAGCGCCCTAGTTTGATGTTGTACCGCAGCTTTGTAAAATGTAACTGCTGAGATGAAGCGGGCAAGAGTCCACAGGGCTTCATGCTCTTATTTCTCATTCCTGCCTGTGTTTCTGCGCTACGTCAAACCAGAGTAAGATTAGCTTCCATGGACTCAAAACAGAAAGAAGGGAGCCACTCCACCTGTAAGGGATGTTGTCAAGGATATTCTATGGAGCGAAACTGATCAATATACAGTTTATATGACCCCACTGGAAATAGTATTTTTAACCACGTGTGTCTGAGTGCCGTTGCTGGAAAGTGCTGGAAGAGGGCGCCAGATAACCCGGAGCTGAAGTCGCAGACTGTTGTAAGCCACTTGATGTGGGAACTGGCTACCAAACTCATGTCTTCTGCAAGAGCAATTGGTGCCCTTTAACTGCTGAGCCATTTCTCTGGCCTCGTTTTAATTTGATTATATGTGACGGCATAGAAAAATCCATACCAAACTGTCGAGAGGACTAGAACGGTGGACAGAGACGTGGAAGTGTTAACTCTGTAATTTTTGTAGTTTAAATGACTAACCTGAAAAAAAAAAAATAAAAAAAAAAAAAGATGTCTTAAAGCAGCTTTTAAGAGGCAGGCTGTGGGCATTTTCTACACTGAGCGAAGCTTTAGTTCATCACCCCCTACGTCCCTCTTCAGCGGCTTCAAATCCCTGCTGCCTTGATTTTTGAGCCATGGTGGACTGTACTCTTGAGCTGTGAAACCCTTTCTCTCTTAAGTTGCTTTTGTCGGGGTGTTTTATCATAGCAATAGGAAAAGGAACTAAGACACGGACTGAAAGAGGAGGCACAGATAGGGTGTAGCTCGGGCATATGGCACCTCCTTAGCATGTGTGAGGCCTTGGGGTCCACTCCCAGCTCGGAAGAGGTGAGGATGGGAGGAGAGATGGAGAAGGGAAAGAAAAAATAAGTTTTATCATTGGGGGGTAAGGCGTTGTCAGGAGACAGATTGGAGATTGCTCTCTCTTAGGTCCTGGGGATTGAGCTAGGGTCACCAAGTTGAAGGTCTTTAGTCACTGAGGCATGAGGGAATTGTTAAGACACGGTCTCACCACGTAGCCTAAACTGGCCTTGAACTCTCCATCCTCCTTCTTCAGCCTACTGATGCCTGGCTAGAATTACGGGTGTACATCACCACACAAGCCTGAACTATAACTTATTTGGCCATCCTTTGGGGCAGGTGTTTGGCTCCGAATGTGCATTCATAACCCTGATGGATGCAACAGAGGCCCATGAATTTGAGCAATTGTTTCAAGCGTGAATGACAGTGTCCGTATCTGCACTGTAGGCAAAACAGCATGCGTTCCCCGGGATGACGGTGACGCTCACCGGGCATGGCGCGCATACAGTGTCAGCTGTAAGAGTGGGTGCTCTCCGTTTGAGCTAGCGGGATATTCTTGCCACCGTGTAAATAGATCCGGGGGCGGGGGGTCCTTCTCACCACTCCGGAGTCTCTGATAGGGACGAAGGAAGACTGCAACTCAGAGCATTCCTTTGTATGCTTCCATTCACAGTTCCAGACCAGAGGTTCAGCCGTTTTAATTCCAGGACAGGTGAATGGGATAGAGGTTCATTTCCTCTCATCATCGATAATGTGAAGATGGAAGACTCCCAGTCATACATCTGTGAGGTGGACAACAAGAAGATGGAGGTGGAGCTGCGTGTGTTCAGAGGTGAGTGGGGCAGCCTGGGGTAAGATGCCTTCCACGGTTCCCTTCCACTCCTACCCCCAAGCCAGGACCTGAACTGATGACATTGCCCAGGCCACAGGTGCGTCTCACTGCTCCTCTCAGTTAGTGGGGGATGAACAAAGACTGCGGGGCGGGGAGAAGGGAAAGAACAGAGGAAGGAGACAAGGAGGGAGAGGAAGGAGACTCCTGCCCTGGTCTGGCAATGGACACCCGGGAGTGAGGAGGGAGGCATTGTTGAGGGGACGAGAGAGACGCTCTTGTTCTCCTTCTTCCCTAGTCCTTGGGGATGGTATGTGTGACGCAGGTGATCTGCTTCCTCCACAGTGACCATCAACCCCAGTACCCGCCTGCTGGAGGGGCAGAGCCTGAATGTGATCTTGGAATACAACCATCCGGTTGATAACCCCTCAATACAGTGCAAAGGCCCAAGGGGTGGAAGTGTCAAGAGAGCTACTGCTATTTTCTCCGTGCCCAACCTAAGGACTCAGGACAGTGGCCAGTGGGCCTGCACCGTAACCCTGAACCAAGTGGAACGGACGTTGGCCATAAAAATCTTAGTGCTGGGTAAGGGACTCCTTTCCTGCAGCTTCCTTCCCACTACAGGAATTTCCGGGCCTCACTCTGCTCTTATGTTGATTCCTGGACCTGCTGGACCAGGTGGTGGGGATGAGTCGAGGTCCTTCTCTAGCTGGGGATTGTCCTGGAGCCCTTCCCCCCTTAGAGAGCCCATTACAGCAACCTAGGGAGTGTACAAGAAGGAAGAGTGGGAAGGTAGGAGGGGAGAGGCTCCAGAGTCCACTGTAGGGAGGCAGCAAAGCTACCTATTGGCCTTGCTGACGATTTCCGCTCCTACTAGTGGACAAATCCGTTTACTCGGCAATATTAACACCAGCAAACCAGTCATCCTGAGCTAGGCACCCTGGGACAGCCATGCCACAACCAGGTACCCCATTTCATTATTTTTAATTTTGGGGGGATCCTAACGTAATCACATCATTTCCCTTTCCTCTCCCCAAACCCTCCCAACTCCCTTTTAAATTCATGGCATCTTCTTAATTCGTTTCACACACAGCACACTCACATAGACACACAGTCTGCATAATGTTGTACATTATGTGTGTACATGTATGTACATGTCTTCAGAGCGGATCTTTTGCTGTTGGATAACCAATTGGTGTGCTTTTGTTTTTGTTCTTTTTTTTTTTTTTTTTTTTTTTTTGGTCTAAGGTTGAGGCCTCATGAGTTCTTCCCCTTCCACATTAGCATGTCCTACCCACTGGTGTCATCCATGTTAGTGATGAGATTTTTATGACATTCGTAGAGATACACTCTCAGAGCACACTCTCCTTCCCTCCGGCCCTTCCCACCTGCCGCCTGAAATGATTCCTGAGCCTTGGGCGTGGGAGCTGTGTTGTGGCCGTGCCAGGTGGGAGTGGGCTCCATACCACTGCCCTGAAAGTGTCCGTCAGTTACAAAGAGGAGTTTTCCTGATGGGCAGGGAGGAACTGCACTTCTCTGTGGGTGTGAGGACAAATATTTAGAATGCTGTTGGGGGCTATGATGGTTTAATAAAGTGGTGACTGCGGGTTGTGGTGCTTTGAGGAAAAATGGCCCTCATAGGCTCCTGTATTGAACGTACTCACCAGGGAGTGGCACTGTTTGAGAAGGATTGGAAGGGATGGGAGGTGTGGCCTTTTGAAGTAGGTGTGTCAATGGGAGGGGGCTTTGAGGTTTCAAAGGCCCGTACCAGGCCGAGTCTCTCTGCCTTTCTGCCTTTGGATCAGGGTGTAGCTCTAGGCTATGGCTCCGGCACCTGCCTGCCTGCCCCCATGCTTCCCGCCATGATGATAATGGACTAAACCTCGGAAAGTATAAGCCAGCCCTAATTAAAGGCTTTCCTCTATAAGTGCTGCCTTGGTCATGGTCTCTTCACAGCAATAGAACAGTGACTAAGATACAGGTTCTTCTCCAATATCCATGACTTCACCAGCCCTGGGGAGTTGGTTAGGTTTCCACTGCCAGGAATGATTCCCTTCCCTGTTGAGTGGACAACCATGTATTCTTCTGCACTCATGAAATGGATATGATGCTACCTGTGACAGCACCAACCTTCTAGTACCATAGTGAGAATCATAATGGATGGCATCTAGACCAGTGCCTGGCACACAGCAAAACTCATTTTAGTTTTGGCTCTTATTTTGTGAGGGTTGATAAACAAAAGTCAAATAGCTTCTGGGCTCCAGGGGTTCCAGGAGAGAGAAATGACAATCTTGGTGGGTAGATGGTCCCTGTGCCCCTTTGTCCCTGTGCCCCTGTGCCACATGCTTGCCCCCCATATGCTCCCTCATCTTCCTCTTTCTCCTCACCCAGAGTTATTCCTGCTTCCCTCTCACCACCAGGTTTCAAGAAGGCATCTATCACAGCCTATAAGAGCGAGGGGGAGTCAGCAGAGTTTTCCTTCCCACTCGACATAGAAGAAAATGCCCGGGGAGAGCTGAGGTGGAAGGCAGAGGAGGCCTCTTTCTTCCAGCACTGGGCCACCTTCTCCGTACAGAACAAGGAGGTATCTGTGCAGAAGGCCACTGACGACCTCAAGCTCCATATGGAAAAGACACTCCCAATCAGCCTCAAGATAGCCCAGGTCTCGCTTCAGTGCGCTGGTACTGGCAATCTGACCCTGACTCTGGACCAAGGAACACTGTATCAGGAAGTGAACCTGGTGGTGATGAAAGGTGAGGGGTGGGCTGAGAGAGGGCAAGCTGGGGTGAAAGGTGAAAGGGGTGGTCCAGGGCTCTCCATGGCTGGTCAGGTCCCAAAAGGGAATGCTTTGATGCTCATTGTCTGGCTAAATAACAAAGGACTCTCCAGATTTTGAGCCAGTTTTGCTTTCTGCTCTTGGTTTTGGATGTGTGTGTGTGTGTGTGTGTGTGTGTGTGTGTGTGTGTGCGCGCGCTGGAAACCAGGGCCTCATACATGCTATGTACAAAGTCTATACTGGGCAGTACCCAGTCCACTGAAGCCCACAGGATCCAGCCTTTCCTCTGCCTGACCCCTCTGTGACCCTGACTAAGCCCCTTTGACATCATGGACCTGCTTGCTCATCTATTTTTTTTCTTTTTAAGATTTATCTATTTATTTATTTGTGTGTGTGTGTGTGTGTGTGTGTGAGAGAGAGAGAGAGAGAGAAAAATCCTGGTACTGAAGTTTCAGACAGTTGTATGCTGCCATGAGGGTGCTGGGAATTGAACAAAGATCCTCTGGAAAAACAGCCAGTGCTCTTAATCATTAAGCCATGTCTCCAGCCCATTAATATTTGTACATGAGAGAGAGAGAAGACAGAGAGAGAAAATGTATGCCACATGCGTATGACAAATGAAGCCAAAAGGGCACATCAGATTCCCCTGGGGCTAGAGAGGCGGTGAGCTGCCTTGTGGGTCCTCTGGAAGGCCAGCAAAGGCTCTTAAGCTCTGAGCCCCACTCTCCAGCCCCACCATCTTTTTAATATGGAACAAAGTCTTAGCAGATAGTAGTGGTTGTAGACACCAACCTCAGCACCGAGTTCTCTGTAGCCTCAACTCATCATCACATCAACTCCACAAAGAGCAATGACTAACTAACCCTAATACTTGGGACATGCCAGGCCTCATTCAAACACTTCAGCCAGCCAGCCACTTCATTATTGCCAGTGATGCATGTGGCTAAGCAGTTTGCCCAGGGACACGCTGTGGGTGTCTCTGCGATCACCATAGCTGGCAAAGTAAGGATTGGGTTAGGCCAGAAGGAAATCCGGCTCAACACGACTTAGGATTCAAAGTCAAGGCTAGCTCCCTCCCTCCCAGGCGCCTTCTCCCTGACAACTACAGAAAAAACACGATCTAAGAAGCTAAAAGATCACTCACATAAAGGATCATTTCCCCCTATTCCACGGAGTCGCCTTCCTGATAGCTGAGAAGCCAGAGCAACAGGCCCCAGGTCTCTGCCTCTCCTTCCTCTGCAGTGGCTCAGGACGATGATTCTTTGACCTGTGAGGTCAGGGGACCCGTTTCCTCCAATATGAGACTCACTCTGAAGCGGGAGGATCAGGAGCCCAGGGTCTCCAAGGAGCAGAAGGTGGTCCAAGTGCCGGCCCCGGAGGCCGGGGTGTGGCATTGTCTACTGAGTGATGGAGAAGAGATCAAGATAGACTCCAAGATCCAGGGTAAGGATCCAGTTTTCCAAGGCCTTGGCGACTGTGAAAACTTCCCAAGGGATTAGCTAAGATGACCCAGCCTCCTAGCTCATCTGACAAAGGAGGCAGTTTGTACAGTGGTCTGAAGATTGAAGTGATGAGGGAGGGAGGTCCTTGCTCTTAGGTTCCCACTCGAATCCTCCAGACTCCCACTTCCATACAGCCTAGGCATAAGGCCTTCGTGGCTAAGAGCTACCTTCCTCCTTGGCTTCCTCTAAACTTAAACAAGCACATAGGCCCTGGCGTGAGGCCCCTGCTTCTAGCTCCCTAGAGAATTCTAGAAGAAAAGAACAAACCCTTCCCTGTTCTGTAACCCCAAGGCCTAGTGGCCTTTGAGAACCCTGTGGACTCAGCTCTTCTCTCTGACCTGGGACCACAGGTAAGGCTGTCCCTACATGAAATCTCTTTCTTGGAAGTTCTTGGGGTGGAACCCAGGGGCCCCCTCCACCAGACCCATATCCACAACCAAATTCCTCCCCCTGCTCCTCAGTTTCACCCAGAGGGTGGAACCATGACCATCCAAAGTTCCTGGCTGTCGTGTCGGGGGGCATCTGCGGCTTCCTGGCTTTCATCGGGCTCATCATCTGGTGTGTCAGGTGCAGACGACAACAGGTGAGTGAGCCTCCATCACCCCCCCCCCCCGGACCCTCAAGCGCAGTACCTTGAACATGAGGCTGAGCACCCTGCGACTGGCCTCTGGTTTAGCTTTCTCTGCCCACCCCCTGAAGTTCTTCACTGCAGACCAGACCCTGCCTAGCATGCCACCTGAAGAGATGGGATTGCTCCTTCGAGAGCAGAGTCAGTGACAGGACAAGTGGCTTAAGCCACAGAAAATGCTTCCTCTCTGCCTGCTCCCTCCCCTCCCCCCTCCAGGGGGCACCTCCCTCCTGGAGGGCCGGGGACCCTCACAACTCCTCTCCTTGTCCCTGGGCAGCGCCAGGCAGCACGGATGTCTCAGATCAAGCGGCTCCTCAGTGAGAAGAAGACCTGCCGGTGCCCCCAGTAAGGATCTGGGCTGAGAGGTGGGAGGGAGGGAGAGAGGAGGGAGAGGAGGGAAAGGGGTGAGGAAGACAAGAAAAAGGCTTTGAGAAGGACCCGAGGTGCAAGGAGGAGTGGAGCAAGGAGATGAGGTAGAGAGGAGGTGATGGAGAGTGAAAAACTGGAACTGGAGAAAGGATGGGCAGAGCTGGAGGGGCAGTGGGCCTGTGGGATGTCTGCGCAGACCCCGCAGAAGACGGCTCACTGTGCTGCAAGGGAAAAGCGGGGTCTGGAACCATGGGCGCCTGACTCACTGAGGGATCGCGAGGATGGAATTGCTTCCTTTGTCCTCCTTTCTTCTAGCCGGATGCAGAAGACTCAGCATCTCATCTGAGGCCTAGACCCCACCTGCAGCCTACCAACTGTGTCCTGTCTCCTCAGAGGCTGAGACCCGAGGACCAGATGAATGTAGCTGATCCTGTGCCTCTGGCCTCCTCCTGCTCTCCTCTTCCACAACTGGCCAGTGTTTCTCTCACTCTGTCCCCAAGCCCATCAGCAGAGCTTGCTTCCACTTTTCAGACACTTAAACACGCCAGTTGTTCTTCCCAGCTTCCTTTTCACCAGAACCTCGGCTCTTCTCTGACTGCCGTTCTGAAACCTCTCTTCAGCTGTTTGCTTGGATCTAAGGGCCATGCACAGAACCATCCCTACCTGGCATGGGCGGTGGGAGTGGCACCTGGAAATACACACTTTAGAAGAGTGGGCTCTGTGACCAAGCTGAGTGAGGGCCTTGTACACAGATCACACAACCTTTCAGGGACAGATGCAGACCCAAAGGCTGCTGAAGTCAGCCTCAGTTTCCACACTACCTGCTTCTCACTTCTGGCCAGTGCACCAACACACACCCAGGCCACACACCCATACACACAGCCACGCACTGGTCCATAGAGCCAAATAGCTTATCTTAATTTATAAGCCGGTTCAATGTCCTGGGTGTTCAAGCCTAACAAAAACCTTACATGTGGGCAAGATGGCTCAGCGGTAAAAGCTCTTGCTGCCAAGCCTAATGACCCAAGTTCAGATCCTGAGGAAGGATAGAGCTGACTCTTGAAAGTTGTCCTCCACTCAAGCACAGTGGCCCCCGTATACGGACAACACACACACACACACACACACACACACACACACACACACACACACACGGAGAAATCCTACAAGCTGGTAGCCATGACCAAGAGGACAGAGATGAACAATCATCCCCAGTAAAATGGAATTTAGGTTGACAGACTACCCAAGGTTGCTGATGTCAGGACCAGCCCAGGGCCCCTGATGCCTAGAGCCAGTATGTGAAACACAGGGATGAATGCCACACAGATCTTTGGAGCTAGTCACGGGCACTCAGTGTGCACCAGGGGCGGCACAGGGGCACAGCAGAGACCGCCTCTCTCACACTCCTTGATTCACATCCCTTCCTTACCACTGCTGTTTGGGGGAGTCCGAGAAGCAGGAGGCACAAACCCCGGCTCTCTTAAGAGCAAGGCTGGGAGCATGCAGAGACCTGCCGCTCCCTGTGTGCAGAGCCTTGAGAGTGAGCTGTGCTGGGGGTCCTTTAGGGAGACCCTTGTGGAAGGTGACTGTGCCATCCACCTTTCCCACACATGCAGGGAGACGGGGCTCTAAATTCTCCCTGCCAGCCTTGATCTGTTCCTCTCTGATTCTCCGCCTCCTTGGCCTCTTTCACTTCCCTGCTCTAGCACCTCTTTTTTCCCTCACAACCCCTTTCCCTTTTTTTTCCTCCTTTTTTCCCCCAGCGGCCTCTTCCAGAAAGAGGACCTCCCCCACCCCAGTTGCTGCCAGATCCCTCATTGCTTCCTTTTTATTGGTGCCTATCCTCACTTCGGCCTCCTGGGCTGTCAGAAAAATAAAGACTATAAATAAAATGCGCTTTGTGTGTGTGTGTGTGTGTGTGAGAGAGAGAGAAAGAGAGAGAGAGAGAGGGAGGAGGAAGGAGAAGGGGAGAGAGAGAGATCGCACTTGTCTGGGGACCCGGGAATCTCTGGGGCTTTAAGTTGCCAGGCCTGACTCAGAAAGAAGATGAAGTTGCCCAGAGATGGGGGAATTCTCTGGAGGCCGATTGCCCACCTCCACATCCCAAAACCACAGTGTGTTTCTCTGTGATCAACGGAAAGACTACCCGGCCGATGCCCGCTTTCCTGCCGTCTGTGTCGGGGAGAGAACGGGGACTGTGAGAAACCGTAATGCGTGGGGCAGTTGTGTCCCCATCATAACTGTGTGCTCGTGTTCCAGGAGGAGAAAGACGTATGCAGGCCCGCTAAGAGCCTGCTTCCTTTTTGATCCCTGCAACCACTTCCAACTTGACAAGCGGCCTCAGCTTGCATCATAAGCCCCCTCAGCTCCCAGCAGGCCTCCAGGAGGTGCCCGCCTGAGCTCTACCCAAGATCAGCCCTCACAAGGCTGCACACAGTGACACACGGTCACACACTCTTCCTCCCTCCTGAACAGCTCCTCAGTCCCGAACACCACCAGCTGCCTCTTCGGGGCTCATTCGTGTTGAAAAACAAAACAAAAAAACCCAAAAACAAAAAACGGGGATAGGGTGGGGGTAGGACACCAACCGCCTCACCAATGAAGCCCGCTCCCCGCCGTCCTCCTCGCCCCCTCCCTCCCCGCGCCTTCCTTGCCCCTCCTCCTCTAAGTCACCGCCGTCCAGTTTCCCCGCCCCACCCTCGCCATCACCCCCCCCCCGACCCCGAGGCTGGCCAGAGGCTCCCTAACCCCGGGATCGCAGGCCGATGACCCCGAGAGACAGGGGCCTCGAGGGGCCGCAAGCCAGCGCGCCGCGGGCTGAGCCCGAGAGGCCGGGCTGGGGGGAGGGAGGCCCGGAGGGAGGGAGCGAAGGAAGGAGGAGGGCTGGCGAGCCGGAGCCGGCAAGCGGCGGGAGCCCGGGCGAGCCTCGTCGGGAGTGCATCTCCCCAGCAGAGCTGGACGCAGCCTGAGGTAGGAGGACCCCTGCCCGGTCCCTCTCCTGTCTCCGCTCCCCACACCCCATCGCCCCGCTAGAAGCCTCCGCGCCCCTCCTCCCCAGCCACCTGCTGTTTCTGCCCTGAAGAAACCCTAGGTGACGGGAGGGAGGAGCCGCCTGACCTTATCCCCATCAAGGCGAAGGGCGAGGGACCCCTGTCGGCCAGGAAGCCCCCAATCCTCCTCCCCTTCCCTTTTCGGTCTGTCCTTCACCTCCTCTCTCTGTCCTTCACGTCTTTCTTCTTCCCTCCCTTTCTGACTCTCCCACTCCTTCTTTCGGAGCCACCAACTGGGTCTGGGGGTGGGATGAGAGTGGGTGGGAAGGGGTCCAGAGGCTGTCGGAGAGGGCAGTGGGGGGCATCCGGACCAATCCCCTACACCTCCCCCTGGCTGTCCATTGCCATGGCAACTAGGATGTACTGGGCTGGCGGGGGGGGGGGGCAAAGGTGGGGGTGGACTGCGACCTCCTGGGGAGAGCCGGGATCTAAGGTTCTTCGCGGAAATAGACCGTGGCACGGCTGTGCCCCCTCCCCCACCCCTTTGCCTCGAAGCCACTCTGCCGGTCCTTACAGCTCCTACTCTGTCCAGTGACCTGTTCCTTAGGTCTCGCTGAACTGTGTCACGAAGATCATTGCCCTCCTCTTCCCTCCCGTCAGAGAGAAACTGAGGCTCTGGGGGGTGAGGCGGGGGAAAGAGACCCAAGGTCTCCTAGTGAGGACAGCTAGCCTAATGAAGGTCGGTTTTTTTTTTTCCTCAGGCTCTCTGTCCCCCTGCTCCCTACTTCCACCATCCTCCTTCCCACTCCCCTCCCTCCAATATCTCCTCCCCAGGGGTTTCTGAACTGTTCCTTCTATTTTCAGATACTGGCACTTTCCCCCCTCTCTCCTCTGCTCAAACTCCCCTCCTTCTGCATGGTGGTGCCCCCTCTTTCCATTTCTGGATGCTTCTGATGTCAGCGGCTCCCCCGCCTTCAGGTTCCCTAGCTACCCACCGCTATGGTCCTAGCCTCCTTTCTCCCATTTTCCCTGGGTAGCTGAAGGGGTGAAAATTCAGGCTGGGCGCAAAGACTACGGCGTCTGGGAGAATGGCACATGGGAGAAGGGTTCCTGCTTTAACGTGAGCCCCGAATGAAAGAACACATCACCACGGTGTCTCCCGTTGGCGACATGAAGAAAGATCTGGGGACATGGAGACAGGGTTTGGTCGTTCTGGGCGCAGGCTATTATAAGAAGGAAACTTGGAATTCCAAAGCAGGGAGAAAGAGCTAAAAAAGAATGGAGACGAGGAGCCTGTCCCATGTAGTCTGGAAATATAGGAGGGCTTATCCGTGTGGGTAAGTGGGCATCTATCTGATTTAAGGCAGGAGGATGCTCTGAATGACCCCAGTGACCCTCAGCAAGCAATCATTTCTATAGTTTCAAAAGAAAGGGGCTACCAGTGAGCTAGAGGGCAGCACAGGCCTAATTTTTGCCCCTTCCATCTCATCCTCCCTCACAGCTGGTCCAGGTGACTGAGCTCCACCCTTGCGCACCAAGACGCCCCCCAACGGTCAAGACTCACAGGAGAGAGAGACCTGGAAATCCCAGCATGAGAATCAGAGTTCCCCGGCCAGCCTCATAGATGGGAAAGCAGCCAGCTCGCCTCCCCCTTCAATTACGGGGATAATTAAGAAAAGAAGCCCCACCCAACATGGAGGCGGAGGACTGCCACCTGCTTTGAGTCTCTTGCCTTCTCCCCTGCCCTGCCCACCCGGCCTTGGCTGGGTCGGTCATGCAATGCTGAGCAGTGAGGAAGACCCGGGGTCCGCCTGCCTGGCTCCCGGGCAAGGACTGTGGGCATCATGGGGGCTTGTGTGAGCGGGGCTCCAGGGTGAGACCTAGCCCCCGCCCCCAGAAATTCCAGGGGGTGGGGGTGGGGCCAGGGATAGAATGGCTCGGGCTGGGTTGGGGGCAGAAGAGGCCTCCCTACGCTCAAACGCATTGTCCTGGCTGGCCTGTGGGCTCCTGGCCCTGCTGGCCAATGCCTGGATCATCCTTAGCATCTCAGCCAAACAGCAGAAGCACAAGCCGCTGGAGTTACTGCTCTGCTTCCTGGCCGGCACACACATCCTCATGGCGGCCGTGCCCCTCACCACCTTTGCCGTGGTGCAGCTCCGGCGCCAGGCTTCGTCTGACTATGACTGGAACGAGAGCATCTGCAAGGTCTTTGTCTCCACCTACTACACGCTGGCCCTGGCCACCTGCTTCACCGTCGCCTCGCTCTCCTACCATCGCATGTGGATGGTGCGCTGGCCTGTGAACTACCGCCTCAGCAACGCCAAGAAGCAGGCGCTTCATGCCGTCATGGGCATCTGGATGGTCAGCTTCATCCTCTCCACGCTGCCCTCCATCGGCTGGCACAACAACGGAGAACGCTACTACGCCCGAGGCTGCCAGTTCATAGTCTCCAAGATCGGCCTCGGTTTCGGCGTTTGCTTCAGCCTCTTGCTTCTCGGGGGCATTGTCATGGGATTGGTCTGCGTGGCTATCACGTTCTATCAGACGCTGTGGGCCCGACCCCGGAGGGCTCGGCAGGCCCGGAGAGCGGGGGGCGGTGTGGGAGCCAAAGCGGGTGGGCTGGGGGGCTTGGGTACCCGGCCAGCTTTTGAGGTGCCAGCCATTGTGGTGGAGGACACTCGAGGGAAGAGGAGGTCCTCCCTGGACGGCTCTGAATCTGCCAAGACATCCTTGCAGGTCACCAACTTGGTCAGCGCCATCGTCTTTCTCTACGACTCCCTCACGGGGGTGCCCATCTTGGTGAGACTGGGGTTGCTTAACCTGTCCTTAACTCCAGGCCCCTCTGACTCCATCAGCCGCACAGAAGCTCCGTCACGTTTCCTCCAGTTCCATCACCCACCATCCTCCCCTCTCCCCGTCCCCTGACACTTTGGTTCCCTGTCTCTACCGTCCACCCTCACCTCCCACTACTGAATCTCCCAGCTCCAGCAGCCGTCCTTCCCTTCCACTTCTATCCTCCAGCCCGCCACCCATCCTGCCTCTCCTGTCACCCGGCTGCCCTCAGCCGTTCCCTATTCCCTAATTCTCTGAGTGGAAACCCCGGGCTCACCCCCACCACCCTCTCCAGCCCCTTTCCTGGCTTTCTCTCAGTCTTTTGAGTTTCTTGCAGTCTTCCCCTCCCCCTCTTTCTCTCTCTGCCTCTCTGGATGCCTGTCTTGATCTGTCTATCCCTCCCCTGCTCCCCCCCACCCCATGCCAGCATTTTGTCTACAACAAAACTTCTTGACTTTCCTCATTCGGTCCCTTGCCGATGCTCACCCCACCTCCCTTCCTAGCCTCCTGTATTAGGGTGGTTGTCAGGAGTAGGCAGGGCCCGGGCTCTCCGGCCTGACCAGTCACTCCCTCTTCCCTGCCAGGTCGTGAGCTTCTTCTCCTTGAAGTCAGATTCAGCCCCGCCCTGGATGGTGCTGGCTGTGCTGTGGTGCTCCATGGCACAGACTCTGCTCCTGCCCTCCTTCATCTGGTCCTGTGAGCGCTACCGTGCGGACGTGCGCACAGTGTGGGAGCAGTGTGTGGCTATCATGTCTGAGGACGATGGCGATGACGGTCAGAGCTGGGGACGGGCCCTTTTCTTTCCTGGACAGCTACCTCCGATTTTCTGTCCTTTCCACTGCCGGTCTCCTTGAGGAGATGTGCTGCCCTGGGGCGCCCCCTGCTGGCCGAAGCTGGAGCCAACTCCAGGCTCCCCATAGCCTGGTCAGGCGCTCCGCCTTGCTACCTTCTGCGCTGAGGAGCCTTTCACTAGGCCTCTGCTCCAATCTAGGAGCCTACACTGCCCAGCTGGGTCCGTGCCAAGCACAGCTCCAGAGAAAGGGTCTTCAGTCCTAAAGCAAGGAAGGCGTGGCATTACAGGGAAGCTAAGCTTCCTGAAAGAGATCCCCTGCCCTTGGGACAATTCTTGGAGAAGAACGAGCAAAAATGTCTCTATAAAGGCCCAGGGAGTCAGTGAATGTAGCAAAGCTGGCCTTTTCCTTGATCCTCCTGGTGCTTACAGACTAACGGGAACCAAAGGGTCCTCCAGGACTTCATGATGGGGATGGCGAGAGGTTGGGGGTTCCTGGCCTCTAACCGATCTGCTCTTTCTCTCTCCTAGATGGGGCCTGTGAGGACTACACAGACGGCCGAGTGTGCAAAATTCGTTTTGATGCTAACGGGGCCACAGGCTCAGGGAGCCGGGACCCCACCCAGGTGAAGCTGCTGCCTGGACGGCACATGCTTTTTCCACCTCTTGAGAGAGTACACTATTTACAGGTATGGCGCAGGATTCCCTCCACTCTAGTCCCCTGCACCGCTTCTCCATGGCTTTGGACTGCAGGCTTGGGGGGGGGGGGGCAGATGAAGGAAAGACAAGGGGAAGAAAGGTTCCCTCTGACCTTTCGGAACCAGGTTTGCCCACTGGAGTAAACGCTTCGGAGAAACGGGAGAGCGTGAAGCCATCTTGCAGGGTTTGGTTTCTGCCACCTCTACCTTTGTCTCTGCAGCACCTCCAGGTCTCACCTGCTCCTCTTCCCAGGTCCCCTTGTCCCGCCGACTGTCCCATGATGAGACCAACATCTTTTCTACTCCTCGGGTACCAGGCTCCTTCCTGCACAAATGGTCATCGTCTGACGATATCCGGGTCCTCCCAGCCCACAGCCGAGCCCTTGGGGGGCCTCCTGAATACCTGGGACAGAGACACAGGCTGGAGGATGAGGATGATGAGGAAGAAGCTGAAGGTGGGGGCTTAGCCAGCCTTCGCCAGTTCCTAGAAAGCGGGGTTCTGGGGTCAGGTGGGGGACCCCCACGAGGTCCTGGCTTCTTCCGGGAGGAGATCACCACCTTCATCGATGAGACACCTCTGCCTTCTCCAACTGCCTCACCAGGACCATCTCCCCGTAGGCCTAGGCCACTGGGCTTTTCACCTCGACGACTCTCCCTTGGGTCTCCTGATAGCCGAGCGGTCGGACTTCCTTTGGGGCTAAGTGCAGGAAGACGCTGTTCCCTGACAGGGAGTGAGGGGAGTTCAAGGGCTTGGGGACGACCCTGGGGCCCAGGCAACCCCATCTTCCCCCAGCTGACCCTGTGAGGCCACCTGGGCCTGCTTAACTCAGAGGAGAGAACGAGGGCGAGTGAGTCCTCCTCATTCTGGCCCTGAGCCTACGGCAGCTGCCTCCAGGGAGACAGGGCGCTAGATCTGGGCTCTAGAGGCCCAGCTCTGTCCCATCCAAGTGACCAGATATCCTACTCACCCGTCTTCACCCCTAGCAAAATGTATTAAAAGGATGAAGTGTTGCCATGGAGACCTTGGTGTTCAGCGTCTGCGGTGGCAAATGGTCAGTGGCTTGGGATTGAGGACAAAATGGAGAAGGGGCAGGGGAAAGAGGTTCAGAAACAGACGGCCCAACGTGCAGACAGACACAGGAGAAACCGGCTCAGGAGCATAGGGTCCTGAGGTGGGGCACGCGACACGTGCGTGTGTTCGTCTGAAACGGGAAGGATCTCTGTTTAAGTTAGTAAAAGTGCTCGATCCTCAATCTCCCCTAAATGCGTCCGGGTCCTCATTTTCTGGGGCAGAAAAGTTTTGGTGCCAGGATTGGGGTGTCCCGAGCCCGGAGTCACCCTCTTCCATGCTGCCATTCCAAAGGTCCTTCTCCCAAAGGTGGGCTGGCAGCGGCATGTGGCAGATGAACTTGTGAGGCTCGTCCGCGGTCCTTTTCCAGGACCCTGGGATGGACGGGCGGACACGAGGTTACCCCCACGCCACAGGCGTCCGGAACCCCCATTTCACCCTTCTTCCTCCGCTTCCCTTTCTTCCCCACCCGTCGAGACCCACGCGTCCCGCGGAATCCTCCCTCGGTCTCGCTTCGCTCGCTCTCCCCTGCGGCTGGGCCTAAACCCAGCAACTTTCCTTGGCTCCACTCATCCCTTCTCTCTTCCTCTCCCTCCTCCTCTCCATCTCGCCTTCCTTCTCCTCCCCCTGGCCTCCCCCCCCTTTCCTCTCCCTCCCTCCCTCCCGGCTCCGCATTTCCCTCCGGCAGCGGGGCCCGCGCCTCTGGGCACCATGCTCTGGCTCCTGCGGCTGCTGCTCTGGCTGCTGCTGCCTCCCCCCGGCTCCCCCGAGCCTCCCGAGCCCCCGGGCCTGGCCCAGCTGTCTCCGGGGGCGCCTCCCCAGGCCCCGGACTTGCTCTACGCCGACGGGCTGCGAGCCTACTCGGCCGGGGCTTGGGGACCCGCCGTGGCGCTGCTCAGAGAGGCGCTGCGGAGCCGGGCAGCGCTGGGCCTCGCCCGGCGGGACTGCGGGGCGAGCTGTGCCACCGAGCCCGGCGCCGCGCTCCCCGCCCAGCCCCTCGGCGCCCCGCAGCCCGTGTCGGGCTCCGGGACCTGGGAACCGCTGCTCCTGCGCGCCACGCTCCGGCGCGCCGAGTGCCTGACCCAGTGCGCGGCGCGGAGGCTGGGCCCGGGGGGCGCGGCGCGGCTCCGCGTGGGGGGCGCGCTGCGGGACGCCTTCCGCCGACGGGAGCCTTACAACTACCTGCAGAGGGCCTACTACCAGGTGCGGGAGCCAGGCAGGGCGCCACCCAGAGCCCGGTGGCTTGTCTTACTTGCTGCCGACCAGGAGAGGGCGAGATGCTCGCCGCCCAGACTCTTAGGGTGGAGTCGCAGGGGTGGGGGACTCAGGGTACCAGTCAAAACGCTGGCCGGTTCTGTGGCGGCCGCAGAGCGGGGGTCAAGTTGGAATGGGAGCCAAGTGGGGGCCAAGTTGGAACGAAGAGGAGTGAGAGTCCAGCGAGTGTGGAGGGGGAGGGCCCCGCAGTTTTATTTTAGCCGGTCTCAGGGAGTGAATGCAACCGCTTCCTAGGTGTGCAAAGCAGATGGTGAGGGGCTCAAACCAGCCATGGGACAGGAAGTGTGTGTGTGTGTGTGTGTGTGTGTGTGTGTTCAAGGCTGTGTGTGAGCCTTCTCAGGGGCAGGATGGAGCTTCGGAAGGGCTGATGGAGGGAGGCGAGGTTTGGAGGAGGTAGCCCAGACAAGGCTGGAATCTGGGTCTGTATGTAGCTGGTAGACAGCTGTTCGGCTTCCAGGCTGGTAGCCGAGGCCTACGTGGCTGGAGGAGGGAGGGCCCAAGTCGCACACACCTCAGCTCAGGGTCCTAGAGGCCTGCAGGTTCTAGTCATTCAATGGCTCCCCCACGGCCCCATCTGCTTTAGCCACTCGTTGTCCCCCAAACTGAGACCCTGAGGTGCTCAGCCCACGGACCCCCCAACTCCAAAGCTTCCAGACTTCCTTTCCTTCTGTGCCAAACTCCACGTTCTGGCTTCCAAGGGATTTGGTGGTTTCCAGGTGGGGCAGTCCTGACTGGCTAGGGGAGGCTAGTGAAGGGACAGAGGGCTGACCGCTGCCGCCCCCCCCCCCCACCTCTGGGCTCTGAGACCTCATCCCTTCGGCTCTGCAGCTGAAGAAGCTGGACCTGGCAGCCTCGGCAGCTCACACCTACTTCGTGGCGAACCCAACACACTTGCAGATGCGGGAAGACATGGCCAAGTACAGGAGGATGTCTGGGGTTCGACCCCAGAGCTTCCAGGACCTGGTGACGCCCCGATACTGGGTGAGACCCTCAGGGCTGCTGGGGTGCTACCAAGCCTGGCCTTATGCAGTCTGAGCATCAGGAGAGAGACTGGGTGCTCTTCCTCAGTGGCCGTGGGTAAAGAGCCTCTCCCTAGTAGCAGGCTTCCTCTGCGGCCACTAACGCTTCGGCTGTTCTAACCTTCTGATTCTGAGGCCACACCTGCCCCTCCTTCTCCGGGTGCGTGAAGCAGGATATGGATTTCATGCTCCAAATAAGGCTGCCGCATCTTTCTATTTCAAACAGTCTCACAGAGTGCAGCCCTGGCTGGCCTCAAAGTCAGTGAGACCCGGTTGTCTCTGCCTCCCCTGTGCCAGGTTGAAATCGTATGCCGTCGTGCCCTTTGACCTCCCCATCTTGTTCGAATACCCTCCCACCACCACCAATCCCGGGTGACTAAATGCTCCCATTGCCCGCAGGCAGCCTATGACACTGGCCTGGAGCTTCTGGGGCAGCAGGAGGCAGCACCGGCACTGCCCAAGCTGGAGGAGGCCCTCCAGGGCAGCCTGGCCCATGTGGAGAGCTGTCGTGCTAGCTGTGAGGGGCCTGAGGAGCAGCAAGGAGCTGAAGAGGATGAGGAGGAAGGGAGCCAAGGGGGCCTGTATGAAGCCATTGCAGGTGAGGGGCTGGACTGTGTGCTCTGGGAGGGCTGTGAGGCCCGGGTTGGAGCACACACCCCCTATGGCTTGTTTGTACTCTCTGCAGGGCACTGGATACGGGTCCTGCGGTGCCGGCAGCACTGTGTGGCGGACACGGCCACCCGTCCTGGTCGCAGCTTCCCTGTCCCCGACTTCCTCCCCAGCCAGCTGAGACGGCTACATGAGGCCTATGCTCAGGGTCAGCTTGGGAAGGATGGACCCTGGGAGGAGTGAAGATTTGTCTCTGATGCCATTCTGTGCCCAGTCTTCTCTCTCCTTTTCACCTGACTCTGCATTGATGGTTTCACTGCCAGGGCCTGTGGGGACCCATTGTTTCAGAATGGTGTCCTTTGGCACCGTTGTGCAAAGCTCGGGAGATGGCTTGCTTCAGCCCTTGTTGCTTCTCGCCTTCCTTTGTTTCCTCCCCTCTTCCTCTTCCTTGAGCCCTGCCACTGAAGGTATGTTTGAGGATGCTTCTGAGAGAAGTGCTGGGTGGGCGCGTCTTGCAGCCAGGCTGGGGCTCCTTGCAGTCGGCAGTCTTCCGGGTGACCTTCAGCTTTCTTCACGCTGACTTCTTTGTTCTTGCCCCCTTCCTACCTTTCCTCCGTCTCCAGTGGGGAATGTGTCTCAGGCGATGGAAAATGTCCTCAGTGTCCTACTCTTCTACCCTGAGGATGAGGCTGCCAAAAAGGCTCTGAACCAGTACCAGACTCGGCTGGGAGAGCCGAGACCCAGCCTGGGACCACGAGAGGTACTCCCTCCCCTCACACTCACGGATAGGTAGGAGCAAGGGAAATATCCTATCCGAGAGTGGCCCAGATTCTATACTTCATCCTAGCTTCTTTGTTCATTTTACTTATTTTCTTTTTTCGTTATTTTTTTTATTTGCTTGCACGTATGTGCTCCACATATGTGTGCCCTCAAAGGTCAGAAAGAGGGCATGTGGAGCTGGGATGGCGGTGCTCTCCTTCAGTCCCAGCAATTTAGGAGGCAGAGGCAGGCAGATCTCTGTGAGTTCAAGGCCAGCCTGAGTGAGTTCTAGAAGAGCCAGAGCAACATAGTGAGGCCTTGTCTCAAAACAAATGAACACGCAAAAGAGGGCACGGGGTGGAATGGAGTGGACATTCCTGAAATGGAGTTTTAGCATGGTTGTGAAGCACCATGTGGGTGCTGAGACCTGAACCTGGGTTCTCTGCAAAATCAGCAATTGCTCTTCACACACACACACACAGTCTCTTAGTTCCTGTCTTACTTTGAGCCCAGACACCGAAAGTTGAATGATTGCAGCATCAGATTTGGTGACAGAACTCAGGAGTGTGCAAACGTCCAGCTCTCCCTTCCTTTCTCCTTCCTATCTCCATTCTCCTCTGTCTCTGCCCCCGCTCAGGACATCCGGCGCTTCATCCTTCGTTCTCTTGGGGAGAAGAGACAGCTCTATTACGCCATGGAGCACCTGGGCGCCAGCTTCAAGGACCCGGTAAGCGGCTGTGTTCTTCTCCCCGGAGAGAGGCACAGCGATGCTGGATGGCCATAGGCCGCTGAGGTCTGTGTGTGTCCTGCTCGCTGCCCACAGCCCCGCAGACTTAACAGAACTCCGACATCCCAGGTTTCCAGGGACCGGCACAGTGTGCCCACGGTTAAAATGGCCTCGGGATCATGCCTGGCTAAGAACCAGTCTTTCTGCCACAGACATTTCCCGGTTAACGGTTTGCCCCTCTCCCAGTTTCTTTACCTGTGAAGCCCGCACTTGCTGCACAGGCCTGTCATTGAAGCTGCGCCATCTGATAAAAAAAAAAAAAGTACATACAGAAAGTGTCGTTGCTGCCGAATCCATTACCCTCCTTTAGTTATGAGGACCGAGCGCAGCGCCGTCGTGACAAAGCTAGGACTTAACCCAGTAGTGACTTGATTGACTTTTTTTTTTTTTTTTTTGAGGGTTTGGATGGCTTAAGTAATCAGTATTTGCCTCGTACGCATACATTCCCAGGGTCCAATCTCCAGCCCTGCAACAAGAAAAAGGAAGGAAAGGAGGGAGAGAGGGAGGAAAGAAGGGAAAACTATTTTGGACCCGCTAGTTCTTGGCTGGAGACCGTCCTGCATCCATGGGTAGCTGTTCAGCTGCCGTCCTGACATCTTCCCAGTAGATGTCGATAGCACATGGATAGCCCTTAAATCATGAAATCAATAGTTCCTAGATGTTGTCTAATGTCCCCTGGGGTGCGGGGGCGGTCAAATCAAATCACTCTCACTGAGAACTGCTGGAGAAAAGCGAGGGCTGTAAAGCTGGTTTAAATCCTACTCTGCCACTTACACGCTGTGTGAAGTTGACCCTGTTATTTGACCTTTGTGTGTCTCAGAACCCTCCACTGAAAAGGGAGCTCATCGGAACTACCTGTTTCCTTAGACTATTACAAACTTTAAGCTGCAAAAAAAATCAGCCGGGCCGTGGTGTGGCCTGCGCCTGTAATCCCAGCACTCAGGGAGGCAGAGGCAGGTAGGTTGCTGTCAGTTCGAGACCAGCCTGGTCTACAGAGCAAGTCCAGGACAGCCAAGACTACACAGAGAAACCCTGTCTCAAAAAAATAAATAAATAAATAAATTAAACCACAAATCTCACTGCATATATAAAGGCTTTAGCACCTGGCAGACAGTACATGCAATGGAAGTCATTGCTCATTACAGTATGGTCTAAAACCTGAGGCCCTACATTCTGTTGTAGCCTTGGCTGTCCTGGACTCCCTTCATAAACCAGGCTGGCCTCGAACTCACAGAGATCCGACTGCCTCTGCCTCCCGAGTGCTGGGATTACAGGCGTATACCATCGCAACAGGCTAGGACCTTCAGATTCTAATGTCAGGAATGTCAGGAGCTAGACATGGAGGGTGATGCTGCCGTTCTTGACTTATCACAGGATTCTTGGACCCCAGAATCTTTCATCCCTAAGGCACTGAGAGAGAAGCTCAGGTAGGGCATGCCCTGTGGTGGGGTTCAAGTGGCCCAGGCTGGGAGGTGAGGGTCTACGCTGTCTACTGAGTACATCTCTCACCCCTGAGAGAGGATCAAGAGAAGAGGCCGTGGGACCAGGAGCCCCCACAGACAAAGCCCTTGACCTACTGGAAGGGTGAGTTCCTTGTATGTATAAAATGGGGGAGGGGGGAGGAGGGGACAGGAGGCGAGGAGGGCGGACAGGAGGTTAGGGGGGTGGGCAGGAAGGTAGAAAGGCAAGGTGGGGGAAGATGAGGAGACAGAAGCCCGAGGGCCTGAAATCTACCAGCTACTGCCCTTCAGGTGGGCCCCAGTGACCTCTGCCCCTGTCCCTCCCCTTGTAGATGTCCTTCTCCTGGAAGGTGTGACCCTCACCCAGGATGCCCAGCAGCTGAATGGGTCCGAGCGAGCCGTGTTGGATGGGCTGCTAACTCCAGCCGAGTGTGGGGCTCTACTGCAGCTGGCCAAGGTATGAGAGTGTGGGGCGTGGGGTTCAGATGCCTGCTCCTTGCTCCTGGCCCATGTCCGCCCAGTGTTCTGTCTGCTTCAAGTGTCTCCTGAAGTCTACATTTTATCTCAGGGTGAACAAGCTCTTTTCCCTCTTTTTATTTACGTACTTATTTTTACATAAACATGGTGAGGTTTTTTTTTTCTTGTGACTTACTCGTATTACTTCATTTAAAGTTATTAGCTATTTATAAAATCTGTTTAAAACTATACTGATGATGTGAGAACAGGTACAGCATGAAAACATCCTGATTTTAGAGGACTGTCTTACCATGACACTGTCCTTTCAACATTTTTAGTGTCAGTTCTGGGTGAACCAGGATGGCCTCTGCCTGTGTCATTCAGCCCTCCTGCCCTGATTCTGTTCTGATGGTGTCTCTCATGTGTACTGTGTGGCTCCCTTCTTTCTTTCTTTCTTTCTTTCTTTCTTTCTTTCTTTCTTTCTTTCTTTCTTTCTTTCTTATTATTATTATTAATTTATTTAGAAACAGGGTCGCACTTGGTAAAACAGGCTGGCCTTTAATTCAGAGAGATCCACTGGCCTCTGCCTCCCCAGTGCTGGGATTAAAGGGGTGCAGCCACCGATCCTGGCTCCCCCTTCTTGAATCCTTATTTGTAGTCTCCTCAAGAGCACTTTCTCAGAGCTATAGTTTTAAAGATAGCTATAGCTTCTGCTCTGGGTGACCACATTCGGAACAAGTGTCTGTACTGTCCTTAACTTAATGAGGTCAGGATGGTTGCTTCTCCTACACCTGCTGACTTCAGTCCTGTATCTGTTTGGGGAGCTGCCGTCCAAAAGATGCCAACTGAAGGGCTGGAGTTTTCTATTTCCACAGGGGTCATTTGCTAGCCTGTGAGTATGGCTGTACCCTGGACTGCTGATGTCCGCAGAGGACTACAGCAGCTTCCAGAGCCTCTAGAACGTTCGGGATGCAGAGGCAGAAGCCATAGCAGCAGCAGTCAGGAACCACGTGCCTCTACTTCCTTCCCCTCTTAAATTTAGCTGATAGGGTGGGTTTTCCTTTTTGAGACAGGGTCTTGCTATGTTGCCCAGGCTGTCCTTAAATTCAGGATCCTCCTATTAGTATCCCCCCCGTGCTGGAATGACAAGCCTTGCAGGTGGACATGCTTTCCAACAAATAGAAGAAAAGACAATACAGAAGAGCAAAGGCATGGGCGGCTATATGTGGAAGGCTCCCTGGCTACCAGAGAATTTGGATGGCGTTCAGGAGTCCTTTCCCAGGCATTTCATCCTCTCCTAGTTCGGTTGAATGACCCATGCACACATGTGGAGGCTGCCATCTGGAGATGCTTTGGTCCTCACTCCAGACCTGGACTCACCCATTATGTATTCATGGAGTGACTGCTGTCAACTAGAAGTGGCGAGATTCTAGGGGAAGGTAGATGAGCAAAGACTGCCCTTCGGAGTCATGTGTAAAGAGGGAAACGGACATGGAGACACATTGAAGCAGGTGTTAGGTTTGATAAAGAGCTGTGTACTATCTACACAGAAGCATTGACATGCAAGGTTCTAGGGGGCTTATCAGAGGGCTGATATTCCAGTTCAGTCTTACACCAGTCTTGCTGTGGTTTGCAGTGCCAGGGGGCTCAAACCTAGAGTATTGCACGGACTAGGCACCATCGGCTCCTTGTGCCAGTCTCATTCATTTATTGTTTTCCTAGCCACTAGGGAGGCCTAGGCAGGAGGATCATCGCTTGGGCTTGGGAGTTTGAAGCCAGCCCAGGTAACATAGAGAGACCCCATCACAAAGGAGAGAAAGAAAGCAGAGAAGGGAGAAGACAAAGGGGAAGAAGAAGAAGAAGAAGAAGAAGAAGAAGAAGAAGAAGAAGAAGA